>NC_090763.1:24970034-25025034 GCF_036898095.1 Palaemon carinicauda | reverse complement strand
TATTTGATATGGTGTTGGTTATCAAAGTTAAATACCGTCCTCAAACATACCAGGAAAAATGATAGTTAATTGTAGAGAATATTCCTATCCCAGCATCTTCGCTGACTTGTCTTCTGGTTGGATGGGAAGACTTCTTATCAAAATACGTTTAATCTTACTCAGGTGTATATTTCTGCTCTACAGTAACAACTTGGGAGTCTCGAGTGAGAATATGTAAACAAAACTCGTACACAACAATACAGACTAACATATTAGCATCACTCTCAAAAAGATTGGATCCTAGTGCAATACAAAAGTGAGAAGAATCACTTCCTAACTTTAGGACGGAAACAAGGTTTTCCAATTCAGGGCTCTTTGCTTTGGCCTTTGCATGGCTCCTCTTTTATTTATGAAGATCATGCTGAATGTAGCGAGTATGCTGCATTCGAGGGGAATCAGGGTCTCTCTGTACCTGGACGATTGGCTGATAAAAGCTTCCTCATCCGATCGCTGTCTGAAGGACCTGAAAATAACTCTGGATTTAACCAGGGAACTGGGCCTCCTGGTGAGCTCGAAAAAATCGCAACTGACTCCATCCCAGGAGATTCTTTATTTGGGGATGGAGATTCACAGTCGGATTTTTCGGGCTTTTCCGTCGCCTGTAAGAATACAGTTAGCTCTCCAAAAGATCAAAGCTTTCCTGAAGAAGGAACTCTGTTCCGTAAGAGATTGGATGAGCCTTCTGGGCACTCTCTCCTCTCTAGAGAAGTTCGTAATTCTGGGGAGGTTGCATTTGCGTCCCCTTCAGTTTCATCTCAATCGCCATTGGAAAAAAGGGGACAGCCTAGACAGGGATTGCGTTCCCATCACGATCTCCATCAAGTCTCATCTTCAATGGTGGGACAACGAGCACAGACTGAAGGAAGGGTTGTCGTTATATCAGAAGAGCCCAGACCTCGTGTTGTGTTCCGACGCCTCAAACTCGGGGTGGGGAGCTACATTGGGGAAGGAGGAGCTTTCGGGGGCGTGGACAGTGGATCAATCAACCCTCCACATCAACCAAAAGGAGCTTTTAGCGATTCATCTGGCCCTCAGAGGCTTCGAGAAGCAGGTCAGAGTCAAGGTAGTCCAAATAAATGCGGACAGCACTACGGCTCTTCCTATATTGCAAAGCAAGGCGGGACCCACTCTTGGTCTTTGTACGAGATAGCAAGGCTGCTTCTCATTTGGGCAGAGCAGAGGAAAGTGACACTTTTGACTCTGTTTATTCAAGGGGTCAACAATGTGAGTGCAGACAGACTCAGCAGGAGGGGTCAGGTTCTCCCCACAGAATGGATTTTACACCGAGACGTCTGCAAAAGTCTGTGGCGTTTGTGGGGTCGTCCTCTCGTGGATCTCTTTGCAACCGCAAAGACGTAGAGACTGGAGTGTTACTGCTCTCCGGTGCCAGATCCCGAAGCCATTCACATAGACGCTTTTCTGATGGACTGGTCTCACATGGAGGTTTATGCGTTCCCCCCATTCAAGATCCTTTACCAAGTGATACAGAAATTCGTATCCCACGAGGAGACCAGGATGACTCTTATAGCCCCGTTCTGGCTGTCAAGAAGCTGGTTTCCAGAGGTACTGGAATGGATGGTAGATTTCCCGAGAAGCCTTCCCTTAAGACCAGATCTTCTCAGACAACCTCACTCGGCCCGAAACCATCTAAACCTCCGAGCTCTACGTCTGACTGCCTTCAGACTATCGAAAAACTCGCTAGAGCTAGAGGATTTTCGAAGAAGGCAGCCAAGGCTATTGCGAGGGCAAGGAGGTCGTCCACCATCAAGGTGTATCAGTCCAAGTGGGAGTTGTTCAGAGAGTGGTGTAGGGCTAACTCGATTTCTTCGCCCAGTACATCTCTAACCCAGATAGCGGATTTTTTCATTGACCTTAAGAATAAACATAACTTCTCGTCATCTACAATTAAAGGTTACAGGAGTATGTTGGCTAAGGTTTTTAGACACAGGAACTTAGACCTCTCCAATAATAAGGATCTACAGGACCTGCTTAGGTCTTTTGATACCACCAAGAAAATTCAATCTGCTCCCCTTGCCTGGAATTTGGATGTGGTGCTGAAATTTCTGATGGGTGACAGATTTGAGCCTTTGCAGTCGGCTTCTTTTAAGGATTTAACCTTGAAAACTTTGTTTCTGGTTAGTCTAGCCACCGGTAAAAGAGTAAGTGAAGTTCACGCATTTAGCAGGAACATTGGTTTTCGGGATGGTAAAGCCATCTGTTCTTTACAACTGGGGTTTTTGGCTAAAAATGAAAATCCTGCTCGGCCATGGCCCAAATCCTTCGAGATCCCTAATCTTTATGATGAGGTGAGAAATGAGTTGGAGAGGGTGCTCTGTCCAGTAAGAGCATTACGGCTGTATGTGGACAGAACGAAGAATCTGAGAGGCGACTCAGACGCTTTGTGGTGTGCAGTCCGAAACCCTTCACTGCCCATGTCAAAGAATGCCTCGTCTTTCTTCATAAGACTGTTAATTCGAGAGGCTCACGCTCAGTGTGATGAAGCAGATCAAAGGTTTCTCAAAGTTAAGACACATGAAGTTAGAGTGGTAGCGACTTCGGTAGCTTTTAAAAAAAATCGTTCTCTACAAAGTTTGATGGATACGACCTTTTGGAGAAGTAAGTCAGTTTTCGCATCACATTATTTGAAACATGTTCAAATGCTGTATGAGGACTGTTATACTTTGTGTCCTTTCGTTACAGCGAATGCGATAGTAGGTGAATGATCTACCACTACGTTCCCTTTTCCTAATACCCCTTTTCTATCTCTTGGAACTCGTGTAAGTTATGGTTGTTTGTGGAGGCTGGTCGTCAGCCTTCCGCAATCTTTGGTTTGGTCAGGTGGTCAATCTGTTCCTAGAGTGTGCCTGGAACAAGGGTATTATAGGTGTTTGTACCGTTTGGCAGCTCCTAGAGATCAACAGCCCCGAGTGGACCACTGGATCTCCTAAGGATAGCGGACGAAATGAGGCAGAGTACCTTTGCTGTCAGCTTCCTTATCAGGTGAGAACCGCTTAAGTTTAGTGTTTTTTGTAATGCTTAAGTGAACTTTCAATATGTAGCTGTCTCTGACCCGCCACCAAGGGGTGTCAATCAGCTCTTATATAACCAGCGGGTAAGTTTTATATTTAAAAATGATATTTTCATAATAAAATAAATTTGTTCCATAACCGAAATACAAACCACGCTATTTACATTGGGTTTACCTTTTAGCGCAGCTGAAATGACGAGCCAATAGTTTTAACGAGGGTTAATTACCCCCGCGCTAGTTAGCGGGTGGTAGGGGAAGGGTAGCTTGCTACCCCTCCCCCCCCACACACCGGTGACTAGCTTCACTTCACTTTTGGCTCGGCGATGAACAGACGTGTCTGTCCATCGTCCTCGTTGACAGCCTTTAATCTTTTTTCTGCTTTTTCTTTACTACAGCTTGTGTGTGTGTTGAAGTTGACTACCGTTTATTATTATTATCTTTACTATGCGTACGTGTCCTGGTGTTGCCGGCCGCCCTTGTGGGACCTTTATGTCGGCCTTAGAGACGGATACTCACACCCTTTGCCTTCAGTGTCGTGGCCGACGGTGTGACCAGGAAAGCATGTGTAGTGAGTGTAGGGAGTGGTCTGCCTCCCAGTGGGAGAGGTTTGGCTGCCGGCGTAAGAAGAAGTCCAAGAGAGACCATTCTCCTTCGGGGGTTGCCTTGAAGGAGGAGGGTTCTCAGGACTCTTCTTTCGCCGCCCAAACCTCCTCCGAAGCTCCCCCTCGTCCGGCTCCTAAGGAGAGTCGGCCGAGGGGTAGCGCAGGCCCTAGTTCTGTTTCCCGACCTTGGGTGGGGGGAGAGGGCGTCGCCTCCCATAGCGGGGCAGTTCCCCCTCCTCCTCCGGGGGAGGTTGTTGATAATTCATTGACTAATGATGATCTCTTACGGATTTGGGCTTCCCTGGGGCTTAAGGGCTTGCCCTCCAGGGTCGCCTTGATTGACCTTGTCTCGTTGGGGGCCGCCGTTAAGCAGTCGCCGGTGGTAGCAGAGGTAGACCCTCTGTCTATCGTCGACGTCGTGGTGGCAGAGGCCTCCGACGGGTCTGGGCAATCCTCTGCAGGTGCAGTTGAGGATAATGGTGCTGACGGCTCTCCTCCCCCTTCCGTACATCCTTCGAAGGGGGAAGTGAGTCCTACGGGCTCTTCTGCTGTTCAGCTTCCCTCTAAGGGTAGTGCCTTGACTGAGACTCCCCTTCGGAGGACTGATGGTCCTGATGATCTTCCCCGTGGCCGCCTTCGCCGTAAGGCTCACCGTCCGCTGCGTCGCAAGGGCCTCCCTTCCCCTTATAAGGGGGTTAAGAGGCGCCTTTTTGGATCTTCTTCCTCCGAAGGGGGGACTCCTCGTCGTACTCAGCCTACAGCTCCTGCTCCTTTGGACCTCTCTGCAGACCGTTCTCCAACTCCTGCTAGAACTTCACCTTCTGGGGAACTCGTCACCCGACGGGCAACGGTCCCTTCGGGGCAAAGGGATTCTTCCCTTTCACGTGCAGTGTTAGCGCACAGGCGCTCTCCTGCTCGTCAGCGCTCTCCTACTCGTCAGCGCTCTCCTGCTCGTCAGCGCTCTCCTGCTCGTCAGCGCTCTCCTGCTCGTCATTGCTCTCCTGCTCGTCATTGCTCTCCTGCTCGTCAGCGCTCACCTGTTCGCCGGCGCTCTCCTGATGTTCGCCCTCCTCGTCAGCGCTCTCCTGAGGACATCCTACATCCTGTGGTTCCTGAAGAGCGCTTAGCGCGCCAGCATTCTTCTGCTCGCCCTTCTGCAGTGTTAGCGCACAGGCGCTCTCCTGCTAGTCAGCGCTCTTCTGAGCGTCAGCGCTCTTTTGAGGATCATCGCCCTCCTGCTCGCCAGCGCTCTCCTGTGGTCTCTGATCGTCCTGCAGTCCCTGTTGATCGCCCTGCGCGCCATCAGTCTCCTGAGCTCTCGCGATCCTCATCCTGTGTCTACGCAACATCGTCCGCGTTCTCCAGCGCGTGTTTCAAAAGCACATGTTCGCCCACGCGCCTACGATCTTCCTGTTTCTGTTCGTGAACGCGCCGCGCCACCTGTTCCTTCATAGGATCTCACGCGTCGCCCCCTTGCTCGCCAGCGATCACCTGCTCGCCAGCGTTCACAGGCGATTCTAGTATCGCCTGTTCGTCAGCGTTCTCCTACGCGTCAACGATCACCTGTTTATCGGCGATCTCCGGATCGCCCGCGTAATTTACAACCTGTGCGCACGCGTTCTCCAACGCTTCATCGACCAGAGGTTCTTGAAGGACATGGTTCGCCATCTACTAGCTCGCCATCGCGCGATCATTCACCTGCGCGTCTTACGCGCTATCGCTCGCCAACGCATCACCATGCGATAACGCGCCATCGCTCACCTGCGCGTCAGCGTTCGCCAGCTCACCGCCGATCGCCTGCTGATCTACGCCGCCAGCGACCTTCCTCACCCACGCGGCAACGCGTTCCCTCGCCATCGCGCCAACGCATTCGTTCGCCGACTCGGACACGCGCTCGTTCACCTGTACACCCTCGCGCCCACTCGCCTGCGCGACCGCTCGCCTGCGCGACCGCTCGCCTGCGCGCCTGCGCGCCCACTTGCCTGTGCGACCGCTCGCCTGCGTGCCCGCGCGATCATCCTCCTGCGCCCGCGCGATCGCTCGCCTGCGCGCCCGCGCGACCGTTCGCCCTCGCGCGACCATCGTTCACGGCGAATTTCTCAGCCAGTGGTAGCAGCAGGAACGCGTGTTCCTAGACAGCGCTCGGGATTGCCTCCACCCAAACGCAGGACTGTAGTGCAGGACAAGGAAGACACTGCAGAGAGGTTAGTGCATCATTCTTCCCCCCCTTCTTTTCAGGCAGGTACTGTGGTGTCCACTCCAAAGGGTCGCCCGATCCCTTTCCCTCCAGCGAGGATTTCGGACTCTGTGTCCGTGGAGCAACAGACTTGGTTTGGTCCTCTGATGCGGGCGTTAGTGAGGGTTATGAAACCAGCACTCGCCGATCAGGGCAACAAACCAATGGCTGCCTCTCCTACGCTGAAGAGAAAGAGAGGAGTGGACTTCGTGGTGACTTCCCCCAGGGCGAAGTTGGTTCCCAAGAGGTTTGTCGCGAAGCCCCCTTCTCCTGCTCGAGTGCTTTCTCCTTCTCCCGTGGACGAGGCGTTTCCGTCCTCGGGTGAGTCCAGTGAAGCGGTAGTCTTCCCCTCGGCACCAAGGGGGGAGACTTCGTTTCATGGAGGAGAATAGTCTCGTGAGGAAGGGGCTCCTCGATCCTCTTTGTTGGGATCCTGTATCCCTCCCAAGAGGGAATCCAAGGACTCCAAGACCGTCCCGAAATCATCTTCGAGGATTTGCCAGAAACCCTCTGCTCCCCGGGGGAACGTCCACGCTTCACCCCAGGAAGAGATTCCTGGGACAGGAGACTTAGCTGCCAGCCCGCAAGGAGGAGATCAGCAGGAATCCGAACATGCCTTCTGGCAGGTCCTGAGCCTGATAAGGCAACTTAACGGGCTTATAGACCCCGTGATCGCCCCCCGTGAAGGCAAAGACACTATCTTAGATGAGGTGTTTGACGTTCGGAAGGCCCCTAAGTCCAGTGCGGCTCTGCCCTGGTCTCGGGGTCTGAAGAGTGCCAGAGCTAGGGCCAACGCTCAGCTCGCGATTCTTGCCTCCTCCAGTCGTTCCTCTGCCGGGAACAAGCTCATCCCTCCTCCTCGTCTTCAGCAGAGGAGGTATTTCGAGATCTTGGGTGAGGCCAGCCTCGCTCTTCCTCTCCATCACTCCGTGGAGGAGCTGGCGAAGGGAGTTCCCTTTGAGAAGCTCTCTGCCCGGCAGGTGTCGTTCTCGGCGGCAGAGATCCTTAGCCATGAGAAGGTCGCTAAGTGTGCCATGCAGGGCACTTCATGGCTGGACTTTTGGCTAGGAACTCTGGGCATCCTATTGCGCTCAGAGGATTTGTCCAAGGAGACCAATAGGAAGGCCCTGGAGACCTTCTTACTCTCGGGCACCCGCTCCATCGAGTTTTTGGCGCACCAGGTTACCACCCTGTGGGCCAACTCGGTGTTGAAGCGGCGCGATGCTGTGACCGAGAGATTCCATCCGAAGGTCCCAGCCGTGGATGTGTGTAGGCTCCGACATGCTTGCCTTCTGGGGGAGAACCTGTTTGAGCCTCAGGACATGGAGCGAACGGCTAAGAGGTGGAGGAAATCCAGCACGGACTCCCTCCTTCATAGGGCCCTTACAGCTCGGCCATATAAGCCTCCAGCTCCGCCGCAACAGCAGCAGCAGCCTTGTAAGGCTCCGAGACAGGCACCGGCAGTTAAGAAGGTGGTGTCTAAGCCCCAGCCCTTTCCAGCCAAGGGTAAGAGGGGCGGTAAGTCCTCCAGGGGAGGCAAGATTCCTAGGGGTGGCGGCCGCGGCCGCAAGCCCTTGGGGTGGCGGTCCCCCTGCGTGTCCACCTGTGGGGGGATGCCTTCAGCGTTGCGTCCGCAGGTGGCAGCAACACGGGGCCGATGCTTGGACGGTCTCAGTGATCGGCCAAGGCTATCGCGTCCCGTTCACAACATCTCAACCTCCCCTGACAGCGAATCCAGTGTCGTTGAGCTCCTATGCTACGGGATCGGCAAAGGGGCTGGCCCTTCAGGCCGAAGTCGAGACCATGCTCGAGAAGGGTGCTCTCCAGGAGGTCGTCGATGGCTCCCCAGGCTTCTTCAGTCGACTCTTTCTTGTAAAGAAGGCTACTGGAGGCTGGAGACCTGTCATCGACCTCTCAGCTCTGAACGGGTTTGTCAAGCAAACCCGGTTCAGCATGGAGACAGCAGACACGGTCAGACTTGCGGTGAGACCTCTAGACTTCATATGCACACTGGATCTAAAGGACGCGTACTTCCAGATCCCAATCCATCCGTCTTCCAGGAAGTACCTGAGATTCTGCCTAGACAACAAGATCTACCAGTTCAAGGTGTTGTGTTTCGGTCTCTCCACAGCTCCTCAGGTGTTCACCAGAGTGTTCACCCTGATTTCATCTTTGGCGCACAGGAACGGCATTCGTCTCCTTCGTTATCTGGACGATTGGCTGGTCCTAGCAGACTCGGAGTCGACCCTTCTTCGGCACCGAGACAGGCTTTCCATCAGACGACCGGATAGCAAGGCTGAGGAGGGTGGCGGAACCCTTCCTCAGGCGAGAAGAGCTCCCCTCCCAGTCGTGGTTGCGTCTCTTAGGTCACCTATCCTCCCTGGCTCGTCTGGTCCCAAACAGCCGCCTCAGGATGAGATCCCTGCAGTGGCGGCTCAAGTCCCGGTGGAATCAAGGATCCGATCCTCCAGACATTCTGATCCCAATAGGGTCTTTGGAACAGACGGACTTGCGGTGGTGGCTGGCCGAGGAGAACCTGCGGAAGGGAGTGAGTCTTCTCGTCCTCCCCCCAGAATTGACTCTGTTTTCGGATGCGTCAAAAGAAGGGTGGGGGGCGCACGTTCTGAACCAGAGGGCCTCAGGCCTTTGGTCAGAATCAGAAAAGTGCCTACACATCAACCTGCTAGAATTGAAGGCCGTCTTTCTGGCTCTTCAGCAGTTCCAACGGTCCCTGGCGGGTCACTCCGTGGTGGTGATGAGCGACAACACCACGGTAGTGGCTTATATCAACAAGCAGGGAGGCACTTTTTCGCAGCAGCTATGCCATCTTGCAGTAGAGACTCTGAGGTGGACCGAAATCCACTCGATAACACTATCAGCTCGCTTCATTCCTGGCAAGAGGAATGTGCTCGCCGACAGTCTGAGCAGGGCTTCGCAGATAGTGAGTACTGAGTGGTCTTTGGATCCTCAGATAGCCAACAAAGTCCTGACTTTGTGGGGTTCCTCGAGTGTGGACTTGTTCGCGACAGCATTGAACTTCAAGCTGCCCCTGTACTGCTCCCCAGTCCCGGACCCCAAGGCACTCTGGCAAGATGCTTTCCAGCAACGGTGGGACAACATCGACATGTACGCCTTCCCACCGTTCTGTCTGATGAGAAGGGTGCTCAACAGGACCAGACTATCGGTCAACTGTTCGATGACTCTGGTAGCTCCGCTATGGCATCAAGCGGAATGGTTCCCGGATCTTCTGCAGCTCCTGACGGAGCTCCCGAGGGAATTTCCTCCACGACACGAGCTTCTCAGACAACCCCACTCCGGCGTCCCTCACAGGGCCGTAGCCTCGCTTCGGCTTCACGCCTGGAGACTATCCAGCGTCTCCTCGCGGAGAGAGGCTTTTCGCAACAGGTTGCGGAGAGAATGTCTCGGCACCTGCGAAGGTCCTCTGAGGGAGTCTACCAAGCGAAGTGGAGAGTCTTTTGTGGTTGGTATCGTGGGAGAGGTATCTCTCCACTCGATGCCACTATTCCTGCAATAGCGGACTTCCTCGTTTATCTGCGGGAAGAAATGCGCCTTTCTGTCTCAGCAGTGAAAGGTTATCGCTCAGCCTTAAGCTTGGCCTTCAGGCTAAAGGGCGTGGATATTTCTTCATCGCTAGAACTCTCTTTACTCATACGTAGCTATGAGCTTACCTGCCCACAGTCGGAAGTGAGACCTCCTCCTTGGAACGTGGTTCGGGTTCTCAGGTCTCTTAAGAGACCTCCCTTCGAACCATTATGCCAGGCCTCCGATCGCCACCTGTCTTGGAAGACGGCTTTCCTACTCGCTTTGGCTTCGGCCAAGCGGGTTAGTGAACTTCATGGTCTCTCGTACGACATCGCCCATTCAAGGGGATGGGGGGAGGTAACGTTCAGGTTCATCCCTGAGTTTGTTGCCAAGACTCAGAATCCTGGAGTGCCGGATCCTCGCTTCGACTCTTTCAGGATCGCGAGTCTCCGTTCTGTAACAAGCGACCCAAACCAACTGCTACTATGTCCAGTGAGGTGTCTGAGGCACTACTTGAAGAGAACGGCTGCAGTCCATCCTCAAGTGCGAGCTTTGTTTGTGAGCACAGGCAGGACTAAGAGGAGGGTCACCAGGAACACCATCTCAGCCTGGATTCGAAGGGTTATCCACCATGCTTTGAATCCGGACCCTCCTCCGTCACGTTGCCCTCGGGCACACGATGTCAGGGATATTGCTACATCCCTGGCCTTCAAGAGAAACTTCTCTGTGACGCAGGTACTTCAAGCTGGGGTCTGGAAGCGTCAGACGACCTTCACAGCCCACTACCTGCAAGACGTGACCCACAGGAGACTCGATACGTTTTCTATCGGCCCTGTGGTGGCTGCACAACAGCTGGTCTAACCTCAGGCTCCTTTTTGGACAAGTAGCAGTAGGTTGAGGGCGTTGTTACCCGATCTTAGTCTGCGTGAATGAAAGAGTATGTCTGACCCTTACTTCTTTCTTCATTCTCCCCTCTCTTGGGGAGCAGCATCCTGGTCCTCGCATAGCTGACCTCGACCTCTGCAGGTAACCCATGCTTCTTTGTGCTCCTAGTATTAAGCTTAATACTGTTGCGTCTCCCATACCCTGACGAGGTGGTATTGGGAACGTCCTATCCTAGAATTCCTATCTGAAGATCTCAAGGTCAACTTCATAAGATGAGTCACACTCTCCTCCACACACTGCTTACGTAGGCCACTCGTTCCTAGCGATGCTAGGAACTTGTGAGGTACAGGGGCTCCTTTTCTCTAGTGCTGCTCACTGAGGGATTGAGCCCCCGGGCAAGCTGAAGTCAGTAAGGCTGGGGACTTTCCACCCTTCCTAAGGGGTAAGTCACCCAATGTAAATAGCATGGTTTGTATTTCGGTTACGGAACAAATGACAAATTCGAAGATAATTTGTATTTTTCCTAACCATACAAACCTTAGCTATTTACACATATGTGCCCGCCATCCCTGACCCCCACGTCAAGTCCTACCTCTAAGAGAAGTGAAGCAAGTCACCGGTGTGTGGGGGGGAGGGGTAGCAAGCTACCCTTCCCCTACCCCCCGCTAACTAGCGTGGGGGTAATTAACCCTCGTTAAAACTATTGGCTCGTCATTTCAGCTGCGCTAAAAGGTAAACCCAATGTAAATAGCTAAGGTTTGTATGGTTAGGAAAAATACAAATTATCTTCGAATTTGTCATTTTTGAATATACAGTACTTACCCGCTGGTTATATAAATTTAACTCCCGCCCTCCTCCCCTCTAGAGACGACCTATGGTATTGCTATGAGGCTTGGAAGAACTGAAGTGGCTGGGTGTAGTTCCACCTGTGGTACCGCTAGGGCGCTGTTGTACACCTGCCATATCTACGATAGTGCGAGATTTTGAATTTCTGCCACGGCGTCAGAAGACTTCAGCTCTTATGTAACCAGCGGGTAAGTATATTCAAAAATTTATTTTATTATGAAAATATCATTTTAACTACTTCTGAAAATTTTTCCTCTCTAGCATGCACATGATCTACAAGATTTTTATTTAATGGCTTTAATTGAACAACATGACATTTTACAATATTTCCACCAATTTGAACATCATAATATAAATTTCCTATCTCTTTTACAATTTCTCCTGGTACCCACTTTTCTGGAGTATTGTATGATCTTACCATGACATTAGAATAAGGGGAAAAATGTCTTACTTTTGAGAGACTTCCTAATTGCTTATACCCTTTTCTTCCAAATCACTTTGCAAACTTGGATACAACAAATTTAACCTACACCTAATCCTCCTCCCCATCAACAAATTTGATGGTGTCACATCTGTTGTGCTGTGCGGTGTTGTTCTATAAGACAATAAAAACTTTGACACATTAAAGTATATGTTGTTTGTATGTGTTTTTCTTCACCTCATGTTATGCTTAAATGTTTGAACAAATCTTTCAGCCTCTCCATTCTTGGAAGGATGATACGTTGCTGAAAATGTATGTTTAATACCATTAAATTCACAAAAATCTTTGAATTCCAGTGAGGTAAACTGTAGACCATTATCAGTTACCATTCTTTAAGGAATTCCATGTGTAGAAAATTTTTTTCATTAATTCTTGAATTGTGGCGTAAGATGTTATTGTCTTCATTGGAATTACTTCTGGCCACTTAGTGTAAGCATCTGCGACTATCAAAAACAAATAACCTAAGAAAGGACCTGCAAAATCTATGTGCACTCTTTGCCATGGATACCTGGGTAATTCCCACGGGTGCATTCTAGCAAATTGAGGATTGTTCTGTTGCCTAACACAATTCATACAATTTCTTACAAATAATTCAATATCTTTATTTATACCTGGCCACCAGACAAAAGTCCTTGCAATAGACTTTGATCTGCCAATACCTTGGTGATCAGCATGTATTTCAGACAAAATCTTATTCCTCAGTTAACTAGGAATAATTACTCTTGACCCTTTCAATATACAACCTTGTGCTATACTCAATTCATTCCATATATCTTTATAGGGTTTACAATTTGTCTCATTTCCACATAAGTCCCCACCTATAATTATACTCTCTAAAACCTTACTAAGTATTGGGTCTTTCTTGGTATTGTGTGCAATATCCTTGGCTGTAATGGGTACATCATATACTGAAACTAGCAATATACTGTCATCATACTCTTCTGGTGTTTTATCTACTGGACATCTAGATAAAGCATCTGCATTACCCATCTTTGATATAGGACGATGTTCTACTGTATATCATAATGATATGCGGCTAATTTAATTGCCCAATGTTGTAGTTTTGCAGCTACCAACCTAGGTAAACTTGCTTTTGGACCCAACATTGTTAATAGAGGTTTATGATTTGTAACAAGTGTGAACTTTTTCCTTCCATAAAGATACATTTGAAATTTCTTAACTCCATACACTAATGCTAAACCTTCTTTTTCTATTTGAGAGTAATCCCTTTCTGTCTTATTCAGTACTCTAGAAGTGAAAGCAATTGGCTTTTCTTTCCATCTGGCATTACATGAGATAATACTGCACCTAAACCCATGTTCGATGCATCACAAACTAATTTAACTGGTAAATCCATTTGATAATGTGCTAGAAATGTAGGTGAAGTTATTTCCTGCTTGAATCTTTCAAAAGATTCCTGACAATCTTTTGTCCAATTCCACTCTATGCCCTTATTCAGTAAGTTAAACAATGGATGTGCGATTGTAGATAAATTCTCAATGAAATGTCCATAAAATGTTACTAAACCTAAAAATGATTGTAATGCCTTTACATTTTCTGGTACCTTTGTTGATATCACTGCTTTAATTTTCTCCTTAGTCTTGTGAATACCTTTACCATTAATTACAAAACTAAGTATTCCACTGAATCAACTTCTAAAGTACATTTGCTCTAGATTTCTTTAATATTATGTTCCTTGTACTAATTCAGAACTGCTCGTAATGTTTCTCTATGTCCTCTTTTATCTTTACCAGAGACTAAAATATCATCCATGAAAATGAATACTCCTTGCATTCCTGAAGAAATCTTATCCATAGTTTGTTGCCATATAGCTAGACTACTTGCTACTTCATAAGGCAATCTCTTTGTCCTATACAAACATAAGGATGTATTTACTGTACATAGTTCTTGTGAATTTTCTTCCATGGGAAGCTGTTGAAATGCTTGTCTAAGATCTAACTTAGAAAATACAGTACATTCGGACATAGTTGCAAATTTGGTAATGGTTGTTGAGCTACCTGAAGCTGTGGATTCAACGTTACCTTGTAATCTCCACATAACCTAACCTGACCATTTTCCTTCACAATAGGAACTAATGGGGTAGCCCAATCAGAGCATGTAAATTTTTTCCCAGGAACCTTAAATTTCTAACCTTTTGATTCCTTTTTCAACTGCACTTTTCAATGCATATGTTACTGGTCTTGGAGCAAAAAATCTAGGAGTATTATCTAATTTCAAAACTAAAATTGCTTTTGCATTCTATACTATACCAACTTTATCTTCAAATACAACTTGAAACTGATAGATTATTATCCACAGACACTTCATTCTTGTGTTCATCTTGTGTACCTGTAACCTTCCAAATACTAGGCCAATATAATTTTATATACTATAACCAGTCCAAACCCAGTAAAGTTTGTCCTTTACCTTTAACTACCGTTAATGGCTTTCTATTTAACTTCTGATCTTTATACTGTATTTCCACGTTCAAAGCACCTATTACCTGAATATCAAAACCATTATAACCTTTCAAAACTCTATTTGTACCTTCTAATAACAAATTAGGAATGGTTTTAGCTGTTTTCTTGGCCATAATTGATACATCAGCTGCTGTGTCAAAGTGTGTTACAATTGGTTTACCATTTATGATCACTTCTACCAGTATATGTTTTTTTGGGCTCAAGCCATGGCGTCCTGATGGAAGGTTCCTTTTTGGTAGCTTCCTTGGGTATATAACTACTAAATATTCCCAGAGAATTTAACCACAGGTTATCACAGAATTCTAACTTCTGGAGCGAGTATCCTAAAGGTTTCCCTTTAAGACATCGTATATCAACAGGGGACGCATGTATTAACGCGCCACATAGCTATCTACACCCCGAACAGAGTTAACACTTCGATGTGTAGGGGCGGAGAATAGCTGGGGAGCCGTTCCACAGCTAATCTCGTTCGTGGCTACTTTTGGTACTCGAGACGTAAACAAACGGGCGCCATTGCTAAATGACGTCACGTCCGTCCTCATCCTTCGTTTAGTAGCTTGCCTTACTAGTCGGACTTTTCCCTGTGCGTACTTATCGACTTGCATCTTAGCCATGTCTCTACCCTCGGCCTCGCCTTCTTCTGGAAAGTTGAGTACAAGGTTCCAGTATTGTTTAACTAAGCTCTGACCGTAAAGTAACTTTTACTTTTCGAGATATTTGATGTTTTGTGGCAGAGCTGTGCCTCGACCGGACCCGCCATTTTATGGCATCGCTGTTGTTTTGCATGCCTTTTTTAGATAGCCTCAACAGCGTTTTCCGGCCTCATTAACTAATCGATACTATTAGTTATTTAGTCTTCATAGCTAGGAACTTTTTATATCGTGTTTTGACGCCTTGTTATCGGTCATCATTTAACCCCATACCAGTTGGCTAGTCTAGCCCCTAGGCCAGAGCGCCTAACATCAGTGTTCATGCATGATATATTTCAGTGATCCTAGGTTTAATTATGAAGATAGTGGGATTATTTTACAATACTATTGACTGTGATGCAAGTGTTTTCGCCTTCAGGGACCATATAAGGGACAGGTTAGATAGTGTGCCTTTCTAACCTAACCTACAAGTAGGACCCCTATATGCTTCCTTCATCCCCTGCCTTAGGGCATCCCCTCTGTGTAGTCTTGCTCCCCCTACCACGTAAGGGGATCAAGCTCTTATCAGAGTATATATCGCTTCTCTGTCCCCCCTAAGGGAATGATCCCCCCTTAGGGTTGCGTCCGAGAATGAGGAACGGCTAGCCCGTCCTCTATTGCTGGGGCTAGGTCTCCGACCTTTCCTGCAATAGCGATACGTCTTCCATCCTTCCTAGTTCAGGGTGTAACATCCCTGCTCTAGGTTAGGTTTTGGGGGAGTTAGCTCTGTACCTTGCTGAAACGATACCCATGCACCGTTTTCAGACAGGCTGCCTTACCTTAGGCTAGGGAGTGTCCTCCCTTCCTTGGTGGCCGCTTTGGTACAGAGCCTCCTCCACAGAAGACCCTTCTCTTCTCCCCTCCCCACCTATCTCTTGTATGGCCTAGCCTATACTTAGGTTAGTCTATACCCATCTGTCCCCTGTCCTACAACTCCTCCTTAGGGTGGAGTGATAGGGCTACCTTGAGCTCCTGTGTGCAGTCCGCTCTGATACATATACCCTTCATAGTGTCCTATGGGGTTAGCCACTGGATGCGTTCTGTCTGCAGGGGTTCTCCCCCCCTCTTGGGTGTTCCCTAGCCCCTCCCTTGGGCTACCTTGGCTCCCGGTCCTCTGCGGCCCCTGCTTCTGGTTGATAGGGCTAGCCTCTATCATGGGTACACCCACTCAGGTGGGATGTCTTGGGGTCCGTAGCCGTGCCCCTACATCCCTCCCTCTGTCTCTTTCACTATCCCGGTGCCGGTCCCTTGCCGCCTCCCCTGTCGGTGATACCCACCTCCTACCTTGGTGACTTATCCCTTGCCCTCTGGGCCGCCAGTCCTCCGTGTGCCGGGGGACTGCCGCCTCCCACCGGCTTCCAGCCGATGGCCTTACCTCATAGCTTCGGTCGTCCGTCCACCGGCCCGGCCCCTGGAGTGCCGGCATCCACTGCCGGCAGTCCGATTCTGCTATAACCATCCTTGTTCCTGTCACCAAGCCGGCAACCTTCGGCTGCCGGAGCCGCCGCTGTGCCGGCGGCCGCCACCCTGGTATTACTCCTGACTTTTATATTTGTCTTCCCTAATGCCAGAAACTCTGCTGGAGCGGCCTCCGGCGTGCCGTCGGTCTGCCGGAGCCTTCCGGAGGCGTCAAGGCGACTTGCACCCCTTCTACTAGCTATCATCTCATGTTGATAGCCCTACATCGCAACCAGATGGTTTGATTACGTAAATGGATAGGTATTATCTTACCGTTCTATTAGTAACCATGCTGTCTTCTTGCATATCACAGATTTCCAGCATGCTGTGTGTATCTTAGCACGGCTGGTTGCCGGAAACCGTTACCCTATGGGATCTTCTACGTTCCCAGTTCTAGGGTCTGAGTAGCCTCAAGTCCTAGTTTTATATCCTTGACAATTCCCAATAGAATTCCCACTGCCTTCAGGGCATTCCATGTCGAATTCTGTCCTGTGCCTTCGGTCACAACAAATTGTCTATGGATAAGGTCACGGTAACCAGCCGGGCGGGTTACACGGAGTATGTATCTATCTCCTTCTTTTCCGCCCTTTCTCTGATCATCACACTTAATATTAAGTTAAAGATTAATCAATTAATATTTAACTTTAGAATAGAAATCATCCTTATGACTCCCCCATACTCATGTTCTCTTTCTCTTACAGGAGGAGCAACTGAAGTGCGACCACGGCTTCTGTGCAGTGAAGCGCCCGCACTTTTATGGGCACACGGCGTGTAGGACCCACGCCCCTTGTGCCAACAAGAAAGGAGATCTGAAGTTCTGGGACCCGCAGAACTGTACGGTCTGCCAGGAACGCCTGGTTGACGCGTTCAATAACCCTCCTTCAGCGGAGGTTAGGGACGCTTCTCGAGAGAAGCTACGCAAATGGGTGCGTGGCTTCCAGAAGAACGCCTCTGGACCGTACCTTGCCACTGAAGACTTGAGGGCCTTACTGTTCCCAAAGGCATCCCCAGACTCTGTGGTCCCCAAGGATCAGATCCCCACCGTCCAGATCTCGGTGGAACCCGATGTTGTCATGGCCCAGTCCATGCACGAGTGTCACCTGGATACCGACAACGCGGAGCGCATGTCGGAGATTTTGGAGACAACGGAGAGGAACGTCATGGCCCAAGAGTTGGACTATGAAGAGGACCAGGTGGAATACACCGAGTCGGAGCAGGAGGTCGCTCCGCCTTCCACCACCGCCCCAACTCCTACACCGACGGAAGTATCTCTCCCGTCTACCTCCGCCACCCCGGATCCCATACCAACCGCCCAGGAGACGTTCCGTATGCTTGAAGCGCTTATGGACAAGAAACTCCAAGTGACACACGAGTACATCAGGTCCATGGGAAGTTCCAAGGAGCCGAAAAGGATTTCGGTTAAGGACCTCCCGGTATGCTCGCACGCCAACCCCTGGAGGTATGCCGAGCATATGCCCATCGCAACGGGCAGGATCTTCATCAGCGAGAAGGTCGGCTCGGTTGCCCTGGAAGAAGTGGAGTTCTTCCCGAGTTTTGAGGCTTATCCGGACTGTTACGTCCGGTTTCGATCCGAACCTGCCTCTAAAGAAGAGACCGAACCTAAGGAGGTGATAGTGTTCGATCTCCCGAAGGCCCAGGCTATGTTGGCCAACGCTTTTAAAAGTAGGGGCTTTACCTGCTCAAAGCTTCCGGCGCTGAGCAAGAAGCACCCTACCTACGTCGCACCTGATGATGCGATCCTCCCCTTTATGGAAAAGGCCTTCGCTGCGTGCCACAAGGCAGTGGAAGAAGGGAAGCCTTGCCCTGCACTGGAGGAGTGCAGACCCTTCTCCCTGGTGACTCCCCCCGATGTTCGACACTGGAAGGATATCCAGCATACCTTTGTGGTGGGAAAACTAGATCCTGACGTTGCTGGACATCAGTTTAATGAAGACCTCCCGAAACTTAATGACCATCTCCTTCGTCGGGAACAAGACACGAAGGAAAGGCTCGCCGCATCCATGTCCCTCCAAGTACAGCTTGACGTCATGGCTGGTGACACTAGAGTCCCCGACCACTACATGGTGCTCGCTAAATCGCATATGTCGACTCTGGTTAAGGACCTGTACAGCTTCATGAAGGCTCGGAGAGCCTGTCGTGAATTCGTGTTCTCAAGTGCCACAGTGAGACACGAACCCTGGAGGCTGATTTCCTCCAACATCTGGGGTAAACTCCTCTTTCCCTCTGATCTTGTGAAAGAGATCACCGACCAGGCCGCCACGGAGAACAGGAACCTTCTCAACAAGTGGGGCATGTCGAAGAAGAGGAAATCCTCTCAGGACGATGGCCCTCAACCTAAGAGGAAATCCTCCAAGCCAAAACCCCAGCAACGTCAACAGAGACGGCAGTTTCCGGGACCCGCTACTCCCCAAGTGGCTGCTCAGCCACAGCAGACCTTTCAACTGGTCACCCAACCGGTTTTGTCCCAGTCACCGGTTTTCACCCCTGCCTTTGAGCAACAGATGACTACCTTTCGTCCCAAAGGTAGAGGCTCAAGCAGAGGTGCAGGCAGAGACGCATCTCGCCGTCCCTCCAGAGGCAGAGGAGGAAGGGGAGCTAGCGGCCGAGGCAGTAAACCCTCGGGACACCAGAAGCAATGAAGTGCTTCCGGTGGGAGGAAGACTCCGCCAATTCCAGGATCGTTGGACCTTCGATTCCTGGGAACACAGCATCGTCAAGAAGGGTCTAGGCTGGAGTTGGACTCAACCACCCCCAACCTTCCAGCAATTCTTCCAACAAGCAACCCCCCTTCTGGAAGAATATGTCCTAGATCTCTTGAACAAGAAGGTGATAAGGAGGGTAAAGTCAACCAGGTTCCAAGGGAGACTGTTTTGCGTCCCCAAGAAGGCCTCCGACAAGCTCAGAGTCATTCTCGACAAGTTCATAGCGAACAACAAGTTCAAGATGCTGACTCTTCAACAGATAAGGACCCTTCTGCCTCGAGGTTCTTACACGGTCTCCATAGACCTGGCGGATGCCTACTGGCACGTTCCAATGAACCACCACGCTTCCTCCTACCTAGGATTTCGACTCCAAAGGAAAAGCTACGCCTTCAGGGCCATGCCCTTCGGCCTCAACGTAGCCCCTCGGATCTTCACAAAGCTGGCGGACGCCATAGTACAACAGCTCCGCCTCCAAGACGTCCAGGTGATGGCCTACCTCGACGACTGGCTAGTCTGGGCTCCATCGCCCGAGGATTGTTTAAGATCCTGCAGCAAAGTCACCCAGTTCCTAGAACACCTGGGATTCAAGATAAACGCGAAGAAATCTCGCCTCTCTCCAGCTCAGAAGTTCCAATGGTTAGGAATCCAGTGGAACCTTCAGTCACACCGCCTTTCCATTCCCCAGAAGAAAAGGAAGGAAATAGCAGGGTCTGTCAAGCGACTGCTGAAATCCAAACGGATCTCAAGACGTCAGCAGGAACGAGTTCTAGGCTCTCTACAGTTCGCCTCAGTGACAAACCCAGTGCTTCGGGCACAGCTAAAGGATGCCGCGGGAGTCTGGAGACGTTCTGCATCCATCGCTCGAAGAGACCTCAAGAGACGGCTCCCAAACAGACTTCGGCTTTTCCTCAAGCCGTGGTCGGAAGCGACGGCCCTGAAAAGGTCCATCCCTCTTCAGCACCCACCTCCATCACTCAACATCCACACGGACGCTTCGCTGGAGGGTTGGGGAGGTCACTCCCACCTAAAACAGGCTCAAGGCACCTGGTCTCCCCTATTCAAGACGTTTCACATCAACATCTTGGAGGCCATGGCGGTCCTTTTAACTCTGAAGAAACTCTCCCCGCCTCCCTCGATCCATATTCGTCTAACCCTAGACAACTCGGTGGTAGTTCGATGTCTCAATCGCCAAGGCTCAAGATCGCCCCAGATAAATCAGGTGCTTCTGACAATCTTCCGTCTGGCAGAGAAGAAGAAGTGGCACCTGTCTGCAGTTCACCTACAAGGATTCCGCAACGTGACAGCGGACGCTCTATCCCGGACAAGCCCGATAGAGTCGGAATGGTCTCTAGACGCAAGATCATTCTCCTTCATCTCTCACCAAGTCCCAGAACTTCAGATCGATCTCTTCGCAACGAGCGACAACAATCAACTTCCTCGATATGTGGCCCCGTACGAGGACCCCAAGGCAGAGGCAGTGGACGCCATGTCCCTGGACTGGAACAGATGGTCCAAGATCTACCTGTTCCCTCCCACCAACCTTCTGCTGAAAGTCCTCTCCAAGCTGAGAACCTTCAAAGGGACAGCGGCCCTAGTGGCTCCCAAGTGGCCCCGGACCAATTGGTACCCCCTGGTCCTGGAGCTGCAGCCCACGCTGATCCCTCTCCCGGGCCCAGTTCTCTCCCAGCAAGTACAGAAGTCGACTGTCTTCGCTTCATCATCGAAAATCAAGGACCTTCATCTCATGATTTTCTCTCCCTAGCCGCGAAGAAAAGGTTTGGGATCTCGAAGAAAAGTCTAGACTTGCTCGAGGAATACAAGACCGAATCCACAAGACGGCAATACGAATCATCCTGGAGAAAATGGGTCTCATTCGTCAAGGCAAAAAATCCTACGGAAATCACCATTGATTTTTGCATGTCCTTCTTTATTCACCTTCATGGACAGGGCTTGGCAGCCAACACGATTTCCACTTGCAAATCGGCCTTGACTAGACCACTGATGTATGCCTTCCAGATTGATCTGTCCAACGACATCTTCAATAAACTGCCGAAAGCATGCGCTCGTCTACGCCCAGCACCCCCACCAAAACCGATCTCCTGGTCTCTGGACAAGGTGCTCCATTTTGCCTCCAACTTAGACAATGATTCATGCCCTCTCAAGGATCTGACTCAAAAAGTTATATTTCTTTTTGCTCTTGCCTCGGGAGCCCGAGTCAGCGAAATAGTGGCATTATCAAGGGAAGAGGGTCATATCCTGTTTACTGACTCAGGAGACCTTACCCTCTTCCCGGATCCGACGTTTCTCGCAAAAAACGAATTACCCACCAAAAGATGGGGCCCTTGGAGAATATGCCCCCTGAAAGAAGATGCCTCTCTATGTCCAGTAGAGAGCCTCAAGGTCTATCTTCGCAGAACTTCGAACTTTGGTGGAGGCCAACTCTTCAAAGGAGAAACATCGGGCAGCGACCTGTCACTGAAACAACTAAGAGCGAAAATCACCTACTTCATTCGCAGAGCGGATCCTGACAGTACACCCGCCGGTCACGATCCTAGAAAAGTTGCATCGTCTCTGAATTTCTTTCAGAGTATGGATTTCGAAAGCCTTAAGAGTTTCACAGGCTGGAAATCTTCGCGCGTTTTCTTCAAACATTATGCGAAACAAGTGCACGAAGTCAAACATTTTGTGGTAGCCGCAGGTAGTGTGATGAAACCTGCACCTAACTCTGCATAGAACAGTGAGTTACTTGGGACTCTAACTCTACGGGTGCCTATGTTGACCCTCGAGTGATACGTAGTGATTTCAAAACACTTAGTGTTTTTTCATATACTGTTCTTATCCCAGGTGAAATGTCATAGTCGTCACAAGAGTGCCGCATGCCTAGAGCATGATGTGTTTTAATTTTAAAGACCGACGTTCCTCTGGAACGGGTGCCTACTAATAATTTTGAAATTCTCTTTCAGATTCAAGAGCACGTCTTTCATTACTATGTACATTATAATTTGTTGTAAATTACTTTTACATATTTATTGCATTCCATTAATATATTCTGCAATTGTGAAATAAAATTTCTATTTTATTACTTGTGCGTCTCAATCCGCTCCTACTTATACTATGAAATACACGTCTGTCATAGTTTTATTATCCCTTTCCTCTATGGTTGATGAAGATTACTAAGGTTTCAACCCTTATTATATACTCACCTGTGCAATGTAATATTCCTACTCGAATACTTACTTCATATCTTAGAGACCAGACAATTCTCCATTAACATACAGTGCCTAACCACCACTTGTCTGCCCTTGAGAATGTTCCTATATGAATGCCAACCATTCAGTCTTGTCTCCAAGTTCCTCAGGTTCTCCCAGCAAGGTGAGTAGCCCTTCGATGACCACTTTGATCTTCGGCATGGCCCGTGGGGACTTCACTGCTAAGGGGACAGGAAGTTCTCTTCCCTACGGTTCTTCTATTAAGATTACTGTGCTAACCTGTTCAAAGCCCTCGGCACTTACACTAAAAGGGGAAAATCTACCACGATACATTGATTCTCTGGTATTCTTCCATCAGGACGCCATGGCTTGAGCCCAAAAAACGGATTTTGAGCGAAGCAAAAAATCTATTTTTGGGTGAGATAGCCATGGCGTCCTGATGGACCCTCCCTGCTACTTCGTCCAGTTTTTCAGGTCCCACCCTGCTCTGCTGTATCATGGTGATCGGCAAGCAACTGGCTTCAGGATGAAGACGGACGTGACGTCATTTAGCAATGGCGCCCGTTTGTTTACGTCTCGAGTACCAAAAGTAGCCACGAACGAGATTAGCTGTGGAACGGCTCCCCAGCTATTCTCCGCCCCTACACATTGAAGTGTTAACTCTGTTCGGGGTGTAGATAGCTATGTGGCGCGTTAATACATGCGTCCCCTGTTGATATACAATGTCTTAAAGGGAAACCTTTAGGATACTCGCTCTAGAAGTTAGAATTCTGTGATAACCTGTGGTTAAATTCTCTGGGAATATTTAGTAGTTATATACCCAAGGAAGCTACCAAAAAGGAACCTTCCATCAGGACGCCATGGCTATCTCACCCAAAAATAGATTTTTCGCTTCGCTCAAAATCCGTTCTTTGCACCTTTGTTGACAGAATTCATGCGAAACACAAAATCAGTTTCTGACCTAACCTGATTTTCATGAACATTTTCCGCATTATTCTCTTGGCCTATAGTATCAACTGCTGCATTTATTTTATTTGCTTACTGTTTTTAGAATCTACAAACATTTGAAAAATGTCCCGTCTTTCTACAATTCTGGCATGTTTGTCCTGTAGCAGGGGCTTTCCTTGCTTCATATGCAAGATGATCAGTTTTACCACACCTATAGCATTTGGGTTTTTCCTGTTGCTTCTGCGTATAGGTCTGATTTTGATTTTTGTGTTTTTGTGAGCATTAGAGTTCAGCAATTTCCTATGACTAGGCTTCAACGTATTCCTGCTCTGATTCTCATTGTCTTTCAACTTTGAGCCTACCTTGCTAATTTTAGAATTTTCCATTCTATTGTTTGTAAAATTACCTATTATATTACTTTGAATATTTGATGTTTCTAGAGCTCTGCCTATAATCAATACCATCTCTAGTGTTAAATCTATATCTTGCAATAATTTTTTTCTTAACACTTGTGATGTAGAATGGGCAATAACTTGATCTATTATAACATTTTCTAACTAGAAATTCACATGAATCAGCTAAATTTTTAAGTCTAGTCACAAAGGCATCGAGGCTTTTGTGCTTTCTGATATGCCTGTACTGTAAATTGATACCTTTCAAAAAATTTATTGACCCAAGGGCAAAATATGTGGTAAGAGTCTTAATCGCAGCTTCATTAGTGTCATCGGTAGGTTGTAGTGTCTTAAACACTTCCCGAACCTCTACTGGCTGTGTGCAGTAATAACGCCTTCATCTGTACATCTTTCATACTACCTAAAGCTTCAATGTAAATCTTAAATTCCTCACACCACTGTTGCCATCGTGTTGCAACAGAATTGGGTTCTGCAACAATACTGAACTTTTCTGGATGTTCGATGTCCAGGGGCATTTTGACTTCTTACCTCAATTAGGTTAGGCAAATGAAATCTACAAAATTAACTAGAAGTTAATTATAACCTAATTTCTATGTTAATTGTACCTTTTGTGTGTTTATGCAACCAACTAAAGGTAGATTACACTTTTTGCTTTATGTAAACTATCATTGTCTTATGGTGAAAATTTACCACCTAATGCCTACTGGTAACAAATCTAAATTCTACCTTACTTGGTACTACCAAATAAAACTATATAGGATGTTTGTTTCTTTCTTGACATTGAAGTTGAATGTAGAAATGTGTTGTGGCGTTCCTCTTGTTTACTGCATATCTGCTGCATGAGGTTACAGTGAACCCTCGCTACTTCGCGGTTCGACCATCGCGGATTCACCACTTCGCGGATTTTTTCCATAACCCATATATATACAGTAATATATATATATATATGTATATATGTATGTATATATATATATGTAGGTATGTAAATAAGATTCACTTTTTGTTCATGAAATGTTTATTATCACTTGGAAGGCATCACATGACAATGATAATATCTGCAATGAAAGATAGCATGATGAGAAATAAAATGGCATTTGCATCGGCAGTCAAAATAGATTCAATATGAAATTACACTGACACCTAATAGCATATATGGGTCAGTTAGTAAATTCACAGTATACACAGCTAGCTAATGAACCATTTGCTGCTAGCATATAATAGATAATAAAGTTAAGCTAAATTCTATAGACAATAATACTGTACCATATACGCAGCGAGTTAACGAGCTGCCAAACTGAAACACTGTTTGCTTATATTCTCACAAATGAGCGCCAATGTATAGATGACGCAATACACATAAATGAAATAGGATCCTATAATGCACATAATGTATAGACGACACAATACACATAAATGAAATAGGATCCTATAATGCACATGAATGAAATAGGATCATATAATAATTATAACATGTACAACAGATATGAATAGACAATCCTCTACCTCCTCCCAAGTTTTTTTTGGGGGTACTAATAAGAAAACTCAAAAACAAAACTGAACATGTTAGAGCAATATATGAAAACTACTTTATAAAAGCATATTAGCTATGTGGCTATGGAGCATAGCTGAATGAAAAATATAATATCATTAAGATAAATAAAGGGTGGAAAAGTATTGGTCTGCAAAAACGAATCAATACGTATTACAATCATAGTCAGTCAAGTAGGCAGGCTTCTTGCGCAGCCTCTGAGGACGATCCGGAAGGGCACTTGGGGGAGCTTGAAAGAAATTATCAGGAGAGGCATCAGGGTGTGCATCATGTAGTGCTGCGTCAGGTGCCTGTGGGTGGTGAACAGGTGTTATGGGAGATTGAGGACGTGGTGATGGGGGTGGGGTGGCATCTGTGAGAGATGTAGGCGCAGGGTATGGCACTTCCAGTCGATCAGTAGAGTGCGGGTCTGTATCAGGTTCTGGTGGCGATGATGGGCGTTGACGTGATTTCTCGTGCTGGGGAATTGGGTATCCAATGGTTAATCGTGGTCGTCTTGGAATAGCAGGGATGTATTTCCTCAGAAATTGTCTGTTGCGAAGAGTAGCCCTTCCAGAGCCATCGACCCTGACAATGTACTGATCGAATTGACGCACTTCGGACACAACGCCTGTTTTGTCCCATTTTAATGGGTTCGGGCCTGTCTGGTTTTGGATGCGGACGTTGTCGCCAACTCTCAATGGCGGGGGCCGCTTAGTGTGCTCGGTCCAGTACTCGGCCATTCTCATATGGCGATTCCGGAGTGCTTCCTCGCGTTGTGCGAGGGTGCTTCTCCAAGTGGGATGGGGGTTGTATTTTCCTGGCAAGATGGGGATGAAATCCTTAATGGGCCTTCCGAAGATACACATAGCTGGAGAAACTTTGGTTTCTTTGTCAGGGGTATTCCGGTATTGAAGGACGGCGCGCTGAAAGGCGTCGATGTTCAGGTCTCCTGTGGGCCCAGTGTTGTCGGTGAGGAGTCTTTTCGCTATTTTAACGCCAACCTCTGCCCTACAATTAGAATGGGGAAAATAGGTTGAGGAAAGACGATGGTCGACCCCCCAAGCCTGAAGGAAATCTTGAGTGATTTTTGCAGAGAACTCTGGGCCACCATCAGAAGAAAGCTCATCAGCGATTCCATATGTTGCGAATATCCTCCGTAGACTGTTGATAAGCCCAGTGGCACCATCTGCTGCGCGTTCGATGACAGGCCAATTTGAATACCTGTCCACTACAACGAGGTACTGTTGTCCTTTGTAGTGGAAAAAATCGGCACAAATATGCTGAAATGGATAGGCAGGAGGGTTTTGTGGATGTGGGGGAAGGGCGGGTTGGGAAGGTGCAATGCGGTTACAGTGATAACAGTTCATACGTGTGTCTTGGAGATCTTTAGAGATGCTGGGCCAAAATACAGACGAATCTGCTCGTGCTGTCATCGAGGTGATTCCCTGGTGAGCCGCATGAAGGGCTTGGAGTACTTGTTTACGAAGGGTGGGGGGGATCACAATTCTGTCTTTGTAGATGACTACACCGTCTACAGTATACAATTCGTGGCGGAACTTATGGTATTCGTGGAGATGCGGTGGTACGTCATTCTTAGCCTCGGGGATGCCATTTTCAATCAGTGAGATCAGATGTTGAAAGTCCGGGCAGCTGTTAGTTGCAGTTTGAACTTTGTCCCACGTCACTGAGCCGAGGGTTTGCAGGGATGTAACGTGTGCACACTGCAGGGCAGAGTCGATATCATCCTTTATTTCATCACTGCAGGAGTGCATGGATGCGATGTCGTCCTGCAAACGTAGTTTCATTGGAGGAACATTGCCTGTGGGATGTCGTGAGAGCGTGTCGGCTGCTTTGTGTTTTGTGCCAGGAACATGGACCATTTCGAAGCGGTATCGTAGTGTCTTTTCTTTTAAGTTTCGAAGGCGAGCATTGGAGATGTCTTCAAAAGATCGATCACCAAAGATTTTAAGTAGGGGCTTGTGGTCCACTGCGATGAACAAGCTAGGGCATCCAAGGACGAAGAATCTGGTTTTGTTAAGGGCTTCCACTACAGCCAAGGCCTCTCCTTCAATGGGTGCATAACGAGACTCTGCTGGGTGTGTGAATCTACTCCCAATTAAGGTGGTTTTCCAGCCCGATTTGCAGCAAAATGGCCGGGTTGGTGTGCACAGGCAGTGTTTTTGGGTGAGCCAGAACCCAATGCCTGATTTGGACCAGTCGGTAGCAAGGCATGTTGGTTTTTCTTTATCGTAGATCTGAACGCCCCTCTTGATTTCGTCGATTATGTGATCTTTAGATTCCTCAAAAAGGGTGTCCATGTGTCTGTCCCAACAGAAAGGGTTGCCAGGGCGCAAAAAGTTACGAAACGGGGTCATGCGTTTGGTCATAGAGAAGGCATAAGAGACTTGATTGATGAGGCCGAACCAGGAGCGCACGTCGGTTATGTTTTTTGGTGTGGGGAAATCGCGTATTGCAGACAAATAGTTCTCACATGGCCGGACGCAATCTGGTGTGATTTCAAACCCCGCAAACTGGACAGTGTTAGCTGAAAAAACAAACTTGTCAGGATTTAAAATGATACCATTATGACCACAAATATCTAACCATTGTACTGTCTGGAAGAAACTCTCCTCTATGTTGTCTGCCCAGAGCAACGTGTCATCGATGCACTTGGTTTTGTTCGGGATATGACCGACCAGTTCGTCGTATCGTCTGGAATAGCCGTCACCAGAAGCTATGTATCCTTGTGGGGCCGTGCAATACCTGTAGCGGCCCCATGGTGTGATGAATGTTGTTAGGTGACGGTCTTCGGGCCGTAGCGGTACGCTGTGGTATCCATTCCAGGCATCTAAGACGGTTTTACGTTTACCTGCTGGCACTGCACGAGCTTGATGGAAAGGGGATGGTGTGTGGTGTGTTTCGCGAGTGGCATGGAGGTTGAGGGCTTGCAGATCTACTGTGCGACGTGGTTTACCATTTTTCTTGGCGCAAACTACCATACGGCTCATCCATGTGACAGGCTCGCCTATGGGCACCTGTTCGAGGACTCCTAGGTTCACATCCTGGTCCAGTCCTTGTTTTACCTCATCCTGCCAGTGAAGGGGAACGGGTATAGGGGTATGTACCGCTACTGGTTCAGCATGTGGATCAATCATTAATTTTAACGGGGGTCCTGACATCATGGGTAGCTTTTGGTGTTCACATGTATTAAAAGTGCTGGATGCGTAGTGCTCTAGGAGGAACTTCTGCAACTTCTCTCTATTAGCCTCCGTTGCAGCGAATGGTAACTTTTGGGGTGGTGGTGGGGGGAGTTGTCTCTGGGGGCACGAGCATTCCTCTGTCTGAATATTAGTTGATGATGTTTCCTGTGTCGCTTCGCCAATGCAGGGGAAGGTGGAAGAGATTATACCTAAGGCGATGCAGCCCTCTTTGCTCAAGTAAATCTTGTCAGAGTTGTCGGTGACATAGGTGATTTGTCTGGTTTCAACCAATTTACCCCTGTTGTTGGTACCTGTAAAGCGAAGAATAACGGCTCCTAGAATATTTATGCCTTTACTGTTGGCAGCTTTCATGGAGATATTAACTGGAATCAGATCAGAATGCTTGATGTGAAGTTTATTCAGAGCATGGATACCTGCCAGACAACTCTGACAGCCTGTGTCTGCCATTACTCGAGCCACTGCTGCTTTCGGTGGGGCGTGAAGTTTGAAGCCGAAGTGGGAATAGTCTTCTGAGGAGGTGGATATTTTGAGGTTAATGAATGGTTGGGGCCCAGAGGGTCTTTTAATCCATGATTTTGACATAGCGTCATACTGATGGTGATCAAGTGTAATGGATGAGTTGTTATGATATGTGGTGACAGAACAAAGTTCATTAAACACAGCATTATCTTCAAGTTGGATTGCAGCATGTGATTGTATTCCACTTGCCTGAGGTGATTTCTTCCTGCAAACTGAAGCAAAATGGTGTAATTTATTGCAAGAAAGGCATGTTTTATCAAATGCAGGGCATTCTGATTTTCTGAGACTTGCAGGGGCCTTTCTGCCATGCCCTGTTTTACCACAATAAGAGCAACTCACATCAGAAGCAGGTTTATTTAAGTCATGTTTCACAATCCTGGTTCGGTTAAATTTTTTGTACGAACTTGAGGCATCGGTGCTTGGGGATTCCGTGAATAAAAACGCTGAGCGTTTACCGGCTTCTTTTCTTTCTACAAATCTAAAAACTTCTTCTAGTGTCATGTTTTGATTTGTGTTACCCAACAGGTCAAGTTGTATCTCCTGGTCTTCAATGCCTCTGATAAGGATATCCTGAATAATTGGCTCGGTATAATTCACTTCACTATCGCAGGAAGGGCAATCTAGGAGGAATTTACATATACCAGCTTGCCCCCTTAATCTGGCTCCAAATGCTCGGATGGGTTCGTCTCTGTCTTGCCTCATGTTATGGAGTGTGACCCGTGCCACCATTACATTTTCTTCACGTACGGCTAGGGCTCGAATGGCAGCAATGACCTCGGCAATAGGTTTTGCGAGGAGGCTGCCTCCAGCAGCTCTAGTCACATCTTTACGCAATTGATCTTCACAACACTCTAGCAGCTGAACAACAGCTTCTTGCCCGTTAATGGCTGTGGCATTTACATATTCATCCCACCTTATTAAAAAATATGACCATTCTTCAGTGGTTCCTGCGGCAGTGATGGTAGGCCTCTTAACCTTTTCCACTTGTGCATGTTGCGCTGCAGCACCTGGTCGAGCAGCAGCTGTGTGGTTTATGCAATGGGCGGTCAGTAGGGCAGCAACAATGGCGTCAGACAGGTCGGGGGTCACATAATTGCAATTGTCGATGGGGCATTGTACAGCAGGCATTGTAATGTAGCAAGATCACTGATATTATCATAAATAAGATTCACTTTTTGTTCATGAAATGTTTATTATCACTTGGAAGGCATCACATGACAATGATAATATCTGCAATGAAAGATAGCATGATGAGAAATAAAATGGCATTTGCATCGGCAGTCAAAATAGATTCAATATGAAATTACACTGACACCTAATAGCATATATGGGTCAGTTAGTAAATTCACAGTATACACAGCTAGCTAATGAACCATTTGCTGCTAGCATATAATAGATAATAAAGTTAAGCTAAATTCTATAGACAATAATACTGTACCATATACGCAGCGAGTTAACGAGCTGCCAAACTGAAACACTGTTTGCTTATATTCTCACAAATGAGCGCCAATGTATAGATGACGCAATACACATAAATGAAATAGGATCCTATAATGCACATAATGTATAGACGACACAATACACATAAATGAAATAGGATCCTATAATGCACATGAATGAAATAGGATCATATAATAATTATAACATGTACAACAGATATGAATAGACAATCCTCTAGTATGTATATATATATACACACACACATATATATATATATATACACACACACACACATATATATATATATATATATATATATATATATATATATATATATATATATATATATATACACACATATATATATATATATATATATATATATATATATATATATATATATATATATATATATATATATATATATATCTAAAGTAGGAAGATGTGATGTAGTTCTAAGGGAAAAGTATGGGAAATATGTCTGGGTAATAAGCAAAGCTCTACCTCCAGTTTGTTTTTTTCATTATGATCAGAGATAAATGTAAACAAAACATTGGTTGCCATTTTTTATCGTGCTTTTTAGCGTGTTTAGGAAACGCATGATATAAAATTGCCTTTAATATCTGTGCCTGTTTTAGTTTAGGGTACTGTAGTACATGCATTAAGTGTTCTGTACTATAAAGGGTAGTTTGTTAACAGTACTACGTACAAGGGAAGGTTTTAAAAGTCTGAATATACATGTTGAATAAAGAGGTAAATATGGTGTCACTACTTCGCGGATTTTCACCTATCGCGGCCGCGTCTGGAACCTATCTACCGCGATAAACGAGGGTTCACTGTACATCTAGTTGTCTTCCTGCTGCTGCTTTTCTCTGCATGGATTCCTTCTCAAGTGTAGTCGCTAATATTGGATAGGGTGTTGTCTATCAAAGTTAAATACTCTCCTCAAACATACCAGGAACAATAAACGGATTTTGAGCGAAGCGAAAAATCTATTTTTGGGTGAGATAGCCATGGCGTCCTGATGGAAGGTTCCTGTTTGGTAGCTTCCTTGGGTATAAGACTACTAAGATATTCCCAGAGAATTTAACCACAGGTTATCACAGAATTCTAACTTCTGGAGCGAGTATCTCAAAGGTTTCCCTTTAAGACATCGTAATACAACAGGGGACACGCATGTCTGAACGTGCCACATAGCTATCTTCACCCCGAACAGAGTTAATGCTTCGGTGTGTAAGGGCTGAGAATAGCTGGGAGCCGTTCCACAGCTAATCTCACTCGTGGCTACTACTGATACTCGAGACGTAAACAAACGGACGCCATTGCTCTAATGACGTCACGCCCGTCTTTATCCTGACGCCAGTTGCTGCCCATCACCATGATACAATTGTGTAGGGTGGGAACAAAACTGGACGAAGTAGTAGGGAGGGTCCATCAGGACGCCATGGCTATCTCACCCAAAAATAGATTTTTCGCTTCGCTCAAAATCCGTTTTTTGGGCTCAAGCCATGGCGTCCTGATGGAAGAGTACCAGAGAATCAATGTATCGTGGTAGATTTTCCCCCAGTGTTAAGTGCCTAGGCATTGACAAAACAGCAAAGTAATCTTAGGTAAAGAACCATAGGAACGAAGTATCCTGCCCCCCATTGGTAGGAAGTTCCCATGGGCTATGCCGACGTCAAAGTGGTATTGAAGGGCTATTCATCCTGACAGAAGAACTTTTAAGAACTTAGAGATGAAGCAGAATGTTTGATATTTGTATAGGAACATTCTGAATTAGGTCAGTGGTGGTTGGGCACTGTGTATAGAGTTCATCTCTTGGTTATCAGAAGTAAGTATTCGTGTAGGAACCTTACTGAGACAGGGTGAATATAATTTAGGATTAGACATCCTAAATTCTTCATGACCATAAGAGAGGAGGAATAAATAAAACTATGACAGTATGTATTTCATAGTAGGTAGGAGCTGAAAGAGACGCATAAGTAATAAAATAGAAATTTTATTTCACAATGCAGAAATTAAATAATTTACAGCAAAAGTAAAGTTCATTTACAGTAATAATAATGTACATAGAAATAAAGGCTTGCTCTTGAATCTGAAAAGGAATTTCAGGATTAGTAGGTACTCGTTCTCGAGGAACGCAAGTCTTTAAACAACACATCATGCTCAAGGCATGCGGCACTTGTGTGACACTATGACATTTCACCTGGGATAAGAACAGTTATAAAAGCACTAAGTGTTTTTAGACATCACTATGAATCGCTCGAGGGTCAACATAGGCACCCGAAGAGTTAGAGTCCCAAGTAACTCACTGTTCTACGCAGAGTTAGGTGCAGGTTTCATAACACTACCTGCGGCTACCACAAAATGTTTGACTTCGTGCACTTGTTTCGCATAATGTTTAAAGAAAACTCGCGAGGACTTCCAGCCCGTAAAGTTTTTAAGGCTTTCAAAGTCCATGCTCTGAAAGAAATTCAGAGACGATGCCACTTTTCTAGGATCATGACCAGCGGGTGTACTGTTCGGATCCGCTCTGCGAATGAAGTAGGTGATTTTCGCTCTTAATTGTTTCAGTGACAGGTCGCTGCCCGATGTTTCTCCTTTGAAGAGTTGGCCTCCACCAAAGTTCGAAGTTCTGCGAAGATAGACCTTGAGACTCTCTACTGGACATAGAGAGACATCCTCCTTCAGGGGGCATATTCTCCAAGGGCCCCATCTTTTGGTGGGTAATTCGTTTTTAGCGAGAAACGTCGGATCAGGGGAGAGGGTCACTTCTCCTGAATCAGCAAACAGGATGTGTCCCTCTTCTCTTGATAATGCCACTATTTCGCTGACTCGAGCTCCCGAGGCGAGAGCAAATAAAAATATAACTTTCTGAGTCAGATCCTTGAGGGGGCATGAATCGTTGTCCAAGTTGGAGGCGAAATGGAGTACCTTGTCTAGTGACCAGGAGATCGGTTTCGGAGGGGGTGCTGGGCGTAGGCGAGCACATGCTTTTGGTAATTTGTTAAAGATATCGTTGGACAGATCAATTTGGAAAGCATATAGAATTGGTCTAGTCAAGGCCGATTTGCAGGTTGAAATCGTATTGGCTGCTAATCCTTGTCCATGAAGGTGAATGAAGAAGGACATACAGAAATCAATGGTGATTTCTTTAGGATTTTTTGCCTTGACAAAGGAGACCCATTTCCTCCAGGATGATTCATATTGCCGTCTCGTGGATTCGGTCTTGTATTCCTCTAGGAAGTCTAGACTTTTCTTCGAGATCCCAAACCTCTTCTTTGCGGCAAGGGAGAGAAAATCATGAGATGAAGGTCCTTGATTTTCGATGATGAAGCGAAGACAGTCGACTTCTGTACTTGTTGAGAGAGAACTGGGCCCGGGAGAGGGATCAGCTTGGGCTGCAGCTCCAGGACCAGGGGGTACCAGTTGCTCCGGGGCCACTTGGGAGCCACTAGGGCCGCTGTCCCTTTGAAGGTTCTCAGTTTGGAGAGGACTTTCAACAGAAGGTTGGTGGGAGGGAACAGGTATATCTTGGACCATCTGTTCCAGTCCAGTGACATGGCGTCCACCGCTTCTGCTTTGGGGTCCTCGTACGGGGCTACGTACAGAGGAAGTTGATTGTTGTCGCTCGTTGCAAAGAGATCTATCTGAAGTTCTGGGACTTGATGAGAGATGAAGGAGAATGATCTTGCGTCTAGAGACCATTCCGACTCTATCGGGTTTGTCCGAGATAGAGCATCCGCTGTCACATTGCGGAATCCTTGTAGGTGAACTGCAGACAGGTGCCACTTCTTCTTCTCCGCCAGACGGAAGGTTGGGAGAAGCACCTGATTTATCTGGGGCGATCTTGAGCCTTGGCGATTGAGACAACGAACTACCACCGAGTTGTCTAGGGTTAGACGGATGTGGATCGAGGGCGGCGGGGATAACTTCTTCAGAGTTAGAAGGACCGCCATGGCCTCCAAGATGTTTATGTGGAACGTCTTGAATAGTGGAGACCAGGTCCCTTGAGCCTGTTTCAGGTGGGAGTGACCTCCCCAGCCTTCCAGTGAGGCATCCGTGTGGATGTTGAGTGATGGAGGAGGGTGTTGGAGAGGAATGGACCTTTTCAGGGCCTTTGCTTCCGACCACGGCTTTAGGAGGCGTCGAAGTCTGTTTGGAAGCCGTCTCTTGAGGTCTCTTCGAGCGATGGATGCCGAGCGTCTCCAGACTCCCGCGGCATCCTTTAGCTGTGCGCGAAGCACTGGGTTTGTCACTGAGGCGAATTGTAGAGAGCCTAGAACTCGTTCCTGCTGTCGTCTTGAAATGCGTTTGGATTTCAGTAGTCGCTTGACAGACCCTGCTATTTCCTTCCTTTTCTTCTGGGGGATGGAAAGGCGGTGTGACTGAAGATTCCAGTGGATTCCCAACCACTGAAACTTCTGAGCTGGAGAGAGGCGAGATTTCTTCTCGTTGATCTTGAATCCCAGGTGTTCTAGGTACTGGGTAACTTCGTTGCAAGACTTTGCACACTCTTCGGGCGATGGAGCCCAGACTAGCCAGTCGTCGAGGTAGGCCATCACCTGGACGTTTCTTAGGCGGAGCTGTTGTACTATGGCATCCGCCAGCTTTGTGAAGATCCGAGGGGCCACATTGAGGCCGAATGGCATGGCCCGGAAGGCGTAGCTTTTCCTTTGGAGTCGAAATCCTAGGTAGGAGGAAGCGTGATGGTTCATTGGAATGTGCCAATAGGCATCCGCCAGGTCTATAGAGACCGTGTAGGAACCTTGAGGCAGAAGGGTCCTTATTTGTTGAAGCGTCAGCATCTTGAATTTGTTGTTCTCTATGAACTTGTTGAGGGGGGATAAGTCCAGAATGACTCTGAGTTTGTCTGAGTCCTTCTTGGGAACGCAAAACAGTCTCCCTTGGAACCTGGTGGACTTTACCTTCCTTATCACCTTCTTGTTCAAGAGGTCTAGAACATATTCTTCCAGAATGGGGGTCGATTGTTGGAAGAACCGCTGGAAGATTGGGGGTGGTTGCGTCCAACTCCAGCCTAGACCGTTCTTGATGATGCTGTGTGCCCAGGGATCGAAGGTCCAACGATCCTGGAATTGGCGGAGTCTTCCTCCCACCGGAAGCACTTCATTGCTTCTGGTGTCCCGAGGACTTGTTGCCTCGGCCGCTAGCTCCCTTTCCTCCTCTACCTCTGGAGGGACGACGAGATGCGTCTCTGCTTGCACCCCTGGACGAGCCTCTACCTCTGGCATGAAAGGTAGTGGATGGTTGCTCAAAGGCAGGGGTGAAGACCGGTGACTGTGACAACACCGGTTGGGGGACCAATTGAAAGGTCTGTTGTGGTTGGGCAACCACTTGGGAGGTAGCGGGTCCCGGAAACTGACGTCGTTGCTGACGTTGCTGGGGTTTTGGCTTTTGCGGTTTCCTCTTAGGCTGAGGTCCATCGTCCTGAGAGGGTTTCCTTTTTCTGGACATGCCCCACTTGTGGAGAAGGTTCCTATTCTCCGTGGCGGCTCTGTCAGTTATTTCCTTGACAAGGTCAGAAGGAAACAGGTGCTTTCCCCAGATGTTGGAGGAAATCAGCCTCCGGGGTTCGTGTTTCACGGTGGCACCGGCAAACACGAATTCACGACAGGCTCTACGAGCCTTTATGAAGTGGTACAAGTCCTTCATTACTGTCAGTAAGTGGGATTTGGCTAGTACCATGTAGTGATCTGGTACTCTTGTGTCACAGGCCATCACTTCCAGTTGGACTTGATGAGAAAGAGATGCCGCAAGCCTCTCCTTCGTGTCTTGTTCCCGGCGAAGGAGGTGATCATTGAGCTTAGGGAGGTCTTCACTAAACTGACGTCCGGCGACGTCAGGATCGAGCCTACCCACGACGAAAGTATGCTGAACATCTTTCCAGTGTCGAGCGTCAGGGGGGGTCACGATGGAGAAGGGTCTGCACTCCTCCAGTGCAGGGCAGGGTTTTCCTTCTTCCGCCGCTTTAAGGCATGCAGCTAAGGCCTTTTCCAAGAAAGGAAGAACCGCAGTGTCAGGTGCGACGTATGTAGGATGCTTCTTGCTCAAGGCAGGAAGCTTAGAGCAGGTAAAGCCCCTACTCTTAAATGCGGAGGCTAGCATAGCCTGGGCCTTTGCGAGATCGAACACTATCTCTTCTTTAGGTTCGGTCTCTTCCTTCGAGGCAGGTTCGGAACGAAGCCGGACGTAACAGTCCGGGTAGGCCTCGAAGCTTGGGAAGAACTCCACATCTTCCAACGGGACCGTGCCGATCTTGTCACTAACAAAGATCCTGCCGGTCGCAATAACCATATGCTCTGCATACCTCCACGGGTTGGCATGAGAGCAAGCTGGGAGATCCTTGACCGAAATCTTCTTCGGTTCTCTGGATCCAATCATTGACCTGATGGACTCCTGGTTCTCCTTCAGTCTGTCGTCCATGACAGCTCTAATCAGCCGGATCAGTTCTTGGGTAGAAGAGGAAGGATCCGGGGTCGAGGAGGTAGACGGAATGGACATTTCCGTCGGTGTAGGAGTAGGCGGAGGGATGGACGAGGGAGCAGCTCCAAGCTCCGACTCGGTGTATTCCACCTTGTCTTCGTCCTCTTCGGCTCCTTGAGCCATAAGCGTCTTCTCCGTGTCTTCCGAGACGTCTGAGATCTGTTCATCATCCTCGGAATCTAAACGACACTCGTGCATGGACTGAGCCATGACCACATCAGGTTCCACCGTAATTTGGACAGTGGGGATTGCTTCTTTTGGAACCACTGAGTCAGGGGAGGCCTTAGGGAACAACAGGGACCTCAGTTCTTCGGTGGCCAGGTACGGTCCAGTAGCATTTTTCTGAAAGCCACGCACCCACTTGCGCAGCTTTTCACGAGCAATGTCTCTAACCTCCGCTGAGGGAGGGTTATGGAAGGCCTCAACTAGGTGGGCCTGGCAGACCGTACAATCCAGTGGATTCCAGAACTTCAAATCCCCTTTCTTGTCTGCACAAGGGGCGTGAGTCCTGCAAGCCGTATGCCCGTAAAACTGCGGGCGTTTCACAGCGCAGAAGGCGAAGTCACACTTCATCTGCTCCTCCTGTGGAAGAAAGAGAAAATGAGTATGGGGGAGTCATAAGAATGGCTCTTAAACTAAGTTAATATTAATCATTAATTTTAACTTAAAGAAGGTGTGATGCATAGAGAATGAAAACAGTAAAGGAGAACACGCTCCATGCATCTCGCCCGGCTGGTTACCATAAGCTTGGTCCTGGGATAATCCAAATGACCGAGATCATTGGATATAGTTTCCTAGGATTCCCATTATTTTGGAACTCCATGGAAAACCAAGGACAAGATTGGGATCGAATTCATTCGGTTCCCAGTTAAGAGCCAGAAGGCCTCATTAAAGGTAACTGCTTCTGGCAACCAGCCGTGCTAAGATGCACATAGCATGCTGGAATTAGAAGAATGCAAAGAGACAGCATGATCACTAATAGAGCAGTACTAGGTACTGATCTTAAAAGCAAAAGCAGCTTATCTATTTGCCATGTAGGGCTATCCTAGTCTTATGATAGCTACAGTGAGGGGGTGCAAGTATTCTTGACGCCTCCGAGGCATCCGGCAAGCCGCCGGCATGCCGGAGCTCGCTCCAGCATAGATTCTGGCATTAGAACAGACAATTTTCAAAAGTCAGTTAGATACCAGGATGGCGGCCGCCGGCACAACGGCGGCACGCCGGCACAACGGCGGCACGCCGGCACAACGGCGGCACGCCGGCAGGAAGCGGCGGCTCCGGCAGTCGGAGGATGCCAGGTTGGTGACTGGGATAAGGATGGTACAGGTAGTATCGGGTTGCCGGCAGTATATGCCGGCACTCCGGTGATCGACCGGCAGGCGGACGATTAGATAGGAGTAGGAGAGCCGCCGGTAGTAGCCGGCGGCAGCCGGCAGTCCCTCGGTACACGGGGGGCTGGCGGCAAGGGTAGGGAAGTCACCAAGAAGGAGGCAGGTATTGCCGACAGTAGAGGCGGCAAGAGACCGGCACCCGGATAGATAGAGAGACAGGGGGAGGGGGGAAGGGATGCAGGAAGTACCGTCAGGGTTCCAGACATCCCTCCCCCTCCCTGAGAGGGTGTACCCATGATAGAGGCAGGCTCTAACATCCATAAGCAGGGGTCACTAGGGACCGGGAGCTAGGTAGCCCAAGGGAGGGCTAGGGAACACCCAAGAGGGGAGGGGGGGAGACTCCCATATGCAGAACTATACTAGTAACTAACCTTATAGGACACTATGAAGGTATATGTACCAGAGCGGACTGCACAGGGAAGCTCGGGTAGCCCTACTCATCCACCCTAAGGAGGAGTTGTAGGACAGGGGACAGATGAGTATAAACTAACCTAAGCATAGGCTAGGCTATACAAGAGATAGGTGGGGAGGGAGAAGAGAGAGGTCTTCCCAGGAAGGGTTTCTGTACCAGAGCGGCCACTAAGGGAAGGGAGGACACTCCCTAACCTAAGATCAGGCTGATCGGCTAAAACGGTGCAAGAGTACAGTTTCAGCATGGAACAGAGAAACCTTCCTAACCCGACCTAGAACAGGGCTAAAAGTCCTGAACTAGGCAAGGAAGAAGACATATCGCTATCGCAGGAAAGTCATAGACTATCCTAGCCATAGAGGTAGGCTAGCCTAACCTCACTCTCAGACGCAATCCTAAAGGGGGTTCATTCCTTTAGGGAGGACCGAGAGGCGATATATACTCTATTAGACAATTAATCCCTTTACTCAGAAAAGGGATCAAGGCTAAATAGAGGGAATGCCAAGGCAGGGGATGAAGGAAGCATATAGGGGTCCTAAGGTTAGGTTAGGCTAGAAAGAATCACTGACTAGCCTATCCCCTATATGGTCCCTGAAGGCGAAAACATTTGCATCACTGTCAAAAGTATTGTAAAATAATAATGCCACTATCTTCATAACTTAGTCTAGGATCACTAATAAATCATGCATGAACACTTGTACTGTATGTAGGCTCCTGGCCTGGGGGCTATAGTAGCCGACTGGTATGAGGTCAATCGATGACCGATAAAAAGCGTCTAAACACGATATAAAAGTTCCTAGCTATGAAGACTAAATAAACTAATGTATTCGATTAGTATATAATGCCGGAAGCGTTGTTGTGGCTAGCTAAATAAGACATGCAAAACAACAACGACGCCATAAAATGGCGGGTCCGGTAGAGGCACAGCTCTGCCACAAAACATCAATTATTTCGCAAAATAATATTTACTTTACGGCCAGAGCTTAATTAAACAATACTGGAACCTTGTACTCAACTTTCCAGAAGAAGGCGAGGCTGAAGGTAACGACATAGCGAAGATGCAAAGCGATAAAGGTAACACAAGGGAAAATCCGTCTAAGTAGGGCAGCTACTAAACAAAGGATGAAGACGGGCGTGACGTCATTAGAGCAATGGCGTCCGTTTGTTTACGTCTCGAGTATCAGTAGTAGCCACGAGTGAGATTAGCTGTGGAACGGCTCCCAGCTATTCTCAGCCCTTACACACCGAAGCATTAACTCTGTTCGGGGTGAAGATAGCTATGTGGCACGTTCAGACATGCGTGTCCCCTGTTGTATTACGATGTCTTAAAGGGAAACCTTTGAGATACTCGCTCCAGAAGTTAGAATTCTGTGATAACCTGTGGTTAAATTCTCTGGGAATATCTTAGTAGTCTTATACCCAAGGAAGCTACCAAACAGGAACCTTCCATCAGGACGCCATGGCTTGAGCCCAAAAATAGTTAATTGTAGAGAATGTTCCTATCCCAACATCTTCGCCGACAAGTCTTTTAGGTTGGATGGGATATAATCAGAGACTTTTTATTTAAATACGTTTAATCTTCCTCAGGTCTAAATTTCAGCTCTACAGTAAGAATTTGCGAGTCTCGAATGAGAATATGTAAACAAAAATCCTACACAACAATACAAAATAACAAATGACCATCACTCTCAAAAAGATTGGACAATTAATTAATGATTAAATCCTTCATAACATACGCTACTACACTTATAGACTATGCTAAAACATGTTCTATCAATACAATACTGTGCAACATTACTCTTAATACCTGTAGTGCATATAGTATAACAGTACAAAATACATAACGCACCTAGTTAACCTTTGATTATTCACTTCATGTATCTGGGGCAAGGACCTCTTCCCAAAGGAAGCAGTCCAAGAGGTAGTTGCTAAAGCTGCCATGGAGAATAGGAACCTTCTCCAAAAGTGGGGCATGTCTTCCTAAAGGAAATCATCCTCTGATGCTGGTCCCCAACCCAAGAACAGGAAGACGAAGAAGCCACGAGTACCTCATAGACCTGCGCAACATCCCACTGTTACCATGACCACAGTGCCCCAAATGGTTGCCCCGCCACAAACCACATTCCAGATGGTGCCTCAGCAGTTAGTAGCCCAGTCACCAGCCTTTAACCCAGGCTTTGAGAGGCACACCACTACCTTTCGCCCAAAAGGTAAAGGATCTAGAAGAGGCTCCTCAAGAAACCCCTCAAGGGGTAGAGGAGGACGTGGTCAGGGTAACAAACCCTCCGGATCACCTAAGCAATGAGGTGCTCCAGGTAGGAGGAAGACTTCCACTTTCGGGATCGTTGAACCTTCAATCCCTGGGCCCAAATAGAATAATGGCTCATCAAAAATGCGTAATACCAAGAGACAATATGTTAAAATGTCAACTTTTGGAAATGGTCGAGGAATGCTCGCTGAATATTGATAACGCTTGAGTGATTGCTAAAATTGCAGTTGAAAATGGTCACAAAGTTATTCGTCTTCCTCCATACTATTGCCAATATATATAACCCAATGGAACATATTTGGTCACAAGTGAAGACCTATTTCACTAACTCTAGCCCCTAAGGCTATAGCGAACAAGAATATCACTTTCTGTGTTAGATCCTTTAGGGAACAATCTTTGTTGTTCAAGTTCGAAGCGTAGTGCAAGACATTGTCCAAGGACCATGATATGGGCTTTGGAGGGGTTGCTGGTTTAAGTCTAGCACATGCATTCAGAATCTTATTTAAGATTTTGTTCGACAGGTCCATCTGGAAGGCATAGAGAAGAGGTCTAGTCAAAGCTGACTTACACGTAGTTATCATGGTGGATGCCAGGCCTTGCTCATGAAGGTGGATGAAGAAGGACAGGCAGAAGTCTATCGAGATTTCTGCCGGCCTGTTTGCTTTGACAAAGGAGACCCACTTCTTCCAAGACGATTCATATTGTCTTCTGGTTGACTTTAACTTGTATTCTTCTATAAAGTCGATGTTGTCTTTTAAGATCCAGAACCTTTTCTTGGCTGCTAAGGCGAGAAAATAATGAGATGTAGGTTTTGGGTTCTCAATGATGAAGTGTAGACAGTCGACTTCTGAACCAGTTGGGGTAGAACTGAGTTCGGTAGAGGAAACAGCCTCAGCCTAAGTTCTATCACTAGACTAGAGGGAACCAATTGCTCTTGGCCATTTGGGGGCCACTACTGCTGATGTCCCCTTGAAGGATCTCAGCTTGAGGACCTTCAGCAGGAGATTTGTTGGTGGGAACAGATAGATATGATTCCATCTGTTCCAATCGAGGGACATGGCGTCCATCGCTTCTGCCCGAGGGTCCTCGTATGGGGCTACATATCGAGGTAGTTTCTTGTTGTCGCTCGCTGCGAAGAGGTCAACTGCAGTTCTGGGACTTTTTCCAAGATGAAGGAGAATGAGTCTGCGTCTAGGGACCATTCTGACTATATCGGCTTTTGCCTGGATAGAGCGTCCGCCGTCACATTGCGGAACCCTTGTAGGTGAACTGCTGATAAGTGCCATCTTTTCTTTCTGGCCAAGCGAAAGATGGCCAACATCACGTGATTGATGTAGGGCGATCTCGAGCCTTGTCGGGTCAGACATTTCACTATCACCTCGCTGTCCAAGACCAACTTGACGTGGGCTGATCTGTGAGGGGATAGTTTCTTTAACGTCAGGAAGACTGCCGTGGCCTCCAGAATGTTGATGTGAAAGGTCTTGAACTGGTGTGACCAGTTCCCTTGTACTTTCCTTTGATGGGAATGACCTCCCCATCCTTCCGGTGAGGCATCCCTGTGGATGACTACTGACGGTTGAGGTGGTTGTAAGGGAATTGTCCTTGCTAGGCTCTTGACCTTCGACCACGGCCTCAGAAGCGATCGCAGTAAGGTTGGTGTCAATCTCTGTTGATCTCTTCGAGCGTTTGATGCGTATCTTCTCGAGACTCCTGACGCATCCTTCAGTTGTGCTCTCAGCATTGGGTCTGTTACTGCTGCGAACTGGAGAGAGCCCAGTACTCTTTCCTGTTGGCGTCTTGAAATCTTGTTGGATTTCAGTAGTCTCTTAACAGAACCCGCAATGATGCTGTTGCAGAATTATATAATTTTGCTCTATGATCGGATGCGTTACCATTACAATTATGGAAGATGGGAATATATTCGGTAGCAACTTCTTATTGGAATCATTGTTCAAAATTACGTTACTGTTAATTTGACTGTGATAGTAGTTTTCCTTAAATTGGTTGCTTCTGCTATGCGAAAAAAATGCTTTAGAAACATCAGTAACAGGACCTCCTTTCTGTTTTTATGAAGCAAAATATTTCCAAACATTATAAACATCTCTCGTACTTGACAAGCAAACAGTCTACTGTTGCTCTGTATGGGGATGGGTGACCTTCCATTCTGGCTGATAAAAAATTTATGATGCTTTTGTATGTCTCCTCGTCTACCTTGATTGGCTATAATTTTTGAGGCATCTCTGTTACAGCGTTTGTAATTTCTCTCTCTCTCTCTCTCCCCCCCCCCTACATCTGGGTGTGGAACTCAATTAGCAAGCTACTTTCGTCGCAGGTGGTTCGTGGTAGTACCTGCCCGCAGGGGATACTTTCTGACGAAATCCGATTAATGAATGCTCATCTCTGACCTGAGAAACTATATCGGAAAAGTGGCAATTTTATGTCACGTTTCTTTGTGGTACGATTAGATAATGTTACAAAACTATAACAACCAAGTTGAGTTTTTATGTGATTAAAGTTTAATATTTAAAGTAATGGTATTCATTATAACCATCAAATGGCAACCTTTTCTCTATTTTCGAAACAATGTTGTAATTATAGCAAGGTGTGTTTTTGCCTTTAGGTACATCTCGTTGTGGATTTTTTTTTTCCTATTTTTTGTCTGTCAATTTCTTCATGCATATTGCTGTTTGAAGCTCATGCACCTGAAGCACATGAATTAAGTCTATTTGAGATGATAAAAGAAAACAATTCTCGACAATCACACGAGGTCTTTAATAATTCTTTACTTCGCCGTTATCACAAAAACTTGAATGACAGACTCTGTAGCTTCTAACGCGTCATTTAATTCACTAATAGGCCTTTACAATATTTTGTATTAAATACGAAAATAAACTTTTTATTCCACTAATGCAAACAGGGCCGGATTTAAGGGGGGGGCGCAAAGAGGGCACCTGCCCAGGGCCCTCCACATTTTAGGGGGCCTCCACATTTTAGGAGGCCTCAAAAAAAGGACCCAGGCTTAAATAATTTTTAATTTCAGTAAATATATAAGGAATAAAAGTTTTTATGTCAGGAATAAAACAAAATTGTGGATGTTTATGATTTATCTTTTTTCATCACGGAAAAGTACTGTAAAACCAAAGTAAAAAACCTGATATTATTAGAAAATTAGGCTATGTTTACAGTTACCCCTAAAATTACATACTGCAAGACCCAAAACTTGATCTGAACACAGCAGTAGCAGTGTTGAAGTCCTTGGAATGCTTTGTACGTGAAAAGCGAGAGTGCTTTCATGTTTATGAGAAGAAGGGACAGGACTTATCTGGAACCGATGAATATTCTCCACCACGCATTCGTCACCCCAATGTGCGCCTGAATACGTTGGATTATGGACGATCTGAGGAAGTAACTCTTTCTCACTCTGAAAAGTTTCTTGTCGATGATTTTCTTCCAGTAATTGATCAGTTTTTGAGTTTCCTTAATCAACGTTTGAAGGCCTACGAGAATACCTGTTCCCTTTTCGGTTTCTTAGCTGGACTGGAATCACTGAGCTGTACTGACATAGAAGCAGCTGCTCTAAAATTACTTTGTGAATATAAAGATGATCTGGATCAATCACTTGGTGTTGAACTTGTACAGTTTGCAGCTTTTTTCACCCAGTTTCTGGATGATTATGTTAAGACTGATAGCTTTGGGTAGGAACATTTCCTTTACAAATTTCTGCTAGACAAGAAATTTGCAAATACTTTTCCTAATGTTGAGATAATGCTACAGATGTACTTGGTGCTTATGGTCACAAATTGCTCTGGAGAACGTTCATTCAGCAAAATGAAGTATATCAAACACAGACTTCGTACAACAATGCATCATGATCACCTGGCTTTGATGAGCATTGACTATGACATCCTCAGAGACATTTGACATATTGATCACCAAATTTGCAAGGGCCAAGTCTCGTAAAGTGTCTGGTCTGTAAATACAGGTACCGCTATAGTTTTTCTATTCTACAAAGAAACTTTGGTTTTGATTTTTAGATTGGTGGCACTGAGTATGGGTCATGCTTCCTAATCACCTTCAAAAAACGGTCAGTTAGTACAGTCAGGTGTGAGGAGTCCTGATGAGTGAAGGCAAACTAATATATTTAGATTTATGGTAATAAAACATATGCTATTTATTTGAAATTGCTTTTCATAATCTCTTTATACTCGAGTGTACAGAGTCAGGAGAGGTCATTTTGCACACGTGATTAAGATGACCAAAATTCGTTACTGGGAGGACCGGCAATGATGATTTCCCGGTGGAGCTTACAGCGCCCCCCGGTGAGGCTTGCTTCGCTCAAGCAGGGTGGGCCTCCACACATAGATTGCCCAGGGGCCTCCACATGCATAAATCTGGCCCTGAATGCAAAGTCAGCAGTAAATGCATGATGCATATATGCACTGCCATATAAATTATTTTCTATTCCGATGAGGAGGTAACTTGAAAACAGAGGGGGTAGCTTTAAACCGGTTTCAAACTACTCCCCCGGTAATCTGAACCTGGTTTTAAATTACCGAGGGGTAGCTTGAAACTGGGGGTAACTTGAAACCTTTACACCGGCGCCAATTCTCTCGAGCCCTGCAAATTTAGCCGCTTATTTACAGCTAGTTGGGAAAAATACACGGACCTTTCATGTATAAACCACGTCTGCTCCATTTACACACACACACACACACACACACACACACACACACATATATATATATATATATATATATATATATATATATATATATATATATATATATATATATATATATATATAGTCTTAAGCCTTTGGTATTTAAAGTTTTCTCTTCAAAATCACTACTAAAGCTATTGTGTATTTAAAAGAAAGCCATGATCACAGTCATGTTGGTCTTGCCCTAATGGAGAATTATGAATGAATCTCGTGAGTAGAAAGTTTCATTTTTTAACAGTGGTTGTTGGGCATGAAGAGAAGAAAATAAAAAGAAAGAGTTGGAATATCCCCTGGGAATGAACTTAGAATTCTCATACGTCGTTTCCTTATCCTTAAAATCTGTGCCCGTTCTTTAAAATATTTTACTTTTTGAGTTATTTCTTTCTTTCTCTGGTGTTTCCTGAGCACATTTCTCATCCTGATGGACTTTCTCATTTGCTTGGAAGACGCGAGGGTTTTGCTATGCTCATTCTTCTACGTTTTGCTTTAAAGGAGATGCAAGAAAGATCACAGGCCTCATTTCCCTTTTTTTATTTACTTATATCAGTGTGTTTCCTTGCTTTATTTTCCAAAAGCCACCGTTGTCCATATCTCATTCTTGTGGACTATCTCGTATGGCAAAGTTCAGCTATTTTCTTCGAAGACAACTTTGTGGTGGCGGATCTTATTTCTCTTTCTTGACTGAGTTCCCAGTGATGTCAAAATTCTCTTCTCCTTCTCTTTCCTTTTGAAGTTTTATAGTTTATGTAAAATATGAAACATTTAGTTTAATGTTGTTACTGTTCTTAAAAATATTTTAATTGTTAATTACTTCTCTGGCAGTTCATTTGTTTCCAGGGATATTTTTCCCTGTTGGAGCCCTTGGCTTATGGTATTCTGCTTTTCCATCTAGGGTTGTAGCTTAGCTAATAATAATAATAATAATAATAATAATAATAATAATAATAATAATAATAATAATAATAATAATAAATATGTAAGGCCTGGGTAAACACTGAACCGTGGACAATAGTTGCCCTCACCAGGCGACATTGTACATTGATGTTATGAGGACAGATAATTACCAATTAGTAACCTATTGTATTTAGGAATTAGATAATGAAATCTACATTCACTTCCTTTGTGACTAAATGGTTTCTGTACAGATTTGGTTTTCCTCACTTTCATGGATGATGTTTCTGTTACTTGGGATAGTGATAAAAGGGATATTTAGACTTATTATTATTATCATTACTACTACTACTACTACTACTACTACTACTACTACTACTACTACTACTTGCTAAGCTACAGCCCTGGTTGGAAATGTAGGATACTATAAGCCCAAAAGCTCCAACACGGAAAATATCTCGGAAAGGAAATATAGCCTACTACAAGAGAATTTAAGAATAACAACATTAAAATAAATCTATTATATATAAACTATAAAAACTTTAAAATATCAAAAGGGATATAAATGAAATAGAATAGAGTGCACAAGTGTACCCTCAAGCAAGAGAACTCTAGCCCAAGACAGTGGAAGACCATGGTACAGAGGCTATGGCACTACACAAAACTAGAGAACAATGGTTTGATTTTGGAGTGTCCCTCTCCCAGAAGAGCCGCTTTCTTTATCCCCCTTTTTTTAAAAGTCGCGTTTGATTCTTGGTTAACCATACTGGAATGCTGCTTGACTCGGAAAGGGGAGGATGCCACCAAGTTCATCATTTATAGCTAGAACACAATTACAAGGGCGACTTATTTTGGAGTTAGCATCTCGAACGGGTGTATTATTATTATTATTATTATTATTATTATTATTATTATTATTATTAGATAAGCTACAATCCTAGTTGGAAAATTAAGATGCTATAAGCTTAATGGCTCCAATAGGGAAAAATAGCCCAGTGAGGAAAGGAAATAAGGAAATAAATAAACGATATGAGAAAAAATTAGCAATAAAATATTTAAAAAAACGGTAACATCAAAACATACATCATATATAAACTATAAAAAGACTTATGTCAGCCGATTCAACATAAAAAAAAAAAAAAAAAAAAAAAAACATTTGCTGCGACTTTTAACTCTTGGCAGCATTATGATCCCGTGGTAACAGCCTAGTCCTATCAGCGAGAGTCCGTAGGTCAATAGTGCCCCATCCATTAAGGGAAGGAATCTAGGACCATTTCACTGAAGATATATGGAATTTTTTGTCTATACAGGATAGTGAATGATAATTATTGTGGTGGCATAATTGGTGATGTCCTTGCCTGGTGATCACCAGACTAGGGTTCGAGTCCCGCTCAAACTCGTTAGTTCCTTTGGTTGCTGCAACCTCACCATCCTTGTGAACTAAGGATGTGGGGTTTTGGGGAAGCATATAGGTCCATCTGCTGAGTCATCAGCAGACATTGTCTGGCCCTCCTTGGCCCTAGCTTGGGTGGAGATGGGCTTTGGCGCTGATCACAAGTCCTGCTTGTTAGGGCAATGTCACTGTCCCTTGGCTATACCGTTAATGAGAGGCCTTTAAACCTTTAAACTTGATGATTTGTAAACTGTTCATATACTGAGTGGAGAAGAGAGCATAGTAAGTAACTTTATCCGAAATTTACCTGTTAGAAATTGAAATGTTCCCATCTTCCCATCCTCCCCTTGAGGAGAAAATGTGCCGCAATGAACAACAAAACAATGTATAAATCCAAACCGGTTTTATCAGTCTTGTTCATCTTCAAGAGACCTTATTCAGAGTATTAGATATTTATATAATATAAGATAGGATAGAAATACACAGAATTATACCAACAATGAGGGAAGAAAATGAATGAGGTTGATAAGTCTGGTGTATTAGCAATCTCTCATTACTTCATTCAACTACTACTGTTTAAAGGCTGATCATGAATCGCAGAGGCAAGGGACAGTGACATTGCTCTATCAAGCAGGACAATGTCCTAGAGAATGACCATATAATCAGCGCCCAGCCCCATTCCAACTAAGCTAGGACCAAGGAGGGCCAGACAATGGCTGCTGATAAATCAGCAGATAGACCTATAGCTCACAAGAATGGTGAGGTTGCAGCGGCCAAAGAAGCTAACGAGTTTGAGCGGGACTGGGGAGCGGTTATCACTAGGGAAGGAAGCTACCACGAGGCCACCACAATTGTTTCCAACAATCAATCCCCCTTTGTTTCTGTGACACTGTTAGGATTTTGTCATCCTCATACTGTATTCACCTTTGTGCCTTCAACCAAAACTGTTCACCTACTTTCTACTTAAATCCTTTTCCCGCCCCCCTTTTTATCACACATACTCGTTTTGATTATATTGCCTTATCTTTACTTACTTCTATCTACATTTGTGCTGTAATGAGATAATGGCAAGCGCGGATCCAGCAAGTTCAAAAAGGGGTGGTCGGAAAACAACCAAAACAGCTGGGGGTCCGCGGAGCGCTGTAAGCCTCCAGAAGCTGGTTCATTTTAAGAGCTATTTTTCATGTATTTGAAACCATTTTTTCCTTATAATTGAATTTATAAGGTGAATATGCATTATGCAATAACAACATCCCGATGAAACATATAAAACATTTCAGCAGTAATCTTTAAAATTACTTTTAGTACAGGACTATACATTTCCGGGGAACCTTATCAGTTGACTAACTCTGAGTTATATTTTTAATTATTGAGTTTATTGGAGTACCTGCATCCTTCCGTTCAACTATCACCATCATCATCATCTCCTCCTACGCCTATTGACGCAAAGGGCCTCTGTTAGGTTTCACCAGCCACCTTGATCTTGAGCTTTTAATTCAGTACTTCTCCATCATCATTTCCTACTTCGCGCTTCATAATCCTCAGCCATGTAGGTCTGGGTTTTCCAACTCTTCTAGTGCCTTGTGGACCCCAGCTGAACGTTTGGTGAACTAATCTCTCTTGGGGAGTGCGAAGAGCATGCCCAAACCATCTCTATCTACCCTTCATCATGATCTCATCTCCATATGGCACTCGAGTAATCTCTCTTATAGTTTCATTTCTAATCCTGTCTCGCCATTTAACTCACAAGTTCAACTATCAACCAATAGCAATTCTCGACTCGTGGAATTGCAGTTAGTCTCTCCGCTTCCAACTTGATTTGATTCATATCAGAAACACAATCTCTTAATTCCAGCTCAGAGAGAGAGAGAGAGAGAGAGAGAGAGAGAGAGAGAGAGAGAGAGAGAGAGAGAGAGAAGAATGATTTAAATCTTTCACATCTCTTTTACTACAGTATATTCTTCTTGTAGCAACTATTGAAGAGAAGATGTTGATTATTGTTTTAGTTTTATCAAAGTTTAAAGGCTTTTGTAAATTCCAAGCTTTATATCATGAAACCTTTTTGATTTCATCATATTAGACATGTATCCGAAGAAAAGGCTGGTTTATATTTCTTTGAAGATTTTCTATTTTTTTCGTTTTTATTCTATCTACTGTAATATTTTTATTGAAACAAGTTACCTCGCAAATTAGAACGTCAACTTTGTTTGCAATATATATTACTGTAAGAACAGGTAAAGTTATAGAATAATTATAGAATGTTCAGTTTTCATGGCACGTAGATTTGTTGACCATACCACTTTTCGATATTACAAATGTTATTGAATAAAAATCGTAACAACCAAATTACATTGTACTCCCATTTAAATTTCCACTTTCAATAAATAGGATTTTTACCTGAAATACTGAACAGAGCAAAACCTAACCAATTAAACAGCCATATCAGAGACTTCTGAGAATTGATTCTACTTAATCGAAAATTTTATTGTCACTTCACAAGTATTCCAACATATGGTTTAATCTCGTTAAAAAACTCATATCGAATTGATTTAAGGAAAGTAAGCAAAAACAGTTAATTTAGCAACAGGAATTTGCACACCAACAGATCATGAATAAACATAAAAAACCAAATGATAGTGATATGTATATCTGACGTTGATACATACATACCGTATACCAGGGGAAAGAGAGGGGCTGTTGAAATTTACTGCAGTTTTAAATCGAAAATAATTTTCCTTTATTGTATTACGAATACTAGAATATTGGGCGTACTATATATATATATATATATATATATATATATATATATATATATATATTACATATATATATATAAATTTATATATATATATATATACTGTATATATGTATGTGTGTGCACTGTATATATATATATATATATATATATATATATATATATATATGTATATATATATATATATATATGTATATATATACTGTATATGTATATGTTCATATATATATATATATGTATATATATATATATATATATATATATATATATATATATACTGTATGTATATACAGTATATATATGTATATATATGCATAAATATATATATATATATATATATATATATATACATACATACATATATACATATATATATATATGTATATGTATATATATATACAGTATATATATATATATATATATATATATATATATATATATATATATAGTTAATGAATATACGTAATTGTATCCTCACGACATGAGGCCAAAATTGAAAGGATAAACTTGGGAATATTATTATTATTATTATTATTATTATTATTATTATTATTATTATTATTATTATTATTATTATTATTATTAGCTAAGCTATAACCCTAGTTGGAAAAAAGGGATACTATAAGCCCAAGGGCTCAAACAGGGACAAATAGCCCAGTGAGGAAAGGAAATAAGAAAATGAATAGTAATAAAGAATTGAAATAAAATATTTTAAGAACAGTAACAACATTGAAATAAATATTTCATATATAAACCATAAAAGGAGACTTATATCAGCCTGTTCAACATAAAAACATGTGCTGCAAGTTTGAACTTTTGAAGTTGTACCGATTCAACTGCCCGATTAGGAAGATCATTCCAAAACTTGGTTATAGCTGGAATGAATCTTCTAAAACACCGTGTAGTATTGAGCCATCTGATGGAGAAAGCCTGACTATAAGAATTAAATGCATGCCTAGTATTATGAACAGGATGTTACTGTCCAGGAAGATCTGAATGTGAAGGATGGTCTGAATTATGAAAAATCTTATGCAACATGCAAAACGAACTAACTGAACGTCGGTGCCAGAGATTGATATCTAGATCAAGAATAAGAAATTTAATAGATTGTAAGTTCTTGTATAACAAATTAAGATGAGAATCAGCAGTTGAAGACCAGACAGGAGAACAATACTCGAAACAAGGTAGAATGGAAGAATTAAAACACTTCTTCAGAACCGATTGATCACCGAAAATCTTGAAAGACTTTCTCAATAAGCCAATTTTTTGCGCAGTTGAAGAATACGCAGACGTAATGTGTTTCTCAAAAGTAGATTTGCTGTCGAGAACCACACCTAAAATTTTAAAAGACTCATACAGGATTAAAGAAACATTATCAAGTCTGAGATCCGGATGTTGAAGAGCAACTGTACTCGACCTACTTCCAATCATACTTTGAGTTTTGTAGGATTCAACTTCATACCCCGTAATTTGCGCCATGCGCTAATTTTAGCCAGTTATCTATTTAGGGATTCAGCAACCTCAGATCTACATTCAGGAGATGGAATTGATGCAAAGAGAGTAGCATCATCTGCATATGCAACAAGCTTGTTTTCTAGGCCAAACCACATGTCATGTGTATATAGTATGAAAAGTAATGGGCCAAGAACACAACCCTGAGAAACTCCAAGTATCACTCTCCTATACTCACTATATTGTCCATCAACAACTCTTTGCGATCTTTTACTTAGAAATTCAATAATGATGCTAAGAAAAGACCCACCCACTCCCAACAGTTTAAGTTTGAAAACAAGGTCCTCACGATTAACATGGTCAAAGGCAGCACTAAAATCAAGGCCAATCATATGAACTTCCTGACCACAATCAAGGTATTTCTGTACAGCATCCCATGCTCCAAGGCCTTTACGAAAGTCAAATTGCAAACTAGGGAACAGATGATTACCATCAGCAAACCTATTCATGCGTTTTGCCAAGATGTTCAAAAATTTTAGATAACATGGGAGTTATGGAAATGGGGCGGTAATCAGTTGTACTTGAGTTACCACAAACACATTTACATAATGGAGTAACATTATTTGTTCTCCAGCAATAGCTAAAAGCTCCTCTTCTTGCTAACTTGCCCAAAATAACAGATAACTTTGGAGCTAAGAAATCTGCAGTTTTTATAAAAAAAGAAAAAAAAAAACAAAGGAAAATATCAATTGGGTCTACACCTCCATAAGCATCAAGGTCCATCAAGAGAGCTTTAATTTCAAGAGACCGAAAAGTTTTAATTTCAAGAGTCCAAAAAGCTGAAGTAATTAGTTTAGCTTCAGGAAAACAGGAATGAGGAAGATCAAGTTTCTTATTACTCTGCTTACTGTCAAACACATCAGCCAATAGGGTTGCCTTTTCCTTTGGACGGTGAGTGACAGAGCCCTCTGGTTTAAGAAAAGGAGGAACCATTGCATCTGCACCAAAGAGTGCAGAATTAAGGGTAGCCCATCTTTTCTCTTCCTGAACTGTAGCAGAAAAGGTTTCTTTTATGGTGATATTGTATTCCTTTTCAGTTGAAGCATAAACTCACTGAGCAAAATTTTTAGGCTGAGTATAGTTATTTTAAGTCAAATCTGATCTGTTACCCTTCCAAAGATGATAGGCCTCCTGCTTCTCCAAATAAGCACCGTTACAATCATCGTTGAACCATGGTTTGTCTTTCACTCGGTACCTTAGCACACAAGAAGGGATAAACATATCAATTATGTTAACTAGAATCTCATTCAAAGGAACAACAGTACCAACACTTATACAATGGTGACAAATTTAAGCCCAAAAGATCACCCAAAATCCAACTCCAGTCTGCTTGAGATTTTATATAAATCTTACATGAGTATGATACATCACGGACAGGCTGCTCAGTCCTCACTACTAATGAAATCAAAGAACGATCAGATGTCCCAACTGCAGAACCAACCTTATTTATTATAACGCCAGGGGAGTCAGTGTATATGAGGTCCAAGCAGTTACCAGATCTGTGAGTAGCTTCACTTATAATTTGCTCACAGCCTGATTCAGAGGCAAAGTCCAAAGCTCTTAAGCCATGGCGATCAGTAAGAGAAACAGAATTTAACCACTCCCAATGGTGAACATTGAAATAACCAACAAAAACAAAAGAGGCCTTTCTATCCTCTTGTACCTTAGCCATAATGGTAAGAAGCCAGTCGAAGATAGAATAATCCATGTTCGGTAGATCAAACACAAATAGAAGCCTTTATTACCTGAATCTCCTGACATCCGCATCCACATTTTGGTAAACAAAATGAGATGAAAAGTAGAATGCCACTTTCTCTAAAAAATAAAATATTTAATGAGATGGCTATAGCAGTAATAACGTATGCATCAGAAACTTGGAGCCTTACAAAAGTCTTAGAAAATAAGCTAGTTACAACTCAAAAAGCTATGGAGACAATAATTATGCATATATAACAGAGAGACAGAAAATGAGTAACAAGGATACAAGAGTAAACTAAAGTACAAGGTATTCTAAAAACATGCAAGCATGTAAGAAAAAAAGAAATACGAGAAGGACAGATAATTGATGGACATTAAGAATAACGGACTGGGCCCCTAGATATTGCAAAAGAAACAGGGGAAGGATGAAAAAACGATGGACTGTCGAGCTAAGAAAAGTTGCTGGTATAGTCTGTCAGAGAAACACCATAAAGAGACAGGAGTGGAATGATATGACTGAGGCCTTTGTCCTACAGTGGACTAGCAACGGCTGATGATATATATATATATATATATATATATATATATATATATATATATATATATATATATATATATATATATATATTGAAAACAAACTCCCTAATTCAAAACAATAATCTAGCTCCATGGTAATAATACACATGAGGTTATAGTCCGGACCTTCTGCAGTCGAAATCTTTTTTTTTTTTTTTTGACTACTGATAGTCTGCCATTGTATTTCTAGAAACTTCTCTCTCTCTCTCTCTCTCTCTCTCTCTCTCTCTCTCTCTCTCTCTCTCTCTCTCTCTCTCTCTCTTGGTTTAGGTTGAATAACAGTTAAACTTTTTTCTTGAAAATTCCAAGTTTAACAGTTAAACTTCTTTTATGAAAACCCCTAGTTTAAAAGTCATACTTTTTTTCTAGAAAACCCCAAGTTTAGCAGTCAAACTTATGTTTTTTAAAGCGGGTTCGTGACCCCTGTGACCAAACCCCCTCCCAATCCGCTAGTGGATCGTCAGATATAACTCCAGGCACTCGTCATCTCGCCTTTACTTTCATCAACTGACAAAATATGACCAAATATTTTTTTCACTGTTTTTGTTTACAATTAGACTTATCCTTTTCGTTTGTAACCTTCCGTTCTCA
>NC_090763.1:24950034-24965034 GCF_036898095.1 Palaemon carinicauda | reverse complement strand
CCATTACATAATAGTATTCTAGATAGTCTAGCCATCGCCCAATTACCTCCTTTGATGGTTCATGATTTTTCCGATTATTTCTTTGATAGTTTAGCTATTACTTTATTCTATCCATTGATAGTGGAGACATCGCCCAATTATTTCCTTGGTAGTTTAGCCATTACCTAGTTTTGTTCTCCGATGGTGTAGCAATCGCCCAAGTTGTTCCTTTAGTTTTATTTCTTGATAGTGCACCAATTGTCAATTTGTTCCTTTTTTTGTGGTCATTGCCCGATTTTACTCCTTGATATTGTAGCCGTCGCCTAAGTAGTTTCCATGGTAGTTTATCATTACCTAATTTTGTTCCTTCATGGTGCAGCCATCACCGGATTAAGTTCCTCGGTAGTATAGCCATTACCTAATTTTATTCCTTATTAGTTACATTAGCCTATTTTGTTTCCTATTAGGGTAACCGTCACCTAATTTGGTCCTTAGTGGTTTAGCTATTACTTAATTTTTTCCTTAGTAGTTTAGCCATAACCTAATTCTGTTCCTTAGTGGTTCAGCCATTACCTAATTTTGTTCCTTAGTGGTTTAACCATTATATAATATTGTTCCTTAGTGGTTTAGCCATCAAATAATTTTGATCTTAGTGGTTTAGCCATTACCTAATTTTATTCCTTAGTGGTTTGGCCATTACCTCATTTTTTTCCTCAGTGGTTTAGCTATTACCTAATTTTGTTCCTTAGTGGTTTAGCAATTACCTGATTTTATTCCTTATTGGTTTAGTCATTACCTTATTCGTTCCTCGGTAGTTTAGCAATTACCTAAGTTTGTCCTTAGTGGTTTAGCCATTAACTAATTTTATTCCTTATTAATTAGGTCATTAGCCAATTTCCTTCCTTAATAGTGTAACCATCACATAATTTTATCCTCAGTGGTTTAGCCATTAACTAATTTTGTTCCTTGGTGGTTTAGCCCTCACTTGATTTTGCCCTTAGTGGTTTAGCTCTTTCTTAATTTTATTCCTTAGAGGCTTAGTCATTGCCTAATTTTGTTCCTTAGTGGTTTAACCATTACCCAAATTTGTTCCTTAGTGGTTTAGCTATTACCCAATTTGTTCCTTTGTGGTTTAACCATCATATAATTTTGTTCTTTAGTGGTTTATTTTTTACCTAATTTTGTTTCTTAGTGTGTAAGGACATCGACTTACCCGTGGTGCTTCCTCCCCCTGGGCTCTTTTCTGATAATTGTAACTTTATTATTTGTTCCACGCAGTGGGTTTTTGTATCATGATGTTGCGCTCTTTGAGAGCTTTATTCTAATGCATAATACTGTATATTTCCTTTGGCTACTGCCTTAATATTTGTTAATTTGTTTTGAATAAAAACACAATGCTTTTGGCGGTTGGAATAGTTTCCGTCCCGGGCTACTTTTCCGTCCGCATTCTGTAATATAGTGACTGTTGCTGGTTTAGTAAATTGTCAGACTCTCTCCACTCATCTTGCTGTCCTCACAACTGGTGACCCCGGAGATGATGTTAACACATAGAAGTTCTAGCTTGCCATTAACGGACTAATTACGGCTGCGTTACCTTTGTATATCTCCTTTCGCCATTAACGTTTAATGACGTCTTTTGGCTTTATCCCACACGTTACCTTCGTATATCTCCTTTCGCCATTAACGTTTAATGACGTCTTTTGGCTTTATCCCACACTTTAGTTTTGTGAGGCAGCAACGATGAGTATATATTACATAACCAGCTCACGCCCTTGGTCCGTTGCATCAACTGACCATAATGAAACCACCCAGCCCATCGTGCCCAGCAACCACTTAGCTGCGCCCAAAGTCAAGCTGCCACCGTTCTCACAGCACAAAACCGCCTCCTGGTTCCTGAGGGCGGACGTACTCTTCAGGGTGGCCAAGCTAAACGACCCCTGCGTCAAAGCTGACATCATCCTGACCTCCATCCCTGAGGAGGTATTTGACAAGATCTCCCCATGGCTCAACGCTCACTCCGGTCAGGTTTCCTACGACGACTTGCGAACCAAAATAATTACTATATACTCACTTTCCGTTTCGGCAAGGGTACAGAAGGTCCTTGATCTCAGCAATAGACCCATGGGCGACACCTCTTCCATAGAAGCAAGCGATGAACTGTTTGGACCTTTCATGCTGCCCGAGACCGACGCCAATGGACGACGAGGAGAGATAAGCCTATCTCGCGAAATATTCCTTCGACGCCTTCCGCAGGACGTGAGAGGCCAGTTCACTGATACCGACACCCTGCCGATGTATGACCTCCTGTCAAGGGCACAGAAGTTATACGAAGCCTCCAAGGCCTCTCGCCTTGGCGCATCATCCTCCTTCAGCTGCTCACCCCTCGACTTCTCGGCGGTGTCCTTTGTTGATGACGACAATATCCTCGCCCTGATGAAGAAGAAACCTCCCTAGCCGATGCAGCAGAACCATAGACCGAACCCGACTTGGTGCTTCTACCACCATCAGTTTGGGAGCAATGCAATGAAGTGCAGGCCCCTCTGCAATTTCCCGAAGAAATTTTGACGCCAGCCACTGCCAGCATCAACCGTAGCCACAGTAGCAGATCACGGCAAGATCGGATTCTACATCCTCGACGCCGTATCCAACCGCAGACTTATGATTGATACCTGCTGTATGCAATCAATATTTCCTCCCTCACAGGCTGACCTAAACTGGGCGCCTAGCAGTGATGCTCCCTCGCTCATTGCCGCCAACGGATCTCCCATACGGTGTTATGGGAATAGGGTGCTTAAAATCTCAATCATGGGCCGATTTTACTCTTGGCCCTTTGCCATCGCCAACGTCAGACACCCCCTCCTCGGCGCAGACTTCCTGGCTCACCATGGCCTACTCGTTGACGTCACCGGGAAAAGTCTCATCAACACCGGGGCATGCCGAACTTGCTCACTAAGAGCTGGTCCGGGTATCACTCCCATCTCCGCCGTCGTAGCGCAGCCCTACGCCACCCTTCTTCAGGAGTTCCCTGACGTCTTCAAGCCGGAACTTCAACAGTCGCCGGGATCCCCCTCCAAGCACGGGGTCCACCACCACATCAACACAACGGGACCTCCCACGCACGCCAAGTTCCGCCGCCTTCCACCACAGAAGCTGAGAGATGCTAAGTGTGCCTTCGAAGACATGGAACGGATGGGCATATGCAAGAAGGCGTCCAGTCCTTGGGCGTTTCCACTCCACATGGTGAAGAAACCGGACGGGACATGGAGGCCCTGCGGTGACTACCGGTGCCTTAACCTCACAACGCCAGACCACTACCCTCTGCCGAACATGCAAGACCTCACCAGCCCCCTTCATGGGGCAAAAATTTTTACTAAAATTGACCTTCTTAAATCATACTTTCAGGTTCCGTGTTCCCAGAGGACATGCCTAAGACTGCCATCGTAATGCCGATCGGCTCCTACACCTTCTCATATTCAACCTTCAGCCTACGCAACGCTGGGGCCACGTTTCAACGATTGATGGACAGCATCCTGGGGGACCTGCTGTTCTGCGTCTGCTACATGGACAACATCTTAATCTTCTCCAGGACAAAAGAGGAACACTGGAGATACGTCCGCGCTGTGCTGAAACGCCTTCAGGAGTACGGTTTGATCGTGCGCTTCAACAAGTGCACATTCGGCGCCGAGAGGGTGGACTTCCTCGGACATCAAATATCCGCAGCAGGCGTGAAGCCCACATCGACCAAGGTGGACGCTGTGAAAACCTTCCCAACCCCAACGACCTTCCGGCACCTTCAGGAGTTTTTGGGATGGTAAACTACTACCGTCGCTTCATCCCCAACATCACCCACATTCTGACTCCTCTCAACAATGTTCTGAAGGGAAAAGCCAAGAAGCTCGTCTGGGGTCCCCTGCCGCAACGCGCCTTCAACAGGACGAATGCCGCCCTCACCGAAGCCACCTCCCTGGTGTACCATGACGACAGCCCCCCCTGAAGTTGATTACCGATGTCAGCAACGTCGCCTACGGTGCTGTCCTCGAACAGATTGTCAACAGTTACACGCAGCCCTTGGCCTTCTTCAGCAAGAAACTCAAACCTGTGGAAACCAGGTACAGCACATTCGACAGGGAGCTCCTCGCCGTCTACCTCGCCGTCCGCCACTTCAAATACATGCTTGAAGGGACTCCTTTCACCATTGCGACGGACCACCAGCCCCTGATCCACGCTTTCACAAAGTCTTCAGACGCATGGTCCTTTCGCCAACAACAACACCTGGCAGCCATCGCGGAATTCGGCTGCACTATCAGCTACGTACCAGGGAAGAAGAACCCCGTCGCTGATGCCCTCTCCAGGATTGAGATCAACGCAGTCCACCTAGGGATCGACTACGCCAGCCTCGTCGTAGAACAGCAGAGCGACCCAAAGGCCCAGGACTATCATATGGCAGCATCAATGCTACAGATGAAGGACATTTCCCTTGGACCGGCCGGGGAAACCATCCTCTGCGGCACCAGCAGATTCCTGCCTCCTGTAGAAGGAAGATCTTCGATATCATCCAGGGGTTATCACACCCCTTGGGTCGCACTATAGCCCGTCTACTATTCGAGAAATTCATCTGGCTAGGGATAAAAAAAGACGCCCGTGATTGGGCGAGAACCTGCATTAACTACCAGATGAGTAAGGTCAACCGCTATACTGAGTCAGGAGTCGGCGATTTTCCTCAACCCAAGAGACGATTCGGACACATCCACGTGGATGTTGTGGGACCTCTGCCGCCTTCAGGTTCTGCAAGATAACTCCTGACAATCGTCTACCACTCCACTAGATGGTTAGAAGTGACTCTGATGTCCGAAGCAACCAACCATGCCTGCGCCGAAGCTCTCCTGTCGAGTTGGATCAGCCGCTTTGGTGTCCCCAACAATATCACGACGGACCGAGGTTCTGCTTTCTTGTCAGAGATCTGGCTCTCTCTGGCAAACCTGGTGGGAAGGACACTCCACAACCCCAAGGCATACAACCCTGCAGCAAACGGCATTGTTGAGAGAACTCATCGCACTCTCAAGGCAGCCCGGATGGCGAGATGTACGGACGAACATTGGAAAGCGCAACTCCCATGGGTCCTCCTTGGCCTTCGCACCACTCCCCGGGCAGACGGCGAACTTTCCTCTGTGGAGAAGGTCTACGGCGAGGCGCTTACAGTCCTTGGGGACTTCTTCCCTGCAACTACCGACGACACCTAGCTGGATCACCTGAGAGAGATCGCTGGGAAATTCAGACCATGCCTGAAAACATACGAGGACAGTACCAGACACTTCATGCCCAAGAACCTAGATGACTGCGACTACGTCTTTATCCCGGTCGATGCTCACCGCCAACCCCTGACTACACCTTATCGCGGCCCTCACAAGGTCATCAGAAGAACAGCCAAATCTTTCCTTTTGAACATCCACGGACAAGAAGATTGGGCGACGATCGCTCGATTTAAACCAGTGTTCCTTGAAAGCAACGAGAAGATCACCGTGGGCCCTGGTAGACCCAGGATTCTGCCTTAGAACAAATCATCCACCAAGCAGGAGAAAACCACGCAACGACAAGGGAAAATGATTCCTCCGAAGCAGAGTAACTTTCCCCTCCGTTTAAGCGCCAGAGGGTAACTACGTCGCCCTCCACGATACAGGGATTAATCGCATCAACCATCTGCGATGCCCGCTGTCTGGAGGGAGGAATACTTGTAAGGACATTGTCTTACCCGTGGTGTTTCCTCCCCGTGGACTCTTTTCTGATAATTGTAACTTTATTATTTGTTCCATGCAGTGGATTTTTGTATCATGATGTTGCGCTCTTTGAGAGCTTTTAATGTATAATACCGTATATTTCCTTAGGCTACCACCTAGTATTTGTTAATTTGTTTTGAATAAAAACACAATGATTTTGGGGGTTGGAATAGTTTCCCTCCCGGGCTACTTTTCCGTCCGCGTTGTGTAATATAGTGACCGTTGCTGGTTTAGTAAATTGACAGTCTCTCTCTACTCGTCTTGCTGTCCTCACAAGTGTTTCAGCTATTACCTAATTTTTTTCATTAGGGATTTAGTCATTACTTAACTTTTTCTTTAGTGTTTTGGCCATCAACTTATTTTGTTCCTTAGTGGTTTAGCTATTACCTAATTTTGTTTATTAGGGATTTAACCATTACCTAATTTTTTCTTTAGTGGTTTAGCCATCAACTAATTTTGTTCCTTAATGGTTTAGCTATTGCCCAATTTTGTTCATTATGGATTTAGCCATTACCTAATTTTTTCCTTAGTGGTTAACCATCAACTAATTTTGTTCCTTAGTGTTTTAGCTATTACCTATTTTTTTTTTCCTTAGGGGTTTAGCCACTACCTAATTTTGTTCCTTAATGGTTAAACTATCCCTAATTTTGTCCTTAGTGGTCTGGCTATTACGTAATTTTGTTCCTTAGGGGTTTAGCTATTACCTAATTTTGTTCCTTAGTGGCTTAGCCATTGCCTAATTTTGTTCCTTAGTTATTTAGCCATAACCTAATTATTTTCCTTAGTGGTTTAGCCATTACCTAATTTTGTCCTTGGTGGTTTAGCTATCACCTAATTTTGTCCTAAGTGGTTTAGCTATTACCTAATTTTGTTCCTTAGTGGTTTAACCATTACCTAATTTTTCTCTTTGTGGTTTAGCCAATATCTAATTTTGTTCCTTAGTGGTTTAGCCAATATCTAATTTTGTTCCTTAGTGGTTTAGCCCTTACCAAATATTGTTCCTTAGTGCTTTAGCCATTATTTAGTTTTATTCCTTAGAAGTTAAGACATTAGCAAATTTTGTTCCTTAATAGTGTAATTATCACTAAGTTTTTTCTTAGTGGTTCAACTAGTACCCAGTTTTATTCCTTAGTTGTTTAGCCATGACCTAATTTTGTTCCATAGTAGTTTAGCCCTTTTTTCATTTTGTTCCTTGTTGGTTTAGTCATTTTCTACTTTGGTTCCATAAAGTTTTATCCGGTACTTATTTATTACTTGTTAATTTAGCCTATTTATTACTTGTTAATTTAGCCATGACCTAATTTTACTCTGCAATATCGTAGTCATTACTCATTCTAGTTAACAGTCTGAGTAAACTGCTTCTGCAATATATTATTAATAATTACTCCTATTTTAAGTTGGCTCATATCAATGACCTCACAGATATGTTAAAGAATAAATATATAAGTATGACATATGTTGTTAGAATCTTACCAAAATACCTTTGTCAATTGTTGTTCAATGAGATACAAGTGCTCCCTTTAACTCCCATACTCACGACAGCAGCAAGATCAAGTGGGCGAGAGCGCTGATGATTGATTTAAAGTCCTTCAGAGCATTGGAGGGTCAGGGTATAGTATAGCATATCCGCTGCCTACGCGCAATGTTAAATGGCGCCGGGTGAGATTGTCCACCCCCTCTCCCCACCGGTTGAGTGCTCCACTACAAGCTTTCGCTTTTATATGCTGAGGACATTTGGATACTTGCTTAAAAGACATTTTTTTATTATTATTATTATGCTTTTCATATATATTACTTCAGTGATAGTAAATAATAACATTGACAGCGAAAATTATTATTATTATTATTATTATTATTATTATTATTATTATTATTATTATTATTATTATTATTATTATTACTTTCCTTTCCCTTCTCCACCTCATCTTTATTTATATATGATCATAAAAATTATTGGTGTATACTTTAGTGGTAATTAGCTTCTATGGACTATATATACACATATGTATATATATATTATATATATATATATATATATATATATATATATATATATATATATATGTATATATGTATATATATACATATATATAATTATATGTATATATATATATATATATATATATATATATATATATATATATATATATATATATATATATTTATATATATTCTTACAAAGCTGGTCTAGTGTAGAGTAAATACAGTAGTTAATAATGATTTTATTCATATTTCATTTGTGCATTGAAGAGAGGTTAGCCAGCTCTAAGGTGAGTTCTTTTCGTGTAGATTTAAGTTCAATATGTAAGTTACGTAAAACTTTCTTCGTTAATTTCATGGTACAGTATTCTTTATTCAAGTTAGTATATGTAAATTTACGTTATTTTTAAGCATCAACGTTTTATTTCACGTAATTTTGTTACGAAGTATTACGTAACCTATTAGAGAGTGTTAAATGTTCATACACGATAGGAACAAGGGCTTATGTAATGTTCTTTTATATTTTATGAGGTATTGCGTCATGTTTGAGAGAGATTTCGCAATATGCTACATGTGCTTTGGAAGTTTCTGGAGCCCCCTAGTGCTGGGTTTTATCCTTTTCTAATTTCGGAGACAAAGGGTGGGCAGAGATAGCTCACAGAGAGTCGTCTCGCTGTGTGTGATAGGTGCCCAAGACACCCAAGTTTCATCTCCCTGTTGCATGAGAAAGCATTCGAGAAAGCATTATTTGGTAACTCTGACGCCTTTTGCCCGGCCCCCCACGCTTCCCAGTTCGTTGGGAAGTTTCTGGAAGTAGCTAAGTTTCATATATATAAAGGCGACACCCGGGTTTGAGACAGATAGAGAATTGCAGCCTTAAGACAGCCACTTTCTCCTCTCTCTCTCTCTCTCTCTTGCACGCATCTCAGAGTACTGTTTTAAAAGTGTTCAGTACCTATAGTGCGTCCTCTCCTAAGTGACTCTGTGCCCCAAAGCAAATCGTGTGTTGAAACGATACGTAAGACGAACTTGTGTTTTTAATTCATTGTATTAGGGTGAGTGTTGGCATTGTGTAAAGATTTTGTAACTGGCCCTGGGTCTTTTATATAGTTTTATGTTCTTTGATTGGTAGGTTATATTAGTAATGATGTCTTTTATATGGTTTTATGTTCTTTGGTTTTATTTTAAAGCTAGTGGGACAGTTCTTGGAAGTACAGTATATCTTCTTAGTTACCTAATTATGATAATTTATATTAAATGATAATTGCAGATAGGGATAAGATGGCAGAAGTTATGTTGAAAGCTACCAAATAAATATGATGATAGCAGCATTGACCATTTTATTTTTTCTTAAATTGCAATTCCCAGGAGAAACCCAACTATCAACTATATATATATATATATATATATATATATATATATATATATATATATATATATATATATATATTGTTATAAAGCTGGTCTACATGAGAGTAGATTATTTTATTCACATATTTTATTTTTGTATTTAAGAAATGTATAGCCAGCTTGTAAGGTGGATTCCACTCATGTAGGATTAAGTATCTGTATGTAAATTACATAAGACTGTCGTCATTCATTTAGTTGTAATTTCATTCAGTTCCATATATGTATGTTTATGTTATTTTAAAGAATTAGATTTTTGTTTCACGTAATTTTATTACGAAGTCTTCCATAACTTATTAATAGGTATGCTGTATAACACACGCTACATATTGCATCATGTTTCCACGTGGTTGGAAGTTGCAGGAAGGCTGTAGACTAAAAATTTTTTTTTTTTCTTTTAATGTTATGAGTGGAGGTGGGTGGAGTTAGTTGAGAGGGTTGCCTCTTCGGGCAATGATAAAACCATACTTCAAATCTGCCAAGTTGGCAACCTGACATCATAATGGGCCATCCAGATCATGCCCCCACTCTACGAGAAGGCTTAACTGGAATATTCCAGAATGAATTGGGATAATATACTGTATATATAAGGACCTAGGAATGCATATGAACCAGAGATCAGACTGACATTCCACAAGATCTGTGCTTCTGCCAGTCCTCTCTCCAGCATCTATCCAGTCACTTCGTATTTCCTTTCCAATGTGCATCATGTTTCCTCTCAAACGTACATAGTCTTTTCTCTCAAATGTGTATAATATTTGTTTAAACATTAGAATTTCTGTGGTTTAAGTTTGACGAAGTACAGTGTATATGTGTGTACAGGTTATATTGTAAAAATCATTAATCTGTTTGTCCCTGGCCCTGTGTAATTTAGTAAAATGGTGAAGTGCATTTATTCTTGCTTAACTGTTCGGTAACCTTATGAGATCTCTAAGGACGTAAGAGTAATAGTCACACACAAGTAATTGTAAATTTGTTTTATTTTCTATAGTGTTAAAGTGTCAACTTTTTTCATTAATTGGTAAAATTACATGTTTTCATGAATTGATTTCTAGTGAAACAAGTGATTGTATAATTTTTGAAGTGTCATTTTGTCTTAGTCTAACGTCTAGTTCAGATTTGGATTTCAAGTGATTTATTTTGGTATTATTTTTCAATTGTTATTTTTATCGAATACATTTTTTTTGTGAAGTGTGTATTATTTTGATCACCAATAGTTAACTCAGTAACTTGCTTGTATAGGGGATCGACTTAGAACCGAAGTTGATTTAAGAATAGTTCCCGTTAAAAGTAAAGCAATCACACAGTTTTCTTTTGAGTGTAATGTAAAGAGGCCTTTAGATAATCAGTGTTCATATACATTAATGTCTTGGAGTTGCGTATTATTCTCAGAGATTGGAGGTATTCTCTTGTGTAGGTAGTAGGTTGGCCAAGGCACCAGCCGCCCGTTGAAATACTACCGCCAGAGAGTTATGGGGTCCTTTGACTGGCCAGACAGTACTACGTTGGATCCTTCTCTTTGGTTACGGTTCTTTCTCTTTGCCTACACATACGCCGAATAGTCTGGCCTATTCTTAACAGATTCTCCTCTGTCCTCACACACCTGACAACACTGAGGTTACTAAACAATTCTTCTTCGCTCAAGGGGTTAACTACTGCACTGTATTTGTTCTGTGGCTACTTTCCTCTTAGTAAGGGTAGAAGAGACTCTTTAGCTATGGTAAGCAGCTCTTCTAGGAGAAGGACACTCCAAAATCAAACCATTGTTCTCTAGTCTTGGGTAGTGCCATAGCCTCTGTACCATGGTCTTCCACTGTCTTGGGTTAGAGTTCTCTTGCTTGAGGGTACAATCAGGCACACTATTCTATTTAATTTCTCTTCCTCTTGTTTTGTTAAAGTTTTCATAGTTTATATAGGAAATATTTATTTTAATGTTACTCTTCTTAAAATATTTTATTTTTCCTTCTTTCCTTTCCTTACTGGGCTATTTTCCCTGTTGGGGCCCCTGGGCTTATAGCATTTTGCTTTTCCAGCTAGGGTTGTAGCTTAGCAAATAATAATAATAATAATAATAATAATAATAATATCAGATCATGTGATATAAAGCAGGTGAGTTTGGGAGCTCGGAAATTTATGTAATTCGCTAGTTGTAATAATGTATATATATATATATATATATATATATATATATATATATATATATATATATATATATATATATGTGTGTGTGTGTGTGTGTGTGTGTGTGTGTGTATCAAAGATCTGCCACTAAGACCTTAGAAACTCTTAACTTTAATAAGCTTTCTAAGACAACTTTTCGATTTTTACCGTCAGGAAAATGTTTATCGTTTTCCTTGGTTTATGTTGAAAACAAACACTGAGCGTACAGTACTCCTTGGGATACGGTTTTATATTTACATCTTGTGCTTGCTTTGTTCTCTACCAAAACCTGCAAAATGTTCTCACGTATGGAAAAATTCAAACTTAATCTTAATACAACGCTTATTATAATTGTATATACCTGTATATATGCAAGCACATGCGCACGCGCGTTTGCACATGCACATATATACACACACTTATATCTATCTATCTATCAATATATATGTGCACACGCACATATATACTCACAAACACTTATATCTATCTATCTAACTATCTATCTATCTATCTATCTATCTATATATATATATATATATATATATATATATATATATATATATATATGATAAATTTTGCACATTTTTACGTGTTTTTCATATTCAAATAAGCCATATATATTTTTGATATATTAATGTCTGGATTCTCTTAACAACCTCGGGTTAAGTCACTGTCTATATAAGCTTGCCGACCAGGGTTCGATTCCCGGCCGGAGCCAAGCTCTTGTCTTTGTGAGATTTCGCCTGGGTCTGTGATCCCGAGGTTGTTAAGAGAATCCAGACATTAATATATCAAAAATATATATGGCTTATTTGAATATATATATATATATATATATATATATATATATATTTATATATAATATATATATATATATATATATATATATATATATATATATTTATATATATATATATATATATATATATATATATATATATATATATATATATATATTTATATATAATATATATATATATATATATATATATATATATATATGTGTGTGTGTGTGTGTGTGTGTGTGTTATGCTTGACGTCTGCAATAATCTTTAACGTTTTGTCTCGTTCAGATATTAAAAGTAAATTATACTAAACAGTGTCTACTGTATAATGACATTTTTGTTAAGCACTCCACCCTCTGGCTTTCCACCTCCTTGGTTTCCCCCATTTAGTTTTCTTCCGTCTCCTTAGCTCTCTTCTGACTACATTGTGCTATCCAACTTCTCTAACTTGGTTTTGCTCTGTTTTTCAATTTGCATTTCGAAACCAGTCACTCGAGGGAGACTGATTCTGGATGGGTGACCCAGTGCTACTAGGTTTAAAACCGTAGAGTTTTCAAGGCCTAACCGCTAAGGCTAAACTATCCAAACATCGTCTTATAGGTTTCAATGCCGCCTATGAATGGCAGACGCAAGGGCCAGTAACAATGCCCTAGAGAGACTTACCATATATATAGCCCCTCTCCGCCCAGGCTAGGACCAGGGAAGACCAGACAATGGCCGAAGATGACTCAGCAGGTAGACCTATAGCTAGGATATTTCCTCTAAGACCTTAAGGCTCCCCCAAACACCCCATCCTTAGCTCACAGTGATAGTAGGTTTCCATACACCACAAGAAACTATTGCGCTTGACCCGGTCTCGAACCTCAGTCTGGCAGATCGCCCGCCAGGGACGTATCCAATAGGCCACCATAAATCTTTCTTCAAAAACTTCTCTTAGGCCCAGCTCTGAGTTATGCGTTGGGTTAGATATTTGTTAAAGTCCACTAAAAATTTATCGTGTAATACTCATAATTAAAATATATCAAGTTTTGTTTATAAGGAATGTTAATTTTACTTCATAATATATATCTTCATAGAATAAAATGACTATAATCTCTTTTGACAGAAATTGGAGCGATGGTAAAGGCCAAGGCCTCTTATATTTGTGACCCTGACTTATTCGTTATTCTTTGAGTGTTTGCACAACAGCTTATTTGCATAATCACTATGCGTTGGTTTTCTCAAAACTATATTAAGTACGTGTACAGTGATGTTATGTTGCTTAGTTAATTTTGCTACTTTTGCATGTAGTTGCAGGTAGGGCTAAATCTCTCTCTCTCTCTCTCTCTCTCTCTCTCTCTCTCTCTCTCTCTCTCTCTCTCTCTCTCTCTCTCTCTCTCTCTCTGTATATATATATATATATATATATTATATATATATATATATGGATATATATATATATATATATATATATATATATATATATATATATATATATATATATATATATAATTGCGTATGTGTGTGAGTGTATGCTTGATTCTAACAAGGGAATAGCAAAAGCAGTGCTGCCACAACTAAACAAGCATAGTAACTAGTCACAAGCATCATACTACATGGGCCAGTAAACCACCCTCCATAAAAGAAAAAACCAGTGCACATTATCAGTAAAAGTAATGCACTCAAGAACACCGGAATGCTCGCAAATATAAACAGAACACTCGTATAATGATAGTTATAACGTCCTTTCCGGTCTTTGAAATTGGTTTGGGTGCGATCTGTAGCACTCTGGCTTACCAAGCAAGGAGATCCAGAATTGAGTACCTGGTAGTTAGACAAGTGCTTCGGTTTCATTCAGGCTTAAGGAAGGTTATTGGGCTATATATATATATATATATATATATATATATATATATATATATATATATATATATATATATATATATATATATGAAGCTGAAGTAGATGATGAGGGAAGAAGCTTTGGTTCAAATCCTCTAGATAGAGACGACTGGTGAAATTGGAGGCCCTTTTGCGTCAATAGGCGTAGGAGATGACGATGACGATGATGATACACACACACAAACACACACACACACATATATATATGTATATATATATGTGTGTGTATATATATATATATATATATATATATATATATATATATATCATCATCAGTCGTTACTAGTCCATTGCAGAACAAAGGCCTCAGACATGCTCTTCCACTTGCGTCTGTTTATGGTTTTTATGCCAGGCTACAACCGCGAACTTTCTTATTTCGTGAGTCCATCGTCTTCTCTATCTTCCCCTGCTTTGTTTATAATCTTTAGGAGGCCATTCTGTTATTCTTAATGCCCATCTACAGTATTGTCTGTCAATCTTATTATATATCCTTCTCATGACCATTTCCTTTTCTTACATGGTGTTAGAATATCCTATACTTTAGTTTGCTCTCTTACCCATGTTGCTCTTTTGCTGTCTCTTAGTATTATTCCCATCATTATTCTCATATAGCTCTTTGAGTTATGACTAGCGCATGTTCTATTGGTTTAGCAAGGCTCCAAGTTTCTGATGTATAAGTTGATACTAGTAGGACCATCTGATTAAATACTTTTTTTAAAGAAAGTGCCATTTTACTTTTCCTAATCTAATTTCGTTCACCAAAAGCTCTCCGTCCCATGCCTATCCTTCTTTTAATCAAGGTCTCGATTTGCAATCACGCCCAGCAGGCGTAAAAATCGTTCAGTGGTGTAAAACTGTGAAAGGCACAGTCAGCCAAAATGTGAACGTGACTGAACGATAATACACGTAGCTTACATTTGCTGGGTCCGTGGATTACGGCTGCTATACTTAAGAAAAAGGTCCTGGGGTTAGCGCTCTCACTCCTGAAGACTTTACCATGCCTTTCTAGTGCCACGTCCGCTGATAGGATTAAG
>NC_090763.1:24945034-24947534 GCF_036898095.1 Palaemon carinicauda | reverse complement strand
TCTTTAATAAAGGATTATGGACTATCATAATTTTTCAATTCCTCTCAAATTTCTATAGAATATTAACACAAGGTAATCAATAATTTTTGGAACCTCGTGATATGAAAGGAATTTTAAACTTAATCAATAATCATTTGATAAAGACAGTTTTTTTCGACACAGTGATGTTTGTAGTGATAGAATAAATGAAGAAAACGAACAATTGTAGTTTCTGTAACTACAGGCTTATAGGTAGTAGGTTGGCCAGGGCACCAACCACCCGTTGAGATACTGCCGCTAGAGAGTTACAGGGTCTTTTGACTGGCCAGACAGTACTACATTGGATCCTTCTTTCTGGTTACGGTTCATTTTCCCCTTGCCTACACACACACAGCGAATAGTCTGGCCTATTCTTTACATATTCTCCTCTATCTTCGTATACCTAACAACACTTGAGATTTCCAAAAAATTCTTCTTCACCCAAGGGGTTAACTACTGCACTGTAATTGTTCGGTGGCTACTTTCCTCTTGGTAAGGGTAGAAGAGACTCTTTAGCTATGGTCAGTAGCTCTTCTAGGAGAAGGACACTCCAAAATCAAACCATTGTTCTCTAGTCTTTGGTAGGGCCATAACCTCTGTACCATGGTCTATCCACTGTCTTGGGTTACAGTTCTCTTGCTTTAGGGTACACTCGGGAACACTTTTCTATCTTATTTCTCTTCCTCTTGCTTTGTTAAAGTTTTGATAAGTTATATAGGAGATATTTATTTTAACGTTGTTACTCTTCTTAAAATATTTTTCCTTCCTTCCTTGCCTCCTTCTTTTTTTCCTTTCCTCACTGGGCTAATTTTCCTGTTGGAGCCCCTGGGCTTATAGCATCCTGCTTTTCCTACTAGGGTTGTAGCCTAGCTAGTAATAATAATAATAATTACGCCGGAGAGGCTAATGTTATTGAAAAAATACGAGGATTTCTGTAAGAAACGCATTAAATGCTACCAAGGCAATCGCCTTTAATGGTGTGACGGACAAATATATTGTTTTAAACAAAGGCTAAATGGTAAAGTAAATGCGCAGAAAGTAGGGTTGATATTGCCGAACTATATATATATATATATATATATATATATATATATATATATATATATATATATGTATATATATATATATACATATATGATACACACACACACACATATATATATATATATATATATATATATATATATATATACATACATATAATCTTTCTATCTCATACTGAGATCGAACTCAAGCTCCTTCAAATGAAAGGCAAAGTCACTGCCAATCCTGCCACCAGGGTCTTTCTTTTAGTCTTTCTTGCAAGATTGGTAGCGACCTTGCCTTTTAGTTGAAGGGGCTAGGGTTCAACCCTAGTTTGAGATTGAAATCTATTTCTATTTGAGCATGATATTGTCTTGATTTTCATCCATATATATATATATATATATATATATATATATATATATATACATGTATACACACACACACACACATATATATATATATATATATATATATATATATATATATGTGTGTGTGTGTGTGTGTGTGTGTGTGTAGTTTTCCGTTTATATTAAAAGAATTTTGTTAGCTCCAGTACTAGAGTTTATCCCACAATATTCAGCTCCGTCTAATGCTCCTTTTTATGTTAACTAATGAATACTACTATTCTATTCGAGTCCTCTCCTTATCAAGCAAGAAGGACGAAATGAGTGCATACGCATTCCTCGTTCGGTAAATTGCTACTCGTGTGGATTCTGATATCACGACAAGATAATTTGTGTCCTTTTAACCGCGACATGAAGGGTAGGCACTGAAGCAGTCTTTACTCTCTTCACAAGCTGACGAATTAACGGAGTTTTGAAAGAGATCACTTGTCTTATACCTCATATTGGGGAAGGATAGCTATGGTAAACAGCTCTTCTAGGAGAAGGACACTCCGAAATCAAACCATTGTTCTCTAGTCTTGGGTAGTGTCATAGCCTCTGTACCATGGTCTTCCACTTTCCTGGGTTAGAGTTCTCTTGTTTGTGGGTACAGTCGGACACACTATTCTATCTTACTTCTCTTCCTCTTGTTTTGGTAAAGTTTTTATAGTTTATATAGAAAATGGTTATTATCATGTTGTAACGGTTCTTGAAATATTTTATTTTTTCTTGTTTCCTTTCCTTACTAGGCTATTTTCCCTGTTGGAGCCCCTGGGTTTATATCATACTGCTTTTCCAACTAGGGTTTTAGCTTAGCAAATAATAATAATAATAATAATTGGAGAGCATCTCTCTCTCTCTCTCTCTCAAGGGTCGATGGTGGGAGCTGATGCTTCTACTCTGGCAATCTCTAGCAGACGTAGTAGAGAGAGCGAACTTGTCCTCAAAATGCAACTGTTCCTTGTCTTGGAGCCTGTTTGGAATGGTGTCACAACATCAAAAGTCAACAAATTAATTACAAAATAATTATCCAAATAATAGGGAAATTTATTTACATTAGTTTTATCAGTTAT
>NC_090763.1:24935034-24940034 GCF_036898095.1 Palaemon carinicauda | reverse complement strand
GTTGCCAAATTGGCAGTTTGAAGAAGGAGTTCATTCGTCGCCCAACGAGGCAGCACTCTTGGCTAACTCCGTCCACCTCCTCTCATGAATTAAAAAAGAAAAACAAATAATAATCTTTAGTCTAGAATCTTCATACCTTTTCCAACCATTTGCAAACATGCCAAAATCCCCAGCGTTTGTTATACAGTATACCTGTTGTGTGCCATACATACTTTTTAACAATATTATATGAGACTTCGTAACAAAACTACGTGAAATTAAAATTTAATTCTTTAAAATGACGTAACTTACACATATGGAACTGAATGAAAATACAACAAAATGAATAACAACAGTCTTATGTAACTTATATACATTTATTTAATCCTGCATGTATGGGACCCACCTACGTGCTGGCTATACATCTTTTAAATGCACAATTAAAATATGTGAATAAAATATTATATTCACATGAAGACCAGCCTCGTGAGATAGTATATATATATATATATATATATGTGTGTGTATGTGTGTATATATATGTGTGTGTGTCTGTGTGTGTACACCATGTTTCTTTTTTTTTATTTACAAGTAGCAAGTAATAATACAGAAGTAGCGTTTATAGTTAGCTTAGTTTTTATTAGTTCCTTCATTTGGATCGGCATAGATTCGCACATTAATGTTTAGTTTTAAATTCAAGGTGGGTGTGATCAGGTGCCGTGTCTAGTTATAATGAAAAATGTTCATGTTTTTTTTTTTTTTTTTTTTTTGGGGGGGGGAGGGGTTCATACATGATGAACGATTTTTTAGAACATTTTTATAATCATTGCTAGCACAGTATTATTATTATTATTATTATTATTATTATTATTATTATTATTATTATTATTATTATTATTATTATTATTATACATCTGCCAAAGAGGTTATAAAATCGAGTCGGTTTATTTATTTATTTATTTGTTTGTATTTCTGTGTGTCTGTGGACATGATTACGTCAAAACTACTCGACAGATTTTGACGAAATTCTCACCACACATAGATCTTGGGTCATGGACGACCCCATTAAATTTGGGAGATGATCTAGATCCTGATCCGGATTTGCATATTGCGCCATCTACAATCAGCATATGAAAAGGGGGAATGTGCTGTCCGTAGACTTTTATTAAATATTACAGTAGATTAGAATGTAGGTTGATCATACGAAGACTGAAGTAGAATGTTGGCAATATTCATTGGCGGAGGTCTGACATCTCTCATTATTATTATTATTATTATTATTATTATTATACGCGATGTCCTATTTTTATTATTATTATTATTATTATTATTATTATTATTATTATTATTATTATTATTATTATGTTAAGTCATCCTTATTGTATGCAATGCCAAACGATTTTGCCCAAGAAATATTTACAGAAGAGGTTTCTCCTTCGTAGATTCAACCACCCAAATCCCACGTGAAATAATTTTTTACGATCGCGCTCGTAGTTTCCGTCGGAACGGTACAAACTTAATCAGTCAAACGTTGCAAGGCCATAAACTCTCTCTCTCTCTCTCTCTCTCTCTCTCTCTCTCTCTCTCTCTCTCTCATCTTCCTTCCTAAAGTTATGCGTGTAACAGGTACAGAATGGCAGTTAAGTTGATTGACCGGGAATTACGTAGCGTCACAACTACCCAGGGACGCTGTATGTCATCCTCATCATCACCATCATCATTGTCATCATCTCCTCTTTATTGATGTAAAGGGCCTCAGTTAAATTTCACTAGTCGTCTCTATCTTGAACTTTTAAATTAATACTTCTTCATTCATCATCTCCTACTTCCCACTTCATATTCCTCAGCCATGTAGGCCTGGGTCTTCCAACTCTTCTAGTGCTTTGTAGAGCCTTGTACATTTTTCCTGTACCCTCAAAGTTCAACTAATTTTTTTTAGGAAGGTCTTACTGTAAATTTCTTTTTCTTGATTTAGAATACAGTGTCCGTGTGAAACGAAGTTTTATCAGATAGATATTACCTTTGGTTGTGGCAGTCTATTGGAAACGTTCCTGTCTCTCGATCTGTTGAACGACTGTTCGAGACCCGCCCAAACTGGATAGTTTCTTGTAGTGTCTGCAACCTCACCATCCTTAAGCTCGAATCGCACTAGGCTTTTTTTCGTCAATAGCAGTGAGCTGTTCCTGTCGAAAAATGGAAATCGGGGGCATTTTGCTCCAGATATTAGCTTCCATACTGGACGGGAAGCAGCGAGCACAAATTTTAAGCATGACTTCGGATGTAAGCAAAAAAGATGGCTGCTGCCAATAGGATGTGCTCTTGCTTGGCAATCTTGAGTCCAACAAGCCTCAAGAGATAAGAATCTGCTTTGTTCATCCTATATATGGTAGTTGTAGAATTCTTCAGTTCCCGTAATATACGGATAATACATATTACTTTAACAGTTAGGCAATTTCTGGGTGCCATGATGATATCAGTTGATCGGTTTTGTTTACTCATTTTCCTATTTGCTCCTCGAACCGCGAAATAACAGTGTGACGCTACAACACTTTCGCTAACAAGCATCATCTGGATGTTGGCAAAAACCCATAGCAAGAAATGACTAGTTTGATTCCAGCATTATAAACTAAAGATGGTGCGTTTGGGGGGCGCCTATACGTCTACCTGTTGAGTCATTAAAGGCAATAGCTTGGCACTCCCTGGTCCTAGCTTGGGTGAAGAAGGCTTGGGTTCTGATCATATGTACATATGGTCAGTCTGGGACATTGTCACTGCCCCTTTCCTCTACCATTCACGAACAACCTTTAAACCTTGTGCGTAGAATTGATTGCTAATAAGAGAAAGCTCTGAGGTTAAAGAAGAAATAGTTCTTTATGTAAAGTATTTCAGACTGGATCAACTCATTTTAGTTTTTATCGGACCTCGCACTAGTCTCCTAGTATTTGTTTTCCAATTTCAAAGTACAATACAATGGTATTCTCGATGGTCACCCATTCAAAAACTGACCTAACCAAAAATTGCTTCAGAGAGAAGTAAAATTATGTAATCGTTAAAATACGAGAGTTAGTATTTATTCCACAAGGTTTTTATACATTCTAATTTTGTCAGTGAAAACATTTTATTTTAAATTTCTGTATCATAAAAACATTGTTCATTTTGTTCTTATTCTTGGCGAATATTTCTTTTTCAACAGACCGTCAACTATGAATAGAAAAACGATTTATAAAAACATGGATATTCTTTGATGTTTACAATTAGCCTTGCATGATTTATTTAGTACACTTGTTTAGTTTTCATTTTAGGTAATCGTTTGAGTGTTTACTGGTTTTATGATAAACAGTGCATGTAAATGAAATACGTCTTCAGGAATGATAATGTACTTGAAGGCATTTATGTATGTTCATTCATTTGTCCGTGGAGAATTCTTTGGGCGTTACAAACGGTATAAGTTGGTTTTTTACATTGGGAAAAAGATAATTCATTGCCCCGGAAAAATAGTAATTATCCAGATTGTTGTACAATTATGTATACGACTCAGCTCTCCTCATTTATTTCACTTCTCGCACCCATACAATTTAAGAACTGACTTTAGGGTTGCAGCGGCCTGGTGGTAACGTCCTTGCAAGGTGATTGCCTGACTGGGGTTCGAGTCCCGCTGAAACTCGTTAGTTACTTTGGCCGCTGCAGCCTCACCATCCTTGTGAGCTAAAGATTGGGGGTTTCGGGGAGCCTATAGGTCTATCTGCTGAGTCATCAGCAGCCATTGCCTGGCTCTCCTTACTCCTAGCTTGGGGGGAGAGGGTTCTTGGGCGCTGATCATATGTAATATGGTCAGTCTCTAGGGCATTGTCCTGCTTGATAGGGCAGTGTCACTGTCCCTAGGCTCTGCCATTCATGAGTGGCCTTTAAACCTTTTAAGCCTTTAATTGGAACAAGACACGGTCATTTGAAAATCCATATTATAAAACTAAGTTTGTGTTGCCTTGCTATCAAGTTAGTTACTGTACTTTTGAATTCCCGTACATCAAGTCACTGACTTGAGTTCACATGCGAACATGTCTCCGCCTCTTAAATTACCATACAAGTCTTTGCATATGAATTACCATATAAATAAGATGTCATCCTTTTAATACCCAATCGACTTCAGAGAGAGACGTTCTGACTCCCGCCTTCGCTGGAAATTCGTTTCATAAACCCAGAGAGAGAGAGAGAGAGAGAGAGAGAGAGAGAGATGTGAAAGAGAACTCCGAAGGGCAAGGACTAATGCTGACTTAAGGCCTGGTTAATCTAACAAAAGCAGACTTAGATAATAAAGACAGAAGAAGAAGAACGAGAGAGAGAGAGAGAGAGAGAGAGAGAGAGAGAGAGGGATGTGGAAGCCAGGGTAATCCGAAAAAAACACGAACCATTGCTGACATAAGGCCTGGTTAAAATAACAAAAAGAACGCAAATATTAAAGAAAGAGAAAGAACAGGCCAGAGAGAGAGAGAGAGAGAGAGAGAGAGAGAGATGCTGTGGGTGACCTCTCCGAGCACAGTCCCTTTACTTAGCCCCAAATATTCATGAACTCCATTTATTCATCCATTTCATAACACGACTGTTTAAAGTGAGACTGTCTGACCCCGCCGCTGTTTTCCCCGGAGTTGAGTTCGTCGGTTTCAATATCCTAAGTGTTTTGGAGACAGGGACTCTCATCCTTCACCTAATAGAAAGCTTCAGGGCCGAAGTATGTATTTATGCAAGCAGTAAATTGTTCATTGCTTTCGTGCGTTGCGCTTGCTATCCTCGTGGGGTATTGAATTTCCCACCGCCAGTCTGTTGTTGTGTTCAAAGTCTGAGGTATTTCCTCTAGAATTCCGTTTTGGAATTTGCGACGAGAAAATAAACTTCTAAGGTTTCTGGTATCTTATGTTGATGAAATATTCTCCCTTAGCATCTGATAATGTATTATTCATCTTCTAGCTTATTTTAATCTTTTTTTTTTTCAATGGGAATGCGTTAACTTGGTGAAAGGGTTTGCG
>NC_090763.1:24917534-24925034 GCF_036898095.1 Palaemon carinicauda | reverse complement strand
ATTGGATCCCTCTGTCTGGCTACGGATCATTCTTTCTTTGCCTACATATACACCGAATATTCTAGCCTATTCTATCCACATTTTTGTCTTCCCTTATACACCTGACAACACTGAGATTACCAAACAATTTTTCTTCGTTCAAGGGGTTGATACTGTACTGTAATAGTTCAGTGGCTACTTTCCTCTTGGTAAGGATAGAACAAACTCTCTAACTATGGTAAGCAACTCTCTTAGGAGAAGGACACTCCAAAATCTAACCATTGTTCTCTAGTCTTGGGTAATGTCATAGGCTCTGTACCATGGTTTTCCACTGTCTTGGGTTAGATTTCCCTTGCTTGAGGGTATACTCGGGCACATTATTGTATCTTTTTTTTTCTTCCATTTTTTTTCTAAATGGTGTCAGGGGAAGGCTTAATAAAAGGGCCATGGATGTCTGATGGTTTATCAAGAGGTCTTTTCCTTATATGTTTCCTTTTCTTTTTAAAACCATCTTTACTGTCTTCCCTTCAGTTGAAGTGACTATCCTGGAGGTTATTTAGCCTTGCATGCTGTATCGGCTCCTCTTTGTTGATCAGTTTTTCGGACTTTATTTATATTTCTGTACATATTGTTTTTGTTATCATTCTTGTTAATTTGGTTTTTAAGTATGATGTATCCTTTTTCTTACCATTAATTCTTATGCTGTCTAGAGACAGTACGTCCTATATTTCGTCAATGTCGTCTTCAGTATTGCAATATTCGTGGTCTTCATGCAAATATTCTACCTTACAGTTGAGTCCAGACAGTATGATATTCCTTTGTGGTCAGAAACATTTGTTTCCAATATGAGGCACTCATCTGAGCTCCTTATAACTGGGTTTAAGAAGCCAATAATTTTGAAACATGATGCCATTCTTTGGGCCAGGGGAATGGCGGTGTTTATTAGGACTGAGTACCCTCTTTCTCATAAGTCCTGCTATGAATGTGGATGTCATGAGATTCAGGTAATAAAAGTTTGTGGCAGGCATAACTTCTTTGTGTTCTATTTACCGTCATCCAGATTTGGATGATTCTATCTTTGATTGTCTTCTTTTCATTATGGCAAGATATGATAGAAAGGCCTCTTTTGTCTTTGTTGGTGATTTCAATGCTCACCTTAGACTGAGTGGTTAAATTCTATTTCTCTTGCTGATCGCTATGGCTTAAGAGCTTTAGACTTTGCCTGTAAATCAGGCTTAGAGCAAATCATAAGTGAAGCTACTCGCAGGTCTGGTAACAGCCTGGACCTCTTATACAACGACTCCCCTGGCATTATAAGAAGTAAGGTTGGTTATCCAGTCAGGGCATCTGATCATGCCTTGATTTCTTCAGCAGTGAAGACTGATCAGCCTGTCCCTGATGTATCATACTCATGTAAGATATATATAAAATCTCAAGCTGGCTGGAATAGGATTTGAGTAATCTTTTATTCTTGAATTGGTAACAGTTGTATAGTAGTGTTGATCTTGCTGTCCCTTTGATTGAGAATCTAGTCACATATAATGGATAGGCGTATCCCTTCTTGTGTGCTAAGGCACAGAGTGAAGGACAAACCGTGGTTCAATGATGATTTTAGACGTGCCTATTTGGAGAAGCAAGAAGTTTATCATCTTTGAAAGGGTAACAGATCAGATTTGACATGAATAACTTTACTCAGCTTAGAGCTTTTGCTTAGAGAGTTTATGCTTCAAATGAAAAAGAATACAATTTCACCATAAAAGAAACCCTTTCTGGTACAGCCCAGAAACATAAATTGTGGACTACCCTTAAATCTATCCTATTTGGTGTATATGCAACCGTTCCTCTTTTACTTAAACCAGATGGCTCCGTCACTCACTGTCCAAAGGAAATGGCAACCCTTGTGGCTGATGTGTTTGGCAGTAAACAGGGTAATGAAAAACTTGATCTTCCTCATTTCTGTTTTCCTGAGGCGAAACTAACTAGTTTAGCTTTTCGACCTCGTGAAATTAAAGCTCTTTTGATGGACCTTGATGCTTATGGAGGTGTAGACCCAAATGGCATTTTTCCTTTGTTTTTTATAAAAACTGCAGATTTCTTAGCTCCAAATTATCTGCTATTTTGTGCAAGTTAGCAAGAAGAGGAGCTTTTAGCTATTGTTGGAGAATTGGTAATGTTACTCCACTATGTAAATATGTTTGTGGTAGCTCAAGTCAAACTGATTACCGCCCAATTTCCATAACTCCCATATTATCTAAAGTTTTTGAACGTCTTTTGGCAAAACTTCTTAATAGGTTTGCTGAAGGTAATCATCTGTTCCCTAGTTTGCAATTTGGTTTTCGTGAAGGCCTTGGGGCATGTGATGCCGTTCTTACAATCTCCACCGCTGTACAGAAATCCCTTGATTGTGGTCAGGAAGTCTGTATGATTGGCCTTGATTTTAGTGCTGCCTTTGACCGTGTTAATCATGAGGCCCTTGTTTTCAAACTCAAACCGTTTGAAGTTGGTGGGTCGTTTCTTAGCATTATTATTGAATTTTTAGGCAATAGATCGCAAAGAGTTGTTGCTGATGGGCACCATTACTTTTCATACTATATACACATCACATGTGGTTTGACCTAGAAAAGAAGTTTTCTGCATATGCAGAGGATGCTACTCTCTATGCATCAAGTCCATCTCTTGAATGTAGATTTGGGGTTGGTGAATCCCTTAATAGAGATTTAGCTAAAATTAGTACATGGTGCAAATTATGGGGCATGAAGTTGAATCTTAACAAAACTCAAAGTATGATTGTAAGTAGGTCAAGGACAGTGGCTTCTCAACATCTGGATCTCAGCATTGATAATGTTTCTTTAACTCTGTATGAGTTTTAAAATTTTAGGTGTAATTCTCGACAGAAAATTTACTTTTGAGAAACACATTAGGTCTCTGTCTTCTTCTATTGCACAAAAAATTGCCTTATTGAGAAAGTTTTTTAAGGTTATCGGTGATCAATCTATTCTGAAAAGGGGTTTCAATTCTTTCGTTCTACCTTGTTTTAAGTATTGTTGTCCTGTCTGGTCTTCAGCTGCTGATTCTCATCTTAATTTGTTGGACAGGAACTCACACTCTATTAAATTTCATATTCGTGATCAAAATATTAATCTCTGGCACCGTCGTTCCATTAGTTCGTTATGCATGTTGCATAAGATTTTTCATAATTCTGATTATCCTTTACATTCAGATCTTCTTGGACATTTCCATCCTATTCATAACAATAGACATGCAGTTAATTCTAATAGTCAGGCCTTCTCCATCATGAGTCAAAGTACTACACACTATTCTAGAAGTTTTGTTCCAGCTGTGACCAAGTTGTGGAATGAGCTTCCCATTCGGGTAGTTGAATCCACTGAACATCAAAAGCTCAAACTTGCAGCAAACGTTTGTATGTTGAGCAGGCTGACATAAATCTTCATAATTTATATATGAAATATCTGTTTTGATGTTGTGACTGTTTTTAAAATATTTTATTTTAATTGTCCATTATTTCTCAGATCGTTTATTTATATCCTTATTTCCTTTCCTCACTGGGCTATTTTTCCCTGTTGGAGCCCCTAGGCTTATAGCATCTTGCTTTTCCAGTAATAATAATAATAATAATAATAATAATAATAATAATAATAATAATATCCTTTTGAGTAATTCTTTCCTGTCACTATTATTAAATGAATTTTTATTTATTGAATCTGCTGCAGATGTTAATATCGTCGTTATCGTTATGAATTTCCCCCACCATCTGCTGCATTTCGCCAACGCATCCTGCATTGAGCGCATCTCTGTGTAATTCACTCGCCGGAAAAGTTATTGAGCAAGTCAACAACGCCATCGGAAAAGCGCTATTGCCAATTCACGGAGTCGTTCTTTGTGTCGAGAGGGAGCGAGCGTTTTTGTCGTTGGTTCGATGTTAAAGGTTCCTGAAGACTCTCCAAGTCTTCTTTTGTTTAATATCTTCCAGGCCAAAGTATCTGAGGGATTTTGGGCGTATCTTTAGGTCGTTTATCAAAGTAATTTGCAAGGGCAATGAGGTTATGAATGAAAGCCAAAACACGATTCGTAGGTAAACGTGAAAATTCAGAATGAACGCAACAATGAGACAGAATCAAGACAGCATTTACCAGTGAAGCAAACTTTAGTAGAATTTCATTTTAATCGTACCTCATTCTAATAATGCGAGGAAGATATGTGGTAAGAGTAAACGGAGATTAAGAATGAACTTAATGTTAAGGCGATTTTAGCTTCCAGTGATAATACTATGGAGAAAACTATTTGAATGGGACGAAATTATGAATGAACTCTTTAAAAAGACGAATCATACTATTTAAAATGCTCTTCTTCACCGGACACTGCAACTTTTTACGACGAACCTCTATTCGCCGCACAGTTAAACTGTTCCTCACAAACTCTCTTGGATTTTTAGGAGTTCAAATTGATCCGTTGTCACTCGCACTAAACCCCTAAGGTAATTTACACTTAGCCTCTAATCACCACTGCTAATTCCTGATTTTCAATTCAGTTTTACTTAATAATTTTGTGATGAGGTTACCCTTGCTCCCCCGACCCTTCAAGAGATGGCCATGAGAGGTAAAGGTCACCCTTTATCCATTTGATACAAGTGTACTCCCTCACACTGTATTATTATTATTATTATTATTATTATTATTATTATTATTATTATTATTATTATTATACACACACACATTTATATATATATATATATATATATATATATATATATATATATTATGTATATATATATATTTATATATATATATATATATATAATACATATATATATATATATATATATATATATATATATATATATATATATATATATATATCCTCTGCATCCCCTACTTTACTTCCAAGATGCTATAAGCTCAAGGGCTCCAACAGGGAAAAATAGCCCAGTGAGGAAAGGAAATAAGGAAATAAATAAATGATGAGAACAAATTAACAATAAATCATTCTAAAAACAGTAACAACGTCAAAACAGATATATCATATATAAACTATAAAAAGTCTTATGTCAGCCTGTTCAACATCAAAACATTTGCTGTAACTTTGAACTTTTGAAGTTCTACTGATTCAACTACCCGATTACGAAGATCATTCCACAACTTGGTCACAGCAGGAATAAAACTTCTAAAATACTGTGTAGTATTGAGCCTCATGATGGAGAAAGCCTGGCTATTAGAATTAACTGCCTGCCTAGTATTACGAACAGGAAAGGATTGTCCCGGGAGATCTAAATGTAAAGGATGGTCAGAATTATGAAAAATCTTATGCAACATGCATTAAAGGTTTACAGGCCGCTCATGAATGGCAGAGCAGCAATAGCTGCTGATGAATTAGCAGATAGACATACAGGCTCCACTGACCCCCATCCTTAGCTCACAGGGATGGTGAGGTTGCAGCTGCTAAAGGAACTAACGAGTTTGGTAAATAATATTAAAGTAAAACTTCTTATTTTCAGTAATCATCTCTTGTATTCTTTTCTTTCATTGTAATATATTTAGCATTTCGAAGAGAATAATATTGTACGGCAATTACCAGTTGTTAATAATTTTCATTTCATTACCAAGTTAGCTGGATGCCAAGTCTGAAGTTTCCCACTAAAGCATGTTTAACTTCCATATGGCATACGGCAGGAGGCCGTAAGTACCGCTGGTTACGATTATGGCTGCCATAGTGTTTTTATACGCTGCAGTACTGGCAAGTGAACTTTAGACATCCATTATCAGGGAGGTCTTAGCAGTTACTCGTGGTGGCGAATGCGGGTTATAAAGAGAAGAGGACAAATAACATTCGAAATTTTGGATTATATTTACGCTTTCACTTAATGATGCTGCAATCAGTTATTTTCATCACTATGTGATTACATTTATGCGCGTTTATTGTATGTTTCGTTTACAGTATGAATTTATTAGGGCCTTAATGGAACTAAATCTATATTTAGGATCAACAATTATGTCTTGTTTTGAAATCAAGTAACAATAGAGAAAGTGGAAATATTTTAAATGATTAAATACGCCAATGGATGTAAGTGCGCACAATAAAGCATATTGGTCTGCGCCATCATTCGCTTATGCATTTAGTTCGTTTGTGTCATTTCCCCGGAGACAACTGCTTTGCGAGTCGGGAGTACGAGATGGCATAAGGTCATTTTGAATTACTTCTACTAATACTACAACTACTTCTCAAATTGTAGTCACGACTTGGTAGAAATTATAATTTATATTTGTGGAGAATCATCAGATAGTCTGGATTATGTGAATATTACTGTTGGAAATTAATGAAATAAGAATGGCAGGTGTAGTAAAGATTATTGATATGATAAGAGTGTCACCAGTGTTGCCAGATGGGCGAGTCTAAAAATCCCCAAAACTCATGATAAAATATCCCCAAAACAACCCAAAAATCCCCATTTCTACAAACGTATTTTCTTCTGATCTTGTAGGCTTTACTAATATAGAAATTACTCACTATACTTCATATAAGTGCAAGCAAACTAATTGCAGCAATATAAAGGTTTACTCATCTTTGTTTATACTTCATAGGAATTTGTACAGAATATCCCCATCAGACACAAAAAAAGCCCCAAATCTAGGGATAAATCCCCATAGCTGGCAACACTGAGTGCCATGACTGAGATGGTGTGGCCACTTGTTAAGGATAGATGGTGGAGAGGGAGTGAGGAGGGCTTGGGAGGAACCTGTAAGGGGGAAAAGATCAAGAGGGAGGCAGAGAATTATTCGGCGAGGTAAAGGGAAGGATGATATGGAGAGAAGAGGTTTGGTGGAAGATGATACCTTTGATCGAAGTCTTAGAGAGAGAGAGAGAGAGAGAGAGAGAGAGAGAGGAGAGAGAGAGAGAGAATGTGCATATATATCTAAATATTTAGCCTTCATTTTTTTACGCGTCGCTTACACAATATATATACTGGAGAGAGAGAGGAGAGAGAGAGGAGAGAGAGAGAGAGAGAGAGAGAGAGAGAGAGAGAGAGAGAGAATACAGGAAACTGATAAATACACAAAATTCATGATTTTGCAACATGCTAAAAATTTATATTTTTAGAATATCCAAAAACCCCTCACTTTGCATTTCAGTATTTCCAGCGTTGTTCAATTCTGACAACTGGAAAAAACACTTCCAGGCCATGAGAGAGATACGTGTGGCCGTCCCATCATCCAAAGTGAAGCTTGTTAGTATTCATGACGCCATTGGTACCATAGAGAGAGAGAGAGAGAGAGAGAGAGAGAGAGAGAGAGAGAGAGAGAGAGAGAGACGGGGGGGGGGGGAGAAGACAAGCCAGCTATTAAGGTCAAGGCTTTATTGCGACAGTACAAAATTAAAATCACTAATGCAGGTCAGAGAGGACGTAGTAAACCAAGAGAAACGTGGCTGATGACAATGCGTAGAGATGAATTCAGAGAGAGGGCACAGGAGAGAGAGAGAGAGAGAGAGAGAGAGAGAGAGAGAGGA
>NC_090763.1:24907534-24912534 GCF_036898095.1 Palaemon carinicauda | reverse complement strand
AATCTTTTCGACAGTCGACAAAGTTTTGGAAGACTGTATCACGAAATCCTCGCATTAGTTGTAAAGTGTCGCAATATCTGTTATTATTATTATTATTATTATTATTATTATTATTATTATTATTATTAGCTAAGCTACAACCCTAGCTGGAAAAGCAAGGTGGTATATGCCCATGGTCTCCAACAAGGAAAAATAGCCCAGTGAGGAAAGGAAATAAGGAAATAAATAAACTATCTGAGAAGTCATGAACAATTGAAATAAATATATTTTAAAAACAGCAACAACCTTAAAACAGATATTTCATATATAAACTATAAAAAGACTTATGTCAGCCTGGTCAACATAAAAACATTTGCTGTAAGTTTGAACTTCTGAAGTTCTACAGATTCAGCTACCTGATTAGGAAGATCATTCCACAAGTTGGTCACAGCCGGAATAAAACTTCTAGAAAAACTAGTCAGATTTGATTAGTAGCCTGCTTCATAATATTCAAAAGTTATTCTCAAGTAGTATATGTGTTTTATTATAAAATTATTCTAACATGGATTTTTCAATGATTTTAAAATTCATATATAACATGATTCACAAGAAATACAATTTGCTAGAGCGATCGCTATAGACAGGTCAAAAGTTAATAATTAATAAATCGTAAGTTATACTGCATGGAGTTACAGTCACCAAGATTGTTTAAAAATCATAGATTATGAGGCTTACAATCACCAAGTTGGTTGCAGATTATAGGTTAAATTGCGTTACGATAACCAAGATTGTTAAAAAACATAGAGGTTATATAATATCACAACCACTAAGATTGTTGAAAAACATAGAGGTTATATACCGTTACAACCACCAAGATTGCTAAGAAACGTATAAGTTAGAGTTACGACCACCAAGATTGTTAAAAAACATAAAGGTTATATATTGTTATAACCATCTAGATTGTTAGGAAACATATACAGTAAGTTATATACTGTTACAACCACAACCATATACAGTAGATTGTTAGGGAACATATATAGTAAGTTATATACTGTTACAACCACCAAGATTGTTAAGAAACATATAAGTTGGAGTTATGACCTCCAAGATTGTTAAAAAACATGGAGGTTATATATTGTTACAACCACCAAGACTGTAAGGGAACATATAGGTTATATACCGTTACAACCACCAAGATTGTTAAGAAACGTATAAGTTAGAGTTATGACCACAAAGGTTGTTAAAAACATAGAGATTATATATTGTTACAACCACCAAGATTGTTAAGAAACATATAAGTTGGAGTTATGACCACCAAGATTGTTAAAAAACATAGAGGTTATATAGTGTTACAACCACCAAGACTGTAAGGGAACATATAGGTTATATTCCGTTACAACCACCAAGATTGTTAAGAAACATATAAGTTAGAGTTATGACCGCCAAGATTGTTAAAAAACATAGAGGTTATATATTGTTACAACCACCAAGATTGTAAGGGAACATATAGGTTATATTCCGTTACAACCACCAAGATTGTTAAGAAACATATAAGTTAGAGTTATGACCGCCAAGATTGTTAAAAAACATAGAGGTTATATATTGTTACAACCACCAAGATTGTAAGGGAACATATAGGTTATATTCCGTTACAACCACCAAGATTGTTAAGAAACATATAAGTTAGAGTTATGACCGCCAAGATTGTTAAAAAACATAGAGGTTATATATTGTTACAACCACCAAGATTGTAAGGGAACATATAGGTTATATTCCGTTACAACCACCAAGATTGTTAAGAAACATATAAGTTAGAGTTATGACCGCCAAGATTGTTAAAAAACATAGAGGTTATATATTGTTACAACCACCAAGATTGTAAGGGAACATATAGGTTATATTCCGTTACAACCACCAAGATTGTTAAGAAACATATAAGTTAGAGTTATGACCGCCAAGATTGTTAAAAAACATAGAGGTTATATATTGTTACAACCACCAAGATTGTAAGGGAACATATAGGTTATATTCCGTTACAACCACCAAGATTGTTAAGAAACATATAAGTTAGAGTTATGACCGCCAAGATTGTTAAAAAACATAGAGGTTATATATTGTTACAACCACCAAGATTGTAAGGGAACATATAGGTTATATTCCGTTACAACCACCAAGATTGTTAAGAAACATATAAGTTAGAGTTATGACCGCCAAGATTGTTAAAAAACATAGAGGTTATATATTGTTACAACCACCAAGATTGTAAGGGAACATATAGGTTATATTCCGTTACAACCACCAAGATTGTTAAGAAACATATAAGTTAGAGTTATGACCGCCAAGATTGTTAAAAAACATAGAGGTTATATATTGTTACAACCACCAAGATTGTAAGGGAACATATAGGTTATATTCCGTTACAACCACCAAGATTGTTAAGAAACATATAAGTTAGAGTTATGACCGCCAAGATTGTTAAAAAACATAGAGGTTATATATTGTTACAACCACCATGATTGTTAAGGAACATACAGGTTTTATAGCGTTACAACCACCAAGATAATAAAAAAAGGAAAACTTCCAGCTAACCTTATGGACTCAGTGCCAGACGCCGTAAGTCAAGATCCACCCGGATAACCATTTTAGTGTATCACAGAAATTTTCAGCAAAATTCCAGGCGGCCTCATCTGCACCTGTTCCATGTACATCCTAATCCTCCATCTTGACGCATTTTCCTCATCCGCATGGCCGCAGAAAACGTCTCCATCTCCTCCTCCTCCTCCTCCTCCTCCTCCTCCTCTTCCTCCTCCTCCTCTGCTTCGTATTCCTTCCGCTCACAAACCTCCTTCCGGCAACAATATATTTTCTGCTTTTTTTTTTCTTCTTTTTTTTTTATCGAATGATATTTTAGTGGAGTCATTTTCCTTTTTTTTTGGTGGTTTTATATTTAGAGTATGATCAATGAATTAGTCTCCATGGATCTTTGCTTTCGTGAACCATCATTCAAAAATGCGTAGATAAGATAAAGTAAAATGGTGGAGCCTGTGAAGTCGGTTAAGATGTAGTGGAGAACTCATTTAAACTGCGCAAATATATTTGCCGAGTGCAAGCCTTTACTATAATAAAAAAGAAAAAAAAAACAATAATAATAATACTACTACTACTACTACTACTACTACTAATAATAATAATAATAATAATAATAATAATAATAAATAATAATAATAATAATAATAAAAACAGTGTCACATTTGTATGAAAACAATGTTTCCCAACAGCACGAATAGATAAAGAAAGACCGACTTGCTCATATGTGCGAATCATACGGAAACAGTATTTACCGAAAGTCCGTAAGAGAGATTTTGGACCAGATGGGTGAGATTGCAGCCTTTGTCATTGTGAAAAACGACCTTGTGGACCACACAATCCAATTTCCTAAAAACGCGGAAAACTTGCAGAGATTACAAAGGAGTTTTTTTTTTTTCCTTTTTTATTCAGATAAAAGTGATTATTAGAAATGGTATTTTATAGATATTCCATAGTTTTTTATTGTTTTCCATCCGTCTACATTTATGTTTTCCTTACTACTACTACTAATGTTATTATTATTATTATTATTATTATTATTATTATTATTATTATTATTATTATTATTATTATTATTATCAGAAGTAATAATCTCATACCTTTCAGAAGGAATGATTTACAAGTATTTTTGAGAGAGAGAGAGAGAGAGAGAGAGAGAGAGAGAGAGAGAGAGAGAGAGAGAGAGAGAGAGAGAGAGAGAGAGAGAGATATTTGGTCATATTCAGAGCCATTTATTTCTTTTTAAATAAGAGTAATTGAATTTTAAAATTCAATTATGAAGAAGCACTATGCATTTCAAAGCCACAGCCGAGGAAAAATAACAACAACAGCAATATTAATGATAATAATAATAATAATAATAATAATAATAATAATAATAATAATAATAATGATAATAATAATAATGATAATAATAATAATAATAATAATCTCCCCTATAAAATAAAAGAGCAAAGGTTTAACTAACTAACTCTATATATATATATAATATATATATATATATATATATATATATATATATATATATATATATATATATATATCGATATATATATATATATATATATATATATATATATATATATATATTCAAATAAGCCATATATATTTTTATATATTAATGTCTGGATTCTCTTAACGACCTCGGGATCAGAGCCCCAGGCGAAATCTCACAAAGACAAGAGCTTGGCTCCGGCCGGGAATCGAACCCTGGTCGGCAAGCTTATATAGACAGTGACTAACCCATTCGGCCACGAAGGAAGATAAAAGTCAATGACAATTCTACTATACTTATACCTGTCGAATTCAGGTATTTTGTACTTAGAATTGAAATCAACCCATCTTCACCATCGTAGCTAATTGGTAGTTTGTTACTTGGCATTCAATTTATGATAAATTTTGCACATTTTTACGTGTTTTTCATATTCAAATAAGCCATATATATTTTGATATATTAATGTCTGGATTCTCTTAACGACCTCGGGATCAGAGCCCCAGGCGAAATCTCACAAAGACAAGAGCTTGGCTCCGGCCGGGAATCGAACCCTGGTCGGCAAGCTTATATAGACAGTGACTAACCCATTCGGCCACGAAGGAAGATAAAAGTCAATGACAATTCTACTATACTTATACCTGTCGAATTCAGGTATTTTGTACTTAGAATTGAAATCAACCCATCTTCACCATCGTAGCTAATTGGTAGTTTGTTACTTGGCATTCAATTTATGATAAATTTTGCACGTAAAAATGTGCAAAATTTATCATAAATTGAATGCCAAGTAACAAACTACCAATTAGCTACGATGGTGAAGATGGGTTGATTTCAATTCTAAGTACAAAATACCTGAATTCGACAGGTATAAGTATAGTAGAATTGTCATTGACTTTTATCTTCCTTCGTGGCCGAATGGGTTAGTCACTGTCTATATATATAT
>NC_090763.1:24882534-24905034 GCF_036898095.1 Palaemon carinicauda | reverse complement strand
ATGATGATAATGATAATAATAATCATATGGCATATTCATTTAAGATACGGATATGGTGGCCTATAGTGCTCCCAAACGAAAGTGGCAGCTGAGAGCTTATTTTTTCGCATCGAATCTTAAATATTTCGGTCATTTTACCTGGAGAAGCCCTAAAGCAGAGGATGGATTAAGGTCTTAGAGGTGGGGCAGTTCCGTCGGTCATTATCCCGGATATAGCTCCCTTTTCGGCTATTTTTCCCAGGTGGCCAATGGAAAAGAAATTGGAATAGATTAAAAGTCTCCAATGCATTTAAAAACAAGACGCACCTGTCTTTATTACTTTTACATCTGAGTGAATATGATATACGGCAATATATATATATATATATATATATATATATATATATATATATATATATATATATATATATATATATATATATATATATATATGCGTAAAAATCACAGGAAAACGTGATGCTCAGATGCAGAAGAACCACAGGGAAAATGAAAATACAGAATATACACTTAAGTCCTGACTAGTTTCGTGATACTTCCTCAGAGGACTCTGAGGAAGTATCACGAAACTAGTCAGGACTTAAGTGTATATTCCGTATTTTCATTTTCCCTGTGGTTCTTCTGCATATATATATATATACACACATATATATATATGTATATGTATATATATATATATATATATATATATATATATATATATGTGTGTGTGTGTGTGTGTGTGTGTGTTTATATATGCACAATCAAATCTTATATTCAATTCATTTATTGCATTGTATCTTTTACTCACGTTTCACTTCACACTGAATGACCTTTGAAAGTCCTAAAGCTTGGAAGTGAGAAAAGAAAACTAGGAAAATGCAGAGCATTTATAGGAGTCTTTCATAATCAATGTAGCTTCGTCAGATGATGATGATGATGATGAGGAAGAGGAGGAGATATAAATATGAACAATTGTATAAATTCAATTTTGAGTGTATACTGACTTTATTTTCCCTAAGTAATAAAGGACTTTTGTTGATATTTTGAATATTATTAACATTTCTTATTATGGCTTGTAAATACGAAAATGATAAATATGAAAATTCATAAAGCATTGAAATAACTGTTTAGTATATTTCGAAATTGCAAATGTAACAAAATTAACATAATCGACAAATACTAAATGAGGAAACCTTAAAGGCTTTGACAATTCTCAATAGAAAGACTAGATAAATAAATAAATATGTATATATATATATATATATATATATATATATATATATATATATATCACTATATATATATATATATATATATATATATATATATATATATATATATAGATAAATATTATATTTGTATATATATATATATATATATATATATATATATATATATATATATATATATATATATATATATGCACATATACATATATGTATATATACATACATATATGTATGTATAAGTGTGTGTTTGTGTGTTTGTGTGTATGTGTCTAAAATGATTACAAACAAAAACTCTGTAGGGAGAAAAAAAAAACAGAAAGAATTAGAAGATTAAGATTTAGAGGTCACCCATTCTCAGAGAAGAACGGGATTAGTCAGACGTGCTAAATCAGTTAATCCGCAAATGTCAAGCTGGGCAAATTGTTTTCTTGTGTCCTCACCTAGAGGTCGTGAAGGTATGAAATTATTTGAAAGCTATACGAAGTATTAAGAAGAACTGTCATTCGACTGCCACTTTCGTTTGGGAGCACTATAGTGGTAGTGTCCTTGCCTGGTAATTGCCAGACTGGGGTTCGATTCCTGCGCAAAGTCTTTAGCTCCTTTGGTCCCTGCAACCTCACCATCCTTGTGAGCTAAGGATTGAGGGTTTGGGGGAGCCTATAGATCTATCTGCTAACCCCATTTTCTTTCCTCATCAGCAGCCATTGCCTGGCCATCCTTGGTCCTAGCTTGGGTGGAGAGGGGGCTTGGGTGCTGATCATTTCTAATATGGTCAGTCTCTAGGGCATTGTTACTGTTCCAGGCATCTACCATTCATGGGTGGCCTTTAAACCTTTAGACCTTTAATGTACACTTGTTCATTGTTCACCCTTAATTCGGTGTACTTTTAAATGGTAATGATAAAGAGAATCGGAGCAATTATATATTTAATTCCTCAGCCTGAATTTTGCGACGCTATATGTGACGTTTTGGTTTCAATGCATTTTGACTTTTTCATATTTACCGAGAATTATGAAAATATGTATAATGATTAAAAAACAATGATAATAATATATTGAATCCTGAACAAATTCTACAAAAGATATCAGAAAGACATGTTCCAAAACATACACATAAGTAGAAACACATGACTGCCTTCAGGCGTTGCAGCGTATGTTTTTATGTTTAACAGGCCGACATAAGTCTCTCTTTATAGTTTATATATGAAAGATCTATTTTAATGTTGTTACTGTACATTAAGTATTTTAGATTAATTGTCCATTGCTCCTCTTGTAGTTTACTCATTTCTTTATTTCCTTTCTTCAATAGACTATTTTTCTTCTGTTGGAGACCTTGGGCTTAGAGCATCCTACTTTTTCAACTAGGGTTGTAGCTCAGCCAGTGATAATAATAATAATAATAATAATAATAATAATAAGAAGAAGAAGAAGAAGAAGAAGAAGAAGAAGAAGAAGAAGAAGAAGAAGAAATAAAAATAATAATAATAATAATAATAATAATAATAATAATAATAGTAATTATTATTATTATTATTATTATTATTATTATTATTATAATGATGATGAGAACTGCCACCAAAATCAGAAAAGGTTTGAGAATTTTAAGCACGAAATTCGGCGACAAATTTTTTGAAAGAAAAGTTTTCGTTGATTCTTGATTATATTCATCTCACGATTTTTTCAGTATTAGATAGAAATAATGTCGATCGTTCTATAAGAAATATAAAAGAAAAAAAAGTAGGCCTTGAGTGTTCAGGATGAATGTAAATAGGTCTACTATTTTTTCTGCTCTACTTAGTCTGCTTTTCTCTATCTTCTTACTTTTCTTTAAATATGAAATGTTTTTTACCTCGTAAAGTGACGCCTGATTCTAGGCTGTCCAAAAGTAAGTATAACATTGATGAGGATTATTATTATTATTATTATTATTATTATTATTATTATTATTATTACCTGCTCCAAGGATGTTATATTCTCGAGTCGGTTTGTTTATTTATTTATTTGTCTGTGTGTGTGGACTGGATTACGTTAAATCTGCTCGACGGATCTTGACGAAATTTTCACCACAGATAGATCTTAGGTCATGGACAAAACCCATTAAATTCCAGAGATGATCCGGATCCGGATTTGCTATTTTCACAATTTTAAAGATTACGTCAAAACAAATTGACGGATTTTGACGAAGTTTCCACCACAGGTAAATCTTAGGTAAATCTGGTCCCGGATCCGGATTCTAGATCCAGATTCCTCTATGTGCCTGTCTGTCTTCCTGTCTGTGGACAAAATAACGTCAAAACTACGAACTACTCAACAGATTTTGACGAAGTTTTCACCAAAGATAGATCATAGGTCAAGGACGAACCCATTAACTTTTGGAGATGATCCAGGGCCGGATCCGGATTCCAGATCCAGATTTCTCTGTGTGCCTGTCTGCCTTTTTGTCTGTGGACAGAATAACATCAAAACTACTTGAAGAATTGTGACGAAATTTTCACCACAGATAGATCTAAGGTCATGGATGAATCTATTAAATTGTGGAGATGATCCGGATTTACATTTTTCGCCATTTTAAAGATATTGGCAAAACAAATTGACAGATTTTGAAGATATTTTCAACTCAGATAAATCTAAGGTCACACACACAAATATATGTATATATATATATATATATATATATATATATATATATATATATATATATATATATATGTAATATATATATATGCATATATATGTATATATATACACACATTTATATATACTGTATATATATATATATATATATATATATATATATATATATATATATATATATTACTGTTGACAAGAAAACCATTGACCCTGTGTGGGGGTGGGGTTGAAAACCCCTGATTCTGATAAATCCTTTTTAAAAATATCCCAGTTTCTTTCAATTTTCCTTTCTCTTGTTTCCCTACAAATGTCTCTTTCTCCCTTCGTGGATATGTACAACTTTTTCTCTCTCTCTCTCTCTCTCTCTCTCTCTCTCTCTCTCTCTCTCTCTCTCTCTCTCATCAGCCTTTTGTGAGATGTAAGGTTGATCAATTGGAGGGTTTTGTCCAAGTCCTGAGTGATCGACGGGCTTTTGTCCCTTTGATATTGCCTCTGGAGTTTCATTTCAGGTTCAGCCATTAAACAGATAAGCACATTTATTCTAAATCCTATTCAAACATCTCTGAATGTGTGTTTTTTTTTTTTTTTTTTTTTTTTTTTTTTTTTTTTTTTTTTTTTTTTAAGTAGTAACGAGTGTTCACTCGTTACTACTTATGTGCTTCCTGCTTTGATTCTCTGATAGCGAAATGGTCGTCATTTCTTGAGCGCATTCTCTTTTGGCCTGTTTAGCGTTTGTTAGGGGCGTTCTGTTTATAGTTCCTTTTTTTACTTTTTCGTTATTATTATTATTATTATTATTATTATTATTATTATTATCCAGATCAGTGGTTCTTAAACTTTTTTTGGCTTGCGCCCCCCTTCTGCATTAAGCATAGATCCCCTGCCCCCCCCCCCTCCCCACCCTTGAAATTTTTGTCAAACTCGAAAGTACCGTATGTATGTATGTATTGTTTTTAGAAACAATATGTTGCGTTTTGTATGCTAATATACTTCATTGGTTATGTGAGTATATGGATGAAGGATAGATTTTTATTTCATTGCTGTTGATTTTTTATAGGAATGCACTGTACTATATTTCAATAAAATAGACAGTTCATAGAAAATGGGTAAAATAAATATATTATTATGAAACAAAATTTTATCTTAATCTTGTTTCAAACTGTTTTAGCATTATACAGATTACAGTCATTACATGGATAGAAAATACTAGAAAAAATACTAGTTACTGCAGAAATAAACATAATTTTTACTCTTAGTACAATCATTCATGGATCATGACCACATCAAAAAATACTACTCATCTTCCTTAGTGATTAATTTATCCATATTTATGTAGTATTGTAAAACAAAAGACATCATAATTACTACATTTCTATTTCCCTTGTTACTATTTTAACTACTTGTAATATTATAGAAATAAGTGGATTATAGCCAGTGGCCTTTTTGACTTAGTGCTACTCATCAGTGGGATGGGTGATACTGGCTCTTTTGAGCAACTAGTCGGGGAATATTTGGTGGCGTTTGGCTCAATGCTCATCGGAGATCACTTGTCACATCAAGCTTATTTCTTTTCTTCGTTTTGATTCCAACTAATGCTGAGAACCCTGCTTCAAAAAGGTAAGTAGACGAAAAGGGGACAATCACTTGTAGGATTTGCTGACTGATTTTCTGGTAAACTGAAAGATATTTTATCCAAAACTTTTCCATACTAAGAAAGGTAAAATCATCTTTTGCCACAGAATTAAACTTCAGTTCTCGGAACTGCTCTTGTAAATCTTCTGGAACATCATCAACCTCCAGGGAAAAGGGATTCCTGGCAAGACTGAATACATAACTCCTCTCACCAATTCTAGGGAAATGACGTTGAAACTCATTTTCCAGTCCTTTAAGGTGATCTTCGATCTCAGTTTTAAGGCTGTCACTGAAGCTCCCCTCATTCAAGATTTCATTCAGAATAGGAAAGGATGATGTGTTCATCTTCTGGATGCGACGCTTCCACACTTGCAGCTTGCCAATGAATGCTCGAATTGCATCGGAGTGAGCAATCACAGTTGTACTTATTTCCTTGTAACTGTCGGTTCAGTACATTTAAAGCTTCAAAAATGTCAGCAAGGTATGCCAAGGACAAGCCTACCTCCTCTGAATTAAAGGTGGCAAGGTACTCATTTTGTTCAATTTCAGTGCTACCTCTTCTCGAAGCTCGTACAAGGGTTCCAACATCTGAAAGCCAGCACACATTAGTATGGAAAAGCAGTCTCATGCTGTTTCCAAATCTTGACACAACTTCATAAACAGTCGTGTGTTGAGAGCTCTATGATTTATGTGGTTCACAATCTTGATCATGATGTTGAGATGTTTCTGGAGTTTCGAGGGCAGTGTTTTTGCTGCCAAAGCCTAGCGATGTATGAAGCAGTGTGTAGAAATTACCGATGGAGCCTTTTCTTTCACCTTTGTAACGAAGCCTGAGCGTGTTCCCAACATAGCTGGAGCTCCATCAGTGCACACGCCAATCAGTTTTTCCCAGGATATATCATGGTCTTGGAAAAAGTCAGACACGGCTTTGAAGACGCTATCAGCTGTGGCACTGGTCTCCAAAGAGCAACAAAACATATCCTCCTCCAGCGACTCTTTCCAGATGCATCGTGTGTAAACTAGCAACTGAGAGCACATGCAAAATATAATATTTAATTGAGCATTCAGACCAAAAAAATCTTAATATAGAAATAACTAAAATTTAATAAAAATATTTATACTGTTGCTATATATGATATACAAAAACTAGTTGATAATCTAGTCTTCCATGTGGACAATAATTTCTTCTTAACATCTTCACGTTTATGAGGATTACAAATGCATATATAATTATATATATCGTAGTTATTCATGTGCATATATACAGTATATATATATATATATATATATGTATGTATATATATACATATATATATGTATATATATATGTATATATACATATATATGTATATATATATATATATATATATATATATATATATATACATACATACATATGTATATATATATATATATATATATATATATATATATATATATATATTGTGTTTGTGTTGTGTAATGCCACGTATTTCAGTTTCTAAAATCTGGTCAATCTGGCCTATATGGATAATGCATATTCATAGTTTCATTATAACTCCCCCTTTTCACACCTCAAATAGATGAACACACTAGTTATAGGTATATCAAATGAAACAAATATATTATGCAGGTGAAATAATAACGTACAATACATCCGCATAAGCTGGTAAGTAATACCATGATATGAACAATTTTTTTCTGCTCGTTACGCACACATTTAGATTTTTGATACTGCACATAACTTATCTAAAGTAGTAAAACGGCTACAGAGGAATGAATGAACATACAGTAAACACACACGCCCAAAAAAGAAAAAAAAATACTTCTAAATCAGAACTATACTAAATACAATAAAAGTAATGTAGTAAATATCAGTACTCGATAATAGTTGAAATAAATTATGTACGACTTAAAAGTCATCACTAATTCGTTTGACAGACTGAGCCAGACGACAGCAACCCTTTGTTATTATAAGAGCGGGTGAGATGAGCAATAAGGTGGTACGAGACACATTCAGTTCCTGAGGAAATATTTCTCTGACCGCTCTCATCTCAGGGTTAGCCACATGTATAACTTTGATAACTTTTGGAATTTTGTTAATTGAGTTTTTGGTAGGTTTTGAGATGATGATTAAAAAAAAAAAACATATGGAAGCAGTGATAATGTTTTTGACTATTTTGCAATTAATATTCCAAAAAAATGGCACCATCTAGCAGGCCTGCTTGCGCCCCCCTTGGAAGCTCCTGGCGCCCCCCAGTTTAAGAATCACTGATCTAGATTAATGTGAGTAAGGGTTAGGTTTGGTAGGGAATGTTGGGCTTTTGTCAGTGAGAAAAGTTAAGAAGAGCGGAATGAGTTCTGGAATGAATTAACTAGGTGTGTAGAAGGACTCGGTAGAAGGAATTATGTAGTTGTCATGGGTGACTTAAATGCTCGAGTGGGCGTGGGAGAGGTAAAAGGTGTCATTGGGAAGTATGGCGTACCAGGTGAAAACGAGAGTGGCGAGACACTGGTAGATATGTGTGTTGAGCAAGAGATGGTGATAAGTTCTAGCTTTTTCAAAAAGAAAGATAGAAACAAGTATACTTGGGTAATTAAGAGTGGCAAATGGAAGAGTGGTAGAAAGGGCGTTAATGGATTATTTGTTGATAACTAAAAGAATGTTTGGAAGATTGAAAGACGTGCACTGTTTAGGGGTATGGCTAACAGTATGTCTGATCATTTTTTGGTGGAAGGAAAATTAGTTGTAGCAAAAGAGTGGGGGAATAGAGTAGGTGGATGTAAAAGGGAGCTAGGAGGGTTGAAGAGCTAATAAAACCGGGGGTAAAAAGTAAATATCAAGAAAGGTTGAAAATGGCATATGACGAAGTGAAAGTAAGAGATACGGTGAATTTAGAGGCGGAGTGGAAGTTAGTAAAAGAAAATTTTGTTGGGATTGCAAGTGATGTGTGTGGCAAGAAGTTTGTTGGAGGCAGCATGAGAAAGGTCAGTAAATGGTGGAATGAAGGAGTGAAGGTAAAAGTGGAAGAGAAAAAGAGGACTTTTGAAGAATGGCTGCAGAGTAATAGTGTAGAGAAGTATGAAAGATATAGAGAGAAAAATGTGGAAGTAAAGCGCAAGGTAAGTGAGACAAAGAGGGCAGCTGACCTGAGGTGGGGTGAGGGATTGGGTCATTCATATGAAGAGAATAAGAAGAAGTTTTGGAAAGAAGTGAAAAGCGTAGAGAGGCTGGTTCAAGAATTGAAGAGACAGTGAAAGATGGAAATGGAAGGTTGTTAAAAGGAGAGGAGGCAAGGAAAAGGTGGGTGGAATATTTTGAAAGTTTACTGAATGTTGAGGATAATAGGGAGACAGATATAATTGCTGTTGCAGGTGTTGAGGTGCCGGTGATGGGAGATGAGAATGAGAGAGAGATTACAAGAGAGGAAGTGAGGAGAGCACTAGATGAAACGAGAGTAGGAAAAGCATCTGGTATGGATGGTGTGAGAGCTGAGATGTTGAAGAAAGGGGGTGTGACTGTACTTGAATGGTTGATGAGATTGTTTGATATGTGTTTTGTGTTGTCAATGGTACCAGTATATTGGGTTTGTGCGTGTATTGTACCACTATATAAGGGTAAGGGAGATGTGCATGAGTGTTGTAATTCAAGGGGTATTAGTTTGTTGAGTGTGGTAGGAAAAGTGTATGGTAGAGTACTGATTAATAGGATTACGGATAAAACAGAGAATGCAATCTTAGAAGTACAGGGTGGTTTTAGAAGAGGTAGGGGTTGTATGAATCAGATTTTTACAGTTAGGCAGATATGCGAGAAATATTTAGCAAAAGGAAAGGAGGTGTATGTTGCGTTTATGGAGCTGGAGAAAGCGTATGATAGAGTTGATAGGGAAGCAATGTGGAATGTGATGAGGTTATATGGAGTTGGTGGAAGGTTGTTTCAAGCAGTGAAAAGTTTCTACAAAAGTAGTAAAGCATGTGTTAGGATAGGAAATGAAGTGAGCAATTGGTTTCTGGTGAGAGTGGGGCTGAGACAGGGATGTGTGATGTCGTCGTGGTTGTTTAACTTGTATGTTAATGGAGTGGTGAGAGAGGTGAATGCTTGAGTGCTTGGACAAGGATTGAAACTGGTAGACGAGAATGACCATGAATGGGAGGTAAATCAGTTGTTGTTTGCGGATGATACTATGCTAGTTGCAGACGCGGAAGAGAAGCTTGGCAGATTAGTGACAGAATTTGGAAGGGTGTGTGAGAGAAGGAAGTTGAGAGTTAACGTGGGTAAGAGTAAGGTTATGAGATGTACGAGAAGGGAGGGTGGTGTGAGGTTGAATGTCATGTTGAATGGAGAGTTACTTGAGGAGGTGGATCAGTTTAAGTACTTGGGGTCTGTTGTTGCAGCAAATGGTGGAGTGGAAGCAGATGTACGTCAGAGAGTGAATGAAGGATGCAAAGTGTTGGGGCCAGTTAAGGGAGTAGTAAAAAATAGAGGGTTGGGCATGAATGTAAAGAGAGTTCTGTATGAGAAAGTAATTGTACCAACTGTGATATATGGATCGGAGTTGTGGGGAATGAAAGTGACGGAGAGACAGAAATTGAATGTGTTTGAGATGAAATGTCTAAGGAGTATGGCTGGTGTATCTCGAGTATATAGGATTAGGAATGAAGTAGTGAGGGTGAGAACAGGTGTAAGAAATGAGTTAGCAGCTAGAGTAGATATGAATGTGTTGAGGTGGTTTGGCCATGTTGAGAGAATGGAAAGTGGCTGTCTGCTAAAGAAGGTGATGAATGCAAGAGTTGATGGGAGAAGTACAAGAGGAAGGCCAAGGTTTGGGTGGATGGATGGGGTGAAGGAAGCTCTGGGTGATAGGAGGATAGATGTGAGAGAGGCAAGAGAGCGTGCTAGAAATAGGAATGAATGGCGAGCGATTGTGACGCAGTTTCGGTAGGCTCTGCTGCTTCCTCCGGTGCCTTGGAAGACTGCGGAGGTAGGAGCAGTAGGGGATTCAGCGTTATAAAGCTTCATCTGTGGTGGATAACGGGGGAGGGTGGGCTGTGGCACCCCTAGCAGTACCAGCCGAACTCGTTTGAGTCCCTTGTCAGGCTGGGAGGAACGTAGAGAAGAGAGGTCCCCTTTTCAGTTTCATTTGTTTGATGTCGGCTACCCCCCAAAATTGGGGGAAGTGCCTTGGTATATTTATGTATTATTATTATTATTATTATTAGTAGTAGTAGTAGTAGTAGTAGTAGTAGTAGTAATAGTAGTAGTGATATTTTGATTAAAAGTTTCAACACGTATCACTCTTACGCGGCTGGTCCGAATTTGGTTGAATTTTTGTGTTATCTGACGGAGCTGGTCGTAGAATTCAGTTTTGTACAGTACAAGAGGTAAAACTAGAATAGAAGGAGTTAGACAGATAAGGGACTAAGAAAAGAACAGAAATAACAAATGAAAATTAATAGTCAGAGAACACTTCAGTAAGATGACCCTCCCAATGGCCTCAGCATTCCAACCTTTTTAAGCGCTCTTTTATTTCATGCAAAATTGGTTTTTAAACTACAAAAACGCTGCTAATAAGAAATATCAAATACAAACAGAATGTATGATAAAGGCTACAGCACACACACACACACACACACACACATATATATATATATATATATATATATATATATATACACACACATATATATATACATATATTTATATATATATATATATATATATATATATATATATATATATATCGTGTCACGCTCAGTGCGAGAGTGAATAGTCATACCCTGGTTATAGGGGTTACCCCGTGAAGTACACTCTAAAACCAAACTCTTCCGCAAATTGCCGAACCAGCAGGCTGTAGTGAGGAAAGGGGCAGAGGTTGGGAAGGGTTGAACGTGTGAGCGTGTGTGCAGATCTACCTAAATGTTTAGACGTCACTTTTGACGACGTATAGCGAGTACACTAGTACTTGAATAACGGAAAATGAACATCTGACCTCCATTCATAGTTTATTCAAAGTTTTATCAATTGGATCTGCCAGCAATTTATCACCTCCTACCTCGCTAATTTGTCCTAATCTCTGCATCTAATTCAGTCCCCCTGGCCTGTAGGTCCGTCACAAGTTCACAACTCGTTTGCACACCACTTCAATGTTACTTCTGCAGATCACTCAGCCTCTTGACGCTATTCTAGTTGACCCTAAATAGCCCATTCCTCTTTCAGCTAACTTTCAACTGAGAAATCTGGCTAAGTTTTAAATAACAGCTAGCTACGTTTATGTTTACTTTACATTTTTATACTTTCGGATGACCGGATATGATGAATTATATTGAGGCACAAAAAATAAATTTGTTATTTTCTTCATTTAATTGGTTGATAATATTTGCCTTCTATTCAAGGTAATTATTTGCGCCAAAACAAAGACCTTAAATGTTGACTGTTCAATACAAGAAATTTGTTTTTGATAGTTTGCGCAATTGAGAGAGAGAGAGAGAGAGAGAGAGAGAGAGAGAGAGAGAGAGAGAGAGAGAGAGAGAGAGAGAGAGAGAATAAAGCAAAAACAACATTTGTTCTTAAAAGTCAGCAGAGTACGGTTAACGTGCAACACTTGCTAAAAAGGATGTTATTATTAGATTCAAGGGGTTTGGTGCGCATACGCGGGTGGGGGATGATATACTGTAATATAATAGCTAGGATTCTTTCTGGCTCATTTTTCCTGCTTCCTTTTGTCTTGTTTTTCTTTACTTTATTTTTTTAATATTTTCTTATTTCTTGTTCCATTTTATCCTCTTAGAATAATGCAACTATAAATTTACATTTATTTATTTCTTACTAGTGTATGCGACCCGTCAAAAATGACGGCTCAATATGTAGATAAATATGCACACACACTCACCCTCCTCTTACCAGGGTATGACTATTCCCCCTCCCACCTACCCGATGGGTGAGAGGATTTGTTGTAGTGGCAAGTCCTACATATCAAAGGTTCTTTATATATGTACATATATAAAACAAATGTAGCCATTTCTAGTCCACTGCAGGACAATGATCTCAGACATGTCTTTATTCATGTCTGGGGTTTGGCCACTTTCATCACCCTGCTGGCCAGTGCAGATTGGCGATGATGGGAGACTTTTGTCTGATCGCTCACAGCAAACAATTCTAGTAGGGTGGCCCTGATTAGTATACCTTTGCTGATCATGGCGAGACACAAACACCTTAAACCACGTTAAGGTATCCTGATTCGGAAAAGGATGTACAGTACGGTACATACTGTACAGTATATATATATATATATATATATATATATATATTATATATATATATATATATATATCCATATATATATATATATATATATATATATATATATATATGCATATATGTGTGTGTGTGTTTAAACTATATATATATACATACATACATATACCAAAGCACTTCCTCCAATTTTGGGGGTTAGCTGACATCAACAAATGAAACAAAACAAAAAGGGGACCTCTACTCTCTACGTTCCTCCCAGCCTGATAAGGGAGTCAACCGAGTTCAGCTGGTACTGCTATATATATATATATATATATATATATATATATATATATATATATATATATATATATATATATATATAAACACACTTTCTGAGCGGAATTACTTTAACATGGTGAAAGGGTTTGTGTATTGCCAGGATCAACAAAGTTATATCATTCAGGGTCACACATACTAGGTTGGTTCACTGTGAGCGATCAGACTAAAATTCCTTCCTCCATCAACAATCCGCTGTGGCCAGCGTGGTGATGAAAAGGGCCAAACTCCAGACATGAATAAGGATATGTTTGAGGCCTTTGTCCTGCAGTGGACTAGAAACGACTGTATTTGTTGTAGCTGTTGTACACACGCACTCGCGCACACACACACACACACTATATATATATATATATATATATATATATATATATATATATATATATATATATATATATATGTATGTATGTATATATATATTACATATGTGTGACACCTTTGATGATGTATTCAATTTATTATTAATATTATTATTATTATTATTATTATTATTATTATTATTATCATTATCATTATCATTATTATTATTATTATTATTATTATTATTATTATTATTATTATTATTATTATTATTTACAGTTAAAGAGTAGCGGTTGTCTTTTTATTCCTATGGAGTGAATTATATGGGTTTAAACAGCTGACGTTGTAAAATGTTTAATTTTCATCCAAGATTCAGCAGTTAAGTGTTGTGATGGTCTATTGGAAACGTCTTTGACTGCCAATTTGCTGGACTGGGGTTCGATACCCGCTCAAGCTCGATAGTTTCTTGTAGTATCTGTAATCTCACCATACATGTGAGCTAAGGATGGTGGATTTTGGGGAGCCCATAGGTCTACCTGCTGATTCATCAGCAGCCATAGCCTGGTCCTCCTTGGTCCTAGCTAAGGTGGAGAGGCTGTTCTGCTAGGGTATTGTCAGTATCCCTCTATCATTTATGAGCGATCTTTAAACCTTTAAATGTGACAATGATTACTATTTGGCTTTTTCTCTGTGAACAAAAAAAATCCCGTTAGGAGAAACGGGTTAACGTGGAATAAACACACACACACATATATATATATATATATATATATATATATATATATATATATATATATATATATATATACACATATATACATAATACATACATATATGTATATATATATATATATATATATATATATATATATATATATATATACATATATATATATATATATATATATATATACACATGTATATATATATTATATATATACATACATACATATATATATATATATATATATATATATATATATATATATATATATATATATATATATATGCGTTTGCGTGCGTATGTGTGTGTTACTTGGACATGTTACTCTACGTATATAAAGAATAGACAATGTCTTAGTAGCGTTCAAAGATCGAAGATTTTTCTCTCCGGACAAACTGTCCTCCAAATAGTTTTCAGGATAACAGGAAAGGGTCATTTAAGTTCTCCATTTGTTATCTGATGTCGACACGTGTTTCGAATCACTTCATGGCCCTTCTTCAGGACTACATTGAGTGATGGAATTATACTTTAATTCGGCGATGGTGGTGAAAACTTTGATACAAAAAATATATGAATATTTTTCTATAAATATTTTCACCACCATAGCCCCATTAAAGTATAATTTCATTACTCATAGATACTTATTATCTTTTTACATGTTTGCGCATGAGTATACTTGCAATTGTCATAAGGTATTAAGCAATTTTGACATAAAAAGTATAGCGGTATAATTTGATAATTATATACAGTGAGGTATTTATGCCATCACAAGACTTTGTTTCATTTATCCATGATTAAAAACAATAATTCGATTATTGTACAGAAAACACTGCAAAAAGAAAATTCTTTGGTGAATCTTTCTGTGAAAGAATTAGTAGAGGTTTGGCTTGCGTGTCTGAGGTGGTCGAATTTGTTGGAGGTTTGAAGTTGAAGGCAAAGTAAGAGTCAGATTTCGACAGAGGGGAGTGGTTAGGTTCTCTCTTTCCCCCTCCATCTTGCGGCTTTGGGAGACGGGTGAAAGACGGCCTTCCCCCTCTACTGATTACAGAAAGCATCAACCAGAGTAATCCGGCTGATCTCACCAAATGACTGGAAACGATCTGCCGCTGCGAGCGAGTCAGTTTGGTGTGACTTCTGGCAACTCATAAAAAAGGCGGAAAAAGTTTGCTTGCGTAGGTCTAGATCTATAGACTGTATCCGTCTCTGATCCCTTACTGATCTTCGGAAAATATGAAGCATGTATTTTTTCATGTCTTTTAAAGGATCTAGTGTAGCTATTTTTATTTACTATCTAGCATCAACATTCCTCTAATAATAATACAATGATTGCCAGACACATCAGTGTCACTCGCCTTGATGTAAGGCCGTCTGGTTTGGCAAAACTTAATAGGAAAATAATACTCCAATTCTGGCATAGCAAACTATTTATTGATAAGTATGTCTGCTTTTTATTAAATATTTTACCTTTAGTATTTTTTCAATATTTGTTATTTATAATGTAGCTTATAAAATTACTAGTTTTATCAGTTATCAAACAACTGTTGACAGTAAATGTAAGGTCATTTAGCCACAATCTTCATCACAGACAGAGGAAGATGCACGTTCCCTTTTCTTATTCTACTAATTGCTTCAAAGACCAAGAGCAACAACAAAAGCACTCTCTCTCTCTCTCTCTCTCTCTCTCTCTCTCTCTCTCTCTCTCTCTCTCATCAACTACACGCACACCCAAGCTTGCAATAGTATCCTTCTCTTCCGAATGTCGGCCTCAAAAGTTATTACCCCTGAAGAAAAGAAATGAAGTCACTCCAAAGGATTTCTCTCTCTCTCTCTCTCTCTCTCTCTCTCTCTCTCTCTCTCTCTCTCTCTCTCTCCTCTCTCTCTCTCTCTCTGAGGAAAGCAGCAAAGAAGGAGCCAAAGACACGTCGCATATTACAGACCGAGATAGATGAAGATGCTGAGAGAGAGAGAGAGAGAGAGAGAGAGAGAGAGAGAGAGAGAGAGAGAGAGAGAGAGAGAGAGCATGGTCGATATTTTCTATTTTCTCAATGTCAGGACCATTTTTATTCTTTAAACCAGTGACCTTCAGTTACGGAGATTAAATAGACACATATAACTAAAATGTATATATATACATATATATATATATATATATATATATATGTATATATATATATATATATATATATATATATATATTCCTACGATGCTGGTCTAGTGTAGAGTAAATACAGTAGTTTATTCATGTATTTTATTCATGTGTTCATTTGTGCATTGAAGAGCTGAATAGCCACCCCTTAAGATGAGTTCCTCTTCTGTAGGTATAAGTTGTCATGTAAATTACGTAAGTCTTTCGTCGTTAATTTAATTGTACTCTTTATTCGAGTCAGTACATGTAAATTTACGTTATTCTTAAGAATTAACTTTTTATTTCATGTATTGGTTACCAAGTCTTATGTAACCTGTTTAAGAGTTTAAGAGTGTTATGTGACCATACGAGATATGAACAAGAGCTTATGTAAATGTTTTTTATATTTTTACAAGATATTGCATCATGTTTGAGAGAAAATATACAATTCTTATATTTGTGCCACGTGTTTTGGAAGGGTCTTGAAACCCCAAGTGTTAGATCTTATCTTTTTTTTTATTTTGAGGACTAAGGGTGGGCGGAGCTAGCTGAGAGAGCCGTATTGCTGTGCATTAGTATGCGTCTCAGAGAACAATCTTTGGCAATCCTTATGCAATTAGGCTAACCACCAAGCTTCCAGATCTCAGTCCTAAAATCATCTGGAAGTAGCTAATTCATATATAGGTGCCTTAGGGCTGCATAGCAACAGAAGAGAAGTAGCCGTCCTGTGAAAGAGCCAAAGTGCCTCCCTCACTCTCTTTCAGCACCTATAGTGTGTCCTTTCCAAAGTGATTCTGTGTCCCAAAGTAAATCGTGTGTTGAAACGATACGTAACATGAAAAGATGATTTTGAATTTTAAATATTTGTAACTGACCCTGTGCAAGTAAAATGTGAAGTAGGTAAGTTTATCAGTTACTTTATGTAAGTTCTTTAAGAATTTAAGCATTGAAATTTAATTATTTCTTTTGTCAAAGTCTAAGATTTTATGCAGATTTAATATTTCGAGTTAAGTGATTATACTGTATGATTTTCAGAGTGTAATTATTACTTTTGTCTTGGTCTAAGATTTATTCATATTTAATATTTCAAGTCAAGTGATTATATAATTTTCAGAACGTAAAATTTTTTTGTCTTAATCTAAGTTTTGGTTAGACTTAATATTTCGAATGATTTATTTTTTATGTAATTTCTTTCAAAGTGTTTTAATTTACATAAAATTTATTTATTTTTGTAAAGAGTGTATTATTTCAATCACCAGTGTTTATTCATACTCACTCGTATCCTGTTAAAGAATCAAAGTAAGAGGTGGTTTAAATAATTCTTAGTAATAATTACCCAGTGTTGTTTTGAGTGTACTTTTTCCTTTGCGATATTCAGTGTTTTATATATTGCTGTCTTGACGTTATATAACTGTCTTAGAGCTCGGGTATTAATATTTTCAAGTATAACAGATTTAATGTAAAAACAAACAGGTGAGTTTGGAACTCGAGAGGTTGTATAACTTGCCACCCGAAATATATATTATATCATATTTTGGTTCCCAGACCACGGGACCATTGTATAATATATATATATATATATATATATATATACTATATATATATAAAATTTATATATATAAACATATATATATATATATATATATATATAAACATATATATATATAGTATATATATTATATATATATATATATAGATATACATACGCACGTGTACGGATACTGACGTCATAGTCCTTCGTTTATTCTTAAATTCTTTACCACAAAAATTACCACCTTTTATTTACTTATATAGACGTAACTTTTTTAAATATATCGGTATTAACTGATTAATCTTAATTACTTAACGGTGACGTCTTCCATTGATGCAGAAAGTATTCATAGAAATACTAATGCATAAACGTATATCTCTTGTGTTTAAGTGTGTGCTAGTGTTCTTAATTGAAATTATATATAGATATATACATGCATATATATATATGTAGTATATATTATATATATATATATATATATATATATACATATATATACTGTATATGTATACATACACACACATATGTATATATAGTATGTATATTATATATATATATATATATATATATATATATATATATGTATATATATACAGTATACTGTAAACACACATCTGATTTTATCTTTTAATTTTTATTATTTTTCACATACTGTAGTTTATTAGTTATTTTTTCATGGCAACGTTCCGATGTTTCAACTAGATTTGTAGTTTTTGATATCAATGATATATATATATAGATATATATATATATATATATTATATATAGATATATATATATATATATCTATAGATTAGTGAATGACTTTATTTATTTGTTTGTGATGCTTATACTGCATATATATATATATATATATATATATATATTTATATATATGTATATGTATATATGTATATACAGTATATATATATATATATTATAATATATATATATACTTATATATATATATATATAGTATATATATATAATATATGTATATATATATATATATATATCTATATATATATATATTGTATGTGAATTATGAACATACAAGAATACTATAATGGTAATATACGTTCCCAATTTCAGTGAAAAAAGATCAACGTCAATAATAGTAATTCAAAATAGTTAACAGTAAATAGACTTGGAATGGGATAACTTTATTTCCGAGCGCCAAGATTTCTGTCCTTTTTATTTTTTTCTACCTTTTCTACCGAGTGAGTTGCACTGCATTTAAGTTACCTTTATGAATGGATCTATAAAACAAGAAGATAGAATTTTGCTTTAGGAAATCGATGAAGAAGGAACTAGATGGGAACTCAGTAGAGTGCAGACCTCCGTCAGGGTAGCTTATTTCTCGACCAAAAATTTTGCTCGACCTTAACCTTGACCTTTAATCTTAACATGTATTAATAGGCGTGGATTTTCTTTTACTCAAATATGAATCAAGTTTGAAGTTTCTGTGAGACAACGATGTCCAGAACTTATGACTGATTACGTGAACTGGACATTTTGCTTGACCGTGACCTTGACCTTTGACGTTGACCTCCCAAAATTTACTCATTTCTAGCTTTTTTAAATAACAGTTAATCCCTGCAAGTTTCCTTACTCTACGATTAAAATTATGGCCAGGAGGCTGTTCACAAACAAACACACACACTCACACACAAACAGGGGCGAAAACATAACCTCCTTCCAACTTCGTTCGCGGGGGTAAAAAGAAGTTTTTGATAATTTGGTTTAATTTTTATGAACGATTCGTTAAAGAAAATATAAACGTATGTATAGAATTGACGAAAAGTAAACGGGCATCCCGTTATGACATATTTCCTCGGGGGGGAGGGGTGAGAGAGAGAGAGAGAGAGAGACGAGAGGAGAGAGAGGAGAGAGAGAGAGAGAGAGAGAGAGAGAGAGATATGAAGGAGATGAGATTCTCCCATGATAAGAGACACAATGTAAGAAGATATTTTAAAGGAAAATTAAGTAAAAAATATTCTCCATTTTTTAAGATAAAATAGGGAAGGAAATGAAACAACACTGATCCTTATTTCTGAAAAACGGAAACATAAAACCCAAGAAATTGATGATGATTAAGAAGAAAAATCCGATACTCTAAAACACGAAGTGGAGAGAAGAATAGTTGAAAAAAAATAAGATAAAAAGAAGGGAATGAAAGAAGATAGCGAAATTGCATCTCTCTCTCTCTCTCTCTCTCTCTCTCTCTCTCTCTCTCTCTCTCTCTCTCTCTCTCAGAGAAATTGTTTACTTAACGAAAACTTCTGTTTGTGCTACAAACGAGACGGATTGAAGAAGAAGAAGAAACTCCCATGAGTCATGGCTTCCTTCCGCTCGAAGAATGCGGAATAAACAGGAATAAACATCACACTCATGTTGACACACTCACACATGTCAACTTAGATAGACAGGGCCTCCTTGAGTCGCCATATATCCTCAATTGGTTTCATTTCCTCAATCGTCTTAAACACTCTCGGTTCAATTGAAATATCCTTCCCTCCGTCATTCCTTTCGGGGGAAGCTCTTCTTCTTCTTCTTCTTCTCCGTTCTCTCATTCTTCCTTCGCAAATCGCTTCTTGCAATTTCAAAAATTTCGTTTTATTTCTTTCCTCTATTTGTGAATCCAGTTCACTTTCTTTTTCTATACTTCGTTCCTTATTTTCCATTCTTCATCAACTTCCCAACTTGTGCTCTTCATTCTTCTCTTATTCCTTATTCGGTTACTCATTATTTCTTCTTTTTTTTTCTTTCTTTGGTGCCTAATTTTATCTCCATTATCACTTTCTTCCATGACATAATTGCCGTTGCCAAAATCGAAGATTTTGCGAAGGGTATGTATTCACCCCTGTCTATTTCGTCTGTTTGTTACTTTATTTGTTTATTTTTTTTCTTTTTTTTATTTGTGAACAACTTTACACATTTTTTTCATCGATTAATACCAAACTTGTTAGTTATGTTGAGTATAACCAAAGGATGAATCTATAACATTTTGGGTAAAGTACATCAAGTTCAAGTACGCAGCAGTACTTTGAAAATACTCGTAATGTTAAGTAATGTTTGTTTATTTTTGGTTTCTGAACAACAGTTTTAGTTAATTTTCTGTTTCTGAACAACAGTTTTAGTATATTTTTTGCTTCTGAACAACTTTTTTAGTTCATTTTTTTTTAACATCAGTTTTAGTTTATTTTTTTGTTCTGAACAACAGTTTTAGTTTATTTCTTTGTTTCTGAACAACAGTTTTAGTATATTTTTTGTTTCTGAACATCAGTTTTAGTTTATTTGTTTGTTTCTGAACAACAGTTTTAGTTTATTGTTTTGTTTCTGAACAACAGTTTTAGTTTATTTTTTTGCTTCTGAACAACAGTTTTAGTTTATTTTTTTGCTTCTGAACAACATTTTTTTGTTTATTTTTTGTTTCTGAACAACATCTTTGGTTTATATTTTGTTTCCGAACAACGGTTTTATTTCATTTTCTGTTTCTGAACAACAGTTTTAGTTAATTTTTTTGTTTCTGTACAACAGTTTTAGTTTATTTTTTTGTTTCTGAACAACAGTTTTAGTTTATTTTTTTGTTTCTGAACAACAGTTTTAGTTTACTTTTGTTTCTGAACAACATTTTTACTTTATCTCTTGTTTCTGAACAACATCTTTATTTTGTATTTTGTTTCCGAACAACGGTTTTATTTTATTTTCTGTTTCTGAACAACAGTTTTAGTTTATTTTTTTTTTTTTGGGGGGGGTGGTTTCTGAAGAGCATTACGCCAAAACTTCGTAAGTCATTTCAACGAAATTTAGTGGACAAGTGGGGTATGACCCAAGGAAAGATCCATTAGATTTTGAGAAAATACATGGAAATACAAGTCCCCAGTGGAGTTGGAGAGCAAAACAAGACTCTACTCTCTACTGAGTGCCCCTCTAGTTCTTCTTGTCCTCCTCACCATATCTTTTTCTCCTGTCCTCTTTTCTTTCTTTAATTTCTTCTCCCTTTCTAATCTTAATAATCCACCTTTATTTTTGCCTTCCTTCCCCTGTCTTTTGTTCTTCCAATCCTTCTCTCTTCCTCAAATTTATCCCTCGACTCTCCTCTTCTTTTAATCTCCAATCTTTAGTTTATTTTGATATTCCCTTTTCTCCTCTTCCTCCCATTTGTCCCTTGGCTTTCCATTCTCTGGTTCACTCATATTTCTTATTCCTCCTTCTCGTCTCTTCTTCCTTGTCATCTTTTTTTTCTTTGATTCATTCTTATTTCTTCTTCCTCTTCTCTCCATTTAATTTTTCCCTGTGTCCCTCTCCTCCTATTTCTTCCCCCTCCTTTTCTCCTAACCTTTTCTTTCTCCTCCATCTTATCCCTTCTCCTCTTTCCACTCTCTCTCTTTCTTCATTACCCTTTCACCTCGTTCCTCCTCTCCCTTCCTCCCACTCTCTATTCCTCCATCCCCTCCTCGTTCCTCTTCCAATCTTTTCTTAATTTTTATCTCTTCATTCTCTCCTCCTCCCATGCCCTCCATCTTCCTATTGTTCCTCCTCCTCCTCCTCCTCCTCCTCCTCCTCCTCCTCCTCTCCCCCCCCCCCGACCTAAAGCTTTCACAGATCTTTAAAGGCGAGAGGACGGTACAGTAGTAGCCTTGTCTCCTCCCCCACTTTTTTTTTCTTTTCTTTGTTTCTGTGGAAAATCAGGACAAAAGACCTTGTCAGCTAAAACCTGAAACAAAGTCACTGGAACCAGAGGAAAAAAGCAGAAGAAGATTCATGAATAAACTACACTATTGTTATTTTTTTAATCTATAAACTTTCGCTTTTA
>NC_090763.1:24845034-24877534 GCF_036898095.1 Palaemon carinicauda | reverse complement strand
TGTTATTGTTTATGGTAACTTTTTGCTTTCATGTTGTTTCTTTAAAGTCTTTTAGTATTCCTGGATGAAAGGCTTTCCCTTAGTTATCAGTTGATAAACTATGCGTAACTTTTTCATAAGAAAGATCGATTAAAAAAGTGACCATAGAACCAATAATAATATTCACCGTGGTCTTTGAAACTATATCTTCAATTTCGAGTAAATCGAAAACCATTATTACATAGTTATCATTGCGCGATGTTTGGCTTTCAAATTAACTTAACCAATGTGATCCATGTCTGACATATTGGCTTCACTGTGATGTGTCAGATGGAAATCCATCTGTCATAGATGAAACATTTCATTTCTGAATTATCTTGATTCTATTCTGAGTCAGTAATACTCTAAATTCTTCGCTCAAGGGGTTAACAACTGTACTGTAATTGTACAGTGGCTACTTTCCTCTTGGTAAGGGAAGAAGAAACTCTTTACCTACGGTAAGCAGCTCTCCTGGGAGATGGACACTCCAAAATCAAACCATTGTTCTGTAGTCTTAGGTAGTGCTATAGCCTCTGTGTACCATGGTCTTCCACTGTCTTGGGTTAGGCTGCGTTTACACCAAGCGAATCGAATCGATTCAATTCATGGAGAATCATCCCAATTCATGATTCGTCACCGATGCGCGCGGTCCCATTTTTTCATCAGTCAAGGCGAATCAGCCGAGCAGGAAGCATATATATATTATGTTTATTCACATTATATTGTCAGTGATTTTATATATTCAATTCAGTTATTTACTCCTTTATTTTAAACTCTTCTTGTCAATCTTCCGTTCCATGCGTTCAGGTCTCTCTCTCTCTCTCTCTCTCTCTCTCTCTCTCTCTCTCTCTCTGCATATTTGAGTATGTAAATTGCCATACGTTGCAGTTTGTATGACTGCAAGTTATCTAATTTCTTACTCTCTTCATTCTTCTTTTTCAACGCCTTTCAACAAGCAGTAAAAAGTCATAAAACTTCTCCGGATTATTGACCAAATCTGGGAACTAATGTCCAAGCTCCCAAATTCAGGTCTTCTGGAATTTATTGGATGCACCCATATATTCGTTGCCTCCGCCTCCGTCTACGCTTTCTCAGCCACAGCAACAAAGCTATTTCTGCAACAGCAAAGACGTCCATACTCCTCGAAGGCTGCCTTGGTACTGAATGATGTGTTAATCAGATTCAGTAGGTTGGAACTATACCGATTCAAAATGACTCGAGTCAAATGATTCTCCATGAATTGAATCGATTCGATTCGCTTGGTGTAAACGCAGCCTTAGAGTTCGCTTGCCTGAGGGTAAACTCAGGCACACTATTCTATCTTTTTCTTTATAACCTTTCCTCACTGAGCTAGTTTCCATGTTGGGGACCTTAAGTTTATAGCATTCTGCTTTATCAACTAAGGCTGTAGCTTAGATAGTAATGATAATAACTAGCTGAATTCGGGACAAATATTGTTTATGAGATCGGGATTGTCCCTCGTTGATGTCGCTCACTATCACGCAGTTCACTGTCATGTTGCTACATTTAACAGCATTTTTAAGAAGGCTACATGATAGCTGTGTCTTTTCAATTGTAGATATTGACATGGAATTTGGCAGGAATAGAGAAAGTATGTTTCCCATCAATCCCTGAAAATTTCATTTAGATATGTGAATTATTCTAGGAACAATTTACTCCACCGCCAAAAATAACCATTCAACCCATACCGAAATAAACGTCTGCTGCGGCTTTTCTATGGCAGATATCAAAATGAAAATTGGTATGGAGAAAGCAAATATCCATCCCATAAATCCCTGAACATTTCATTTAGACATATAAAGTATTCTGAGTAATTTACGGTGCCATTGAAAATCGGTCTCCCGTGGATATCGAAAGATGGCTGTGACTTTTCTATGGAAAGTATCAATATGAATATTGGTGTGAATGTAGTTCACGTAACACCCATCGAACCCTGTGAAAATATTTTTGGGTAGCTGTAAAACTCTAGGAGTGGTTTGCTCCTCCTCACTGATTTTTTAGCTAATAAATCGTCACTTACGAACAAAAGTGATAGCCAGGGCATTCTTATAGCAGGTATAAACATGAAAATTGGCAGAAACAAAGCTTATAAATATCTAAATAATGCCTTAAAATTTAATTTGAATAAATATGCATTTGATCCCTCTCTCTGGTTACAGCTTATTTTTTCTTTGCCTACACTTACACAGAATAGTCTGGCCTATTCTTTACATATTCTTGTCTTTCCTCATACACCTGACAACAATGAGATACTAAACACTTCTTCACCCAAGGGGTTAATTACTGTACTGCAATTTGTTCAGTGTACTTTCCTCTTGGTAAGGGTAGAAGAGACTCTTTAGCTATGGTAAGCAGCTCTTCTAGGAGAAGGACACTCCAAAATTAAACCATTGTTCTCTAGTCTTGGGTAGGGCCATAGCCTCTGTGCCATTGTCTTCCACTGTCTTGGGTTAGAGTTCTCTTGCTTGAGGGTACACTCGGGCTCGCTATTCTATCTTACTATTATTTTTTTCTTCCTCTCTTTTTTTTTTGAAATGGTGTGTTGGGCAGGCTTAATAGAAGGGCCATGGATGCCTGGTGGTTTATCAAAAGGTTGTCTTTTCCTTTTTCTGATTCTTTTTCTTCTCAAAACCATCCTTACTGTCCTCCCTTAGTTGAAGTGGCTATCCTGAAGGGTATTTAGCCTTGCATGGTGTATCGGCTCCTCCATGTTGACCAGTTTTTCCGACTTTTTACTATAGTCTATGGGTATCATCGGTCACTTTATTTATAATTCTGTACATATTGTTTTTGTTATAATTCTTGTTAATCTAGTTTTTAAGCATGGTGTCTCTTTTTTATTTCTATTAATTCTTATGCTGTCTGGAGACATTGAGCGAAATCCGTGACCAGTACGTCCTAGATTTTGTCAATGACGTCTTCTGCATTGCAATATTCGTGGTCTTCATGCAAATATCCAAGACCTTACAGTTGCGTCCAGACAGTATGATATTCTTTTGTGCTCAGAAACTTTGGTTTCTAATATGAGGCACTCATCTGAGCTCCTTATAACTGGTTTTAAGAAGCCAATAATGTTGAAACGTGATGCCATCCCTAGAGCCAGGAGAATGGCGGTGTATATTAGGACTGAGTACCCTGCTTCTCATAAGTCCTGCTATCAATGTGGATGTCATGAGATTCAGGTAATAAAAGTTTGTGGCAGGCATAACAACTTTTATTTGTGTTCGATCTACCGAAATCCAGACATGGATGATTCTATCTTCGATTGTCTTCTTACCATTATGGCTAAGATACAAGAAGATGATAGAAAGGCTTCTTTTGTCTTTTTTGGTGATTTTAATGCTCACCATAGGGAGTGGTTAAGTTCTATCTCTCCTACCGATCGCCATGGCTTAAGAGCTTTAGACTTTGCCTCGGAATCAGGCTGTGAGCAAATCATAAATGAAGCTACTCACAGGTCTGGTAATTGCTTGGACCTCGTATACACTGACTCCCCTGGCGTTATAACTAGTATGGATGGTTCTCCAGTCAGGACATCTGATCAGGCCTTGATTTCATTAGTAGTGAAGACTGAGCAGCCTGTCCCTGATATATCATACTCTTGTAAAATTTATATGAAATCCCAAGCAGACTGGAATGGGATTTTTCATGATCTTTTGTGCTTGAATTGGTCACAATTATATAGTAGTGTAGATCCTGTTATCCCTTTGAATGAGAATCTAGTCAACATAATTGATAGTTGTATCCCTTCTCGTGTTACCTGCTAAGGTACCGAGTGAAGGACAAACCGTGGTTCAATGATGATTGTAGACGTGCTTATTTGGAGAAGCAGGAGGCCTATCATCTTTGGAAGGGTAACAGATCAGATTTGACCTGGAACAACTATACTCAGCTTCGAGCTTTTGCTCAGAGAGTTTATGCCTCAACTGAAAAGGAGTACAATTTAACCATAAAATAAACCCTTTCTGGTACAACTCAGGAACATAAATGGTGGTCTACCCTTAAATCTGCACTATTTGGTGTAGATGCAACAGTTCCTCCTTTACTTAAACCAGATGGCTCAGTCACTCACTGTCCAAAGGAAAAGGCAACCCTTTTGGCTGATGTTTTTGACAGTAAACAGAGTAATGAAAAACTTGAACTTCCTCATTCCTATTTTCCTGAGGCTAAACTAACTAGTTTAGCTTTTCGATCTCGTGAGATTAAAGCTCTGTTGATTGACCTTGATGGTTATGGAGGTGTAGACCCAAATGGTATTTTTCCTTTGTTTTTTATAAAAACTACAGATTTCTTAGCTCCAAAGTTATCTGTTATTTTGCGCAAGTTAGCAAGAAGAGGAGCTTTTAGCACTTGTTGGAGAATTGGTAATGTTACTCCTTTATGTAAATGTGTTTGTGGTAGCTCAAGTCCCACTGATTACCGCCCAATTTCCATAACTCCCATATTATCTAAAGTTTTTGAGCGTCTTCTGGCAAAACGTCTTAATAGGTTTACTGAAGGTAATCATCTACTCCCTAGTTTGCAATTTGGTTTTCGTAAAGGTCTTGGAGCATGTGATGCCCTTCTTACAATCTCCAATGCTGTACAGAAATCCCTTGATTGTGGTCAGGAAGTTCGTATCATTGGCCTTGATTTTAGTGCTGCCTTTGGCTGTGTTAATCATGAGGCCCTTGTTTTCAAACTGAAACAGTTGGGAGTGGGTGAGCCGTTTCTTAGCATTATTATTGATTTTTTAAGTAGGTCACCATAGTGAGTATAGGAATGTGATATCCGGTGTTCCACAGGGTGGTGTTCTTGGCCCATTACTTTTCATACTATATACACATGACATGTGGTTTGGCCTAGAAAACAAGCTTGTTGCATATGCAGATGATGCTACTCTCTTTGCATCAATTCCATCCCCTGAATGTAGATCTGGGGTTGGTGAATCCCTTAATATAGATTTAGCTAAAATTAGTGCATGGTGCAAATTATGGGGTATGAAGTTGAATCCTAATAAAACTCAAAGTATGATTGTAAGTGGGTCAAGGACAGTGGCTCCTCAACATCCGGATCTCAGTATTGATAATGTTTCTTTAAATTTGTATGAGTCTTTTAAAATTTTAGGTGTGATTCTCGACAGCAAATTTACTTTTGAGAAACACATTAGGTCTGTGTCTTCTTCAATTGCACAAAAAATTGACTTATTGAGAAAGTCTTACAAGATTTTCGGTGATCAATCTATTCTGAAGAAGTGTTTTAATTCTTTCATTCTACCTTGTTTTGAGTATTGTTCTCCTGTCTGGTGTTCAGCTGCTGATTCTCATCTTAATTTGTTGGACAGAAACTTATGGTCTATTAAATTTCTTATTCCTGATCTAGATATTAATCTTTGGCACCGTCGTTCAATTAGTTCATTATGCATGATGCATAAGATTTTTCATAACTCTGACCATCCTTTACATTCAGATCTCCCTGTACAATTCTATCCTGTTCGTAATACTAGGCAGGCAGTTAATTCTAATAGCCAGGCCTTCTCCATCATGAGGCTCAATACTACACAGTATTCTAGAAGTTTTATTCCAGCTGTTACCAAGTTGTGGAATGATCTTCCTAATCGGGTAGTTGAATCAGTAGAAAGTTCAAAGTTGGAGCAAATGTTTTTATGTTGACGAGGCTGACATGAGTCTTTTTATAGTTTATATATGACATATCTGTTTTTGACGTTAATAGTTTACATAGGACATATCTGTTTTGACGCTGTTGCTGTTTTTAGAATGATATATTGTTAAATTATTCTCATCATTTATTTATTTCCTTATTTCCTTTCTTCACTGGGCTATTTTTCCCTGTTGGAGCCCTTGGGCTTATAGCATCTTGCTTTTCCAACTAGGGTTGTAGCTTGGCTAGTAATAATAATAATAATAATAATAATAATAATAATAATAATAATAATAATAAATATTAGCTGCTCCCCCCATCCTGCCCCCGCCACCGCGCCCCGAAATCTATGGTTAGGGAATGACTGGGCTATACGGATTGGGTGAGATATCTTCAAAAAGAAAAAAAGAAATGCCATTTCAAATAAGGTCACTCACTTCGTTCGCGACAACAACAACAACAACAGCAGCAATAATAATAATAATAATAATAATAATAATAATAATAATAATAATAATAATAATAACTGACTTACTGGTACTTTTACTCTTCTGCTAACTCCGGGATTCTTTACATGTTTACATATCATTCTTGTTAATCCTTCTGTGGCTCTAATTGCCTTGCCTTCCATGCACTTCTATTTGTGGTTTCCTCAATCCTCTGTATTTCCATGTTAATTCCTCTCAAATTATCGTTATCTATTTCAGATGCTCTAGTCTCATCGATTAAAACTTTCATTATCCGGATCTAAGTTAAACTAGCATGCCAATACTTCAACGTTTAAAAAGTCGAATTCAAAATGTCTTAGAGTGTTATTACTATCAGTGCAACTCGAAAACTATACTCTAGCCCCTAGAGTACTCCTTAGACCTAGAGTCTAGGGAGTACTAAGCTGTCTCTGCATTGTCACTTCACTTCCTAACTAGGCCTACAACTATTTTTATCCTATCTTCAATCTTGCCATCCAATCTTTTTTAACTTTTACTTCAGAATGCAATTCCCACCCCGCAAATTTGCAACTTAACGCTGAATAGCCTCCCCGGCTCTAGTCCTGGGCCATAGGCCCAGATTCTGTATATCAGTCAATCAGTTTGAAAAGCTTCTTTATCTTGAATCCAGTCATAAAACTAATTATGAATCCCGAAGCATATTAAGCAAGGCCGCCAGATATGGGGTCAAAGTCCTCTTGCAAGCGTGCTTGACTGACAGCTGCAAACACTTGTGGCCTCAACAGCAGATTCTGTGTAACAAGAAAAGTGATATTTGAGGTCACATTCCTATTGCAGAAGATAACACAGAGATTCTCTCGTTTTTTTTTTCTGTCTCCCGACTCACACTGTGACTCATTACCAGTATTATTATTATTATTATTATTATTATTATTATTATTATTATTATTATTATTATTACCTAAGCTATAAGGCAAAGGGCTTCTACGGGGAAACATAGCCTGGGGAGTAAATGAAATAAGATCAATGAGGAAACAAATAAGCGATATGAGAAATAATGAACAATTAAGGTAGTAACAACATCAAAACAAACATTTCATGTATAAACTATAAAAAGGTACTTATGTCAGCCTGTTTACCGTAAAAACATTTGCTGAATGGTTGAAGTTTTGAAGTTCTAATGATTCAACTACCCGATCAAGAATATCATTCCACAACTTGGTTACAGCTGGAATAAAACTTTTAGAGTACTGTGTAGTATTGAGCCTCGTGATGGAGAAGGCCTGGCCATTAGAATTAACTGCATGTCTAGTATTACGAAAAGCCCACGAGAAGGGATACGCCTACAAATTATGTTGACTGGAATAATACTAGATCTGCATTTAAGGAACAACAGGATCAACACTGTTATACAATTGTGACCAATGGAAGCCCCAAAAAACTCACTCAAAATCCCATTCCCGTCTGTTTGAGATTTCCAGGGCTCTTGCGTTGGGAAGGAGGTTGTTGCATCTTCCCACTCCATCCCACATCACTTGTGATCTCAGGCACTGCTGATATACTCACGGCTTCTGTCTTTTATTGGCGTACACACCAAACCCAGTGGTTTAACTTGATTTAGTTATAAAGGCTAAGTGGCCCTCTATTTCCTACGACTTAAAATCAATGAAGGGAGAAGAGGCGAGTTCTAACCATGAAGGAAACAAAAACAACGCCTATTAACAGGGAGGTCCGAGAGAGACAGAGAGTTCCAGTAATAGTAAAAGATGGAAAACGCAATAATACTTTGACTGGCCTGACAATACTACATTGGAGCCTTCTCTCTGGTCACGGTTCATTTTCCCTTTACTTACACATACACCGAATAGTATGGCCTGTTCTTCACAGATTCTCCTCTGTTCTCTGTCATGCAATATATATATATATATATATATATATATATATATATATATATATATATATATATTGCATGACAGAGGACAGAGAAGAATCTGTAAAGAATAGGCCATATATATATATATATATATATATATATATATATATATATATATATATATATATATATATATATATATATATATATATATATGAACTGATCGTAGTCATGATGGCCGTTACTGGCCGGGGTAAGTGCAGTGTCAACAGATTTTTCCTCTTTGTTAGAGGAAGGGCGGTTACGTTGTGGTTTTGTTGGCACTTGCAAAAATGATAGTTATAGGTTAGCTTGTGTTTGGCGTCACCAAACCCTCTCCCGATTGTTTTTTTATGAGACTTTCGAGTTAAAACAACCAATCATTGATCAGGCATCGCGATTCCCATATTATGGGCGCTTGGGAAAAAGCCCATAGGAGGCAGTCTAGATTTGGAGGCCGATAGTGTGTCAGGTGCCAACATGTGTGCCGAACCGAGTACCATTTTTCTGAGGGCTTTTTCTTGGTAACGTAACGTAATCATAATTAAGGGCGCCTTGTAACGTAAGAGAATATAATCTGCGTAAAATGATCAACTCGGCTATTATTTGTGCATGAAATCCCCCTCCATTCTTGTTTTCCTAAATTGATTGAACCCCAGTACGACCCAGATCGGGTCATATATATATATATATATATATATATATATATATATATATATATATATAGAGAGAGAGAGAGAGAGAGAGAGAGAGAGAGAGAGAGAGAGAGAGAGAGAGAGAGAGAGAGAGAGAGAGAGAACTTACGACAAATGCAGTCTTTTCTAGTTCACTGAAGGACAAAGGCCTCAGATATGTCCTTAGTCACGTCTTCGGTTTGGCCATTTTCATCACGCTGGCCACCTAAGTCTCACAGCAAACCCTTTCACCACATTAAGGTAGTAGGTTGGCCAGGGTACCAGCCACCCGTTGAGATACTACCACTAGAAAGTTATGGGGTCCTTTGACTGGCCAAATAGTACTACATTGGATCCTTGTCTCTGGTTGCGGTTCACTTTCCCTTTGCCGACACATACACCGAATAGTCTGGCCTGTTCTTTACAGATTCTCCTCTGTCCTCATACACCTGACAACAATAAGATTACCAAACAATTCTTCTTCACCCAAGAGGTTAACTACTGTACTGCAATTGTTCAGTGGCTACTTTCCTATTGGTAGGGATAGGAGAGACTTTAGCTATAGTAAGCAGCTCTTCTAGAAGAAGGACACTCCAAAATCAAACCATTGTTCTGTAGTCTTGGGTACTGCCATAGCCTCTGTACCATGTTCTTCCACTTTCTCTAGGGTTAGAGTTCTCTTGCTTGAGGGTACACTCGGGCACATTATTCTAACTAATTTCTCTCCCTCTTGTTTTGTTAAAGTTTTTATAATTTATATACGTAACGTTTATTTCAAGGTTGTTACTGTTCTTAAAATATTTTATTTTTCCTTGTTTCCTTTCCTCACTTGGCTATTTTCCCTTTTGGGGCCCCTGGTCTTATAGCATCCTGCTTTTTCAACTAGGGTTGTAGCTTAGCTAGTAATAATAAGTAATATATATATATATATATATATATATATATATACATGTATATATATGTACACACACACACACACACACACATATATATATATATATATATATATATAAATATATATATATATATATATATATATATATATATATATATATATATATATATATATATATATCAGTTATGTGGTTGCTACGCCAATAACAGACAGGTTGAAAGAGATCGAAGAGCTGTTCTTCTTAATCGATCCTCCAAAGAATATATGAAGCTATACAGTAATTCTTTACTGTACTGTGTTTAACCTTGGTAGCTATATCATAGAAATAGCACGGTGTTTTTACTACACAATATTCTAGAAGTCTTATTCCATTTGTAACCAGAATGTGGAATGATCTTTCTAATCAGGCTGGTTGAATCGGTGGAGCTTCAGAAGTTCAAACTACTTGTAAATGTTTTTTTGCTGTGCAGGTTGACATGAGTATCGTTTTATAGTTTATATGTGACAGATCTAGTGCAACGTTGTTACTGATCTTAAGATATTCTATATTTTTATTCATTACTTATATTATTTACATATAGCCTACAGTAGTACGTAACTTCTTTGCTATTCTCTTATTTCCTTTCCTCACTGGGATACTTTCCCTATTGGAGTCCTAGGCCTTGTAGTATTCTCATTGTCCAACTAGGGTTGTAGCTTCTCTAATAATAATAATAATAATAATAATAATAATAATAATAATAATAATAAGCGGAATAAACTTAAAATATTCTAGCTGAAGGAGCCGGAACAGTATATACTTTTGAGTAAACTCTCTCTCTCTCTCTCTCTCTCTCTCTCTCTCTCTCTCTCTCTCTCTCTCTCTCTCTCTCTTAGCAATGGCAACGGGACACGACAAGACTGCAGCACACTTCCGTTACGGATATCGGTCATTCAAGTACCCCAAATTAATGCACATAACTCATTTGGAGGATTTTCCACCTTTAGATACGTTTGAAACTTTCGACGTTTACTGTCACTGACGTTCTAAGTCAATCTGAGTAAACACCAGCTGGTTTGCAATAGGAGTAGTGTCACCTAGAAATAGATCTGGTAATATTTTTCGTGACCTGCGCAGCGCTGCTTAATTGTTTATAAATAATGCAAGGCAAGAATGCCAGCAATGGGCCATTTAGTGATGAATCAGAAAACTTGAAATTGTCTCTGAGTGATGATACGATTTGATTTTGAGAGAGAGAGAGAGAGAGAGAGAGAGAGAGAGAGAGAGAGAGAGAGAGAGAGAGAGAGAGAGAGAGAGAGAGAGAGAGAGAGAGAGAATAACGCGACTAGGAAGTAGATTACTGTACTTCTTTTCAAAAGTGAAGATTAGTACTATGTTGAGAAATAAGACAATGGAAGAACAAGAAAGAAGTACCGCTTGAGATTTAAGTGCTTGACGACATTCAACAGAACTTTACAAGTGACAAGTGGGTCTAGCATAAAACGAAAAGGATTTCAGTGCCAGGATTCAACTGATAAGGATATGTAAGTCTGGGCCATACTTTCCACATTCTCTTCTCTCCTCATACACCTGGCAGGACTTAAATTACCAAACATTCTTCTTCGCACAAGGGGTTAACTACTGCACTGTGGTTGTTCAGTGGCTACGTTCCTCTAAGTAAGGGTGCAGGAGACTCTCCAGCTATGTATGGTAAGCAGCTCTTCTGGGGGAAGGCTACTCTAAAATCAAACCATTGTTCTCTAGTCTTGGGTAGTGCCATAGCCTCTGTACCATGGTTTTCCACTGTCTTGGTTTAGAGTTTCATTACTTAAGGGTAGCCTACACTCGGACACACTATCCAATCTTATTTATCTTCCTCCTTTTATAGTTTTTATGGTTATTACATGAAAGATATAATTTTATTATGTTTTTGGTCTTAATCTTTAATTGTTATTGTTTTTTACTTGTAGTCTATTTATTTCCTTTTTTCCTTTCCTCACTGGGCTATTTTCCCTGTTGGAGTCCCGGTCTTTCCACCGAGGGTTGTATCTTAGCTTGTAATAATAATAATAATAATAATAATAATAATAATACTTATATGGAGTATCTCTATAAAAGAATTTATATATTATGACAAGAGTTTACATATGCCTTAATTCAACTCATACTAACCATAAGATAAGTATTTTTTTCAATTGATATATAGTTCAACAAAAGATCTATCAAATTCCAGCAATTCGAATGGCATGTTAATTTACCCCTAGATAAATTTGGAAAATACTTCTCTACTTTATCATTATCAATTGCTAAGCTACAACTCTAGTTGGAAAAGCAGGATGCTATAAGCCCAAGGGCCCCAACAGGGAAAATAGTCTAGTAAGGAAAGGAAAGAAGGAAAGATAAAATATTTCAAGAAGAGTAACAACATTAAAATAAATATTTCCTATACAAACTATAAATACTTTAACAAAAGAAGGGGAAGAAAAATTGGATAGAGCAGTGTGCCCAAGTGTACCCTTCAAGCAAGAGACTCTAACCCAAGACAGTGGAAGACCATGGTACAGAGGCTATGGCACTACCCAAGACTAGAGAACAATAATATTGTTAGATTTTGGAGTGTCCTCCTAGAAGAGCTGCTTACCAAAGCTAAAGAGTCTTTTCTACCCTTACCAAATGGAAAGTAGCCGGTGAACAATTACAGTGCAGTAGTTAACGCCTTGGGTGAAGAAGAATTGTTTGGTAATCTCAGTGTTGTCAGGTGTATGAGGACAGAGGAGAATCTGTAAAGAATAGGCCAGACTATTCGGTGTATGTGTAGGCAAAGGGAAAGAACCGTAACCAGAGAGAAGAATCCAAAGTAGTACTGTCTGACCAGTCAAAGGACCCCATAATTCTCTAGCGGTAGTATCTCAACGGGGGGCTGGTTAAACAAATATGAAATGAAAATCTTGACTTTCCTCTCTTCAGAGAGAGAGAGAGAGAGAGAGAGAGAGAGAGAGAGAGAGAGAGAGAGAGAGAGGGGGGGGGGGGGGTTGGCTACGGAAGATGAGGATTCGGCGCGGGTAATAAAAAATACCTTCTTAACATGCTGTTGATGCAGTGACCTCCAAGGCTACGAATTCGTTAGTGTTCATATGATTCATTGCCGTTATAAGTACGTATATAGTATTTACAATAGTCTCAGTACCGTGTTGTAAGCGCTGCGTATTATATTTAGAAAATAACAATTAAACACTTGTTGGAATTATACTGAAAATAATATGGGTTTCTTTGAATCATAGAATATCAATATTTATGACGATGGAGACACGCATTCCTTACCTCTTGTTAATGTTTATTTAATATTTTATTCTAATTTTTCATTACTTCTTGTATCGTTTATTTATTTCCTTGTTTCCTTTCTCCACTGGGCTATTTTTCCCTGTTGGAGCCCTTGGGCTTATAGCATCTTGCTTTTCCAATCAGGGTGTAGCTTGGCTAATAATAATAATAATAATAATAATAATAATAATAATAATAATAATAATAATAATTCTGCACTATATCTTGATTTAGTTAGTTAACATATCCGGAAATTACAATTTGCCAGGAAAAATCATAGTATGTTTTACACGATAAGAATGATATTAATGAAGAAAAAGAGGGTTTTATGTAAGGGAAAGCAAAAGGTAACATTGTTCACCATTGGTTAATTCTTTGAGAGAATTAGGGAAAGTGGGCGGTGTCTGGTTTCCGCATTTCTTTTAAATGAATTACATAAACGACTTCGCCTTTCATTTGCACTAAGATCGCGTCACTATGGAGGGCGGGGGAGGTGCCCTTTAAACTACTTTGATACCGTTGATAATAAAATATTCATCTATTAATGACCATCCTGCCATGTGAGAAATGTAAACAATGAACAAATTATCCTTTTAAAAGGAAAGGACATGGGGGAAAACGATGGCGGTTGCATGAACATTGTTACCATGCATGGCGTATTTCTTGCCAGTAACCAAAGGTAGACAATTTTCCAAGATTATTATTACTTCACGAAAAATAGAGATGTAGGGTAGTCTAATTCAGTGTTGATATAGGACTTGAAATGTAAGTTGAAATAATAACTGGTTGTCAGGTATGGAAATGTCATTGAGGTGTTGGTAACACTTTCGTGCTGGTTTTGTTTACATCCGTCAGTTGAGCTCAGTGGTGTACTGCTCGATGTCAGCTCAGGTTGACGTACTTTCTTTGCTGTGGCTTAGAGGCAGGCGTGGTGTATATTTCGACCTGGGTAGGCATTATTGACAACATTTTCAAATTACCTTGATCAAGTGTGGCCCATTTTGTGCCTAAAATTGCCGAGTGGTAGAATTTGCTTTTTGGAAAGTGGCAACTGTGGCCCTTCTTTCCTAATGACAGGAAGTTGCTTAGATGAACATTGGCGAAGGCCTAGAAATTGATGGAAAATGAAAGGAAAATCTCTCGAGAAGTGTTTTCTTATGACAGCGAAGGACTTATATTCTCTTATTTCATCAAGACGTGATTGTTCTCAGGGAGTTACGAAACCTTAGTGTGAGTGAGGTTAGGCTAACGTTTAACGGGACAAAGCTACTCTACAGACTACGAAAACTACACAAGTTTTATGCTAATTTTTATTTGTTGCAGTAATATCAACTGCTTTGATCAGTAGCTTAATTTTGCCTTGTGGAATGATCTTCCTAATCGGGTAGTTGAATCAGTAGAACTTCAAAAGTTCAAAGTTGGAGCTAATGTTTTTATGTTGAACAGGCTGACATGAGTCTTTTTTTTAGTTTATTTATGACCTATCTGTTTTTGACGTTGTTAATAGTTTATATATGACATATCTGTTTTTACGTTTTTACTGGTTTTAGAATGATTTATTGTTAATTTGTTCTCATCACTTATTTATTTCCTTATTTCCTTTCCTCACTGGGCTATTTTTCCCCTTTGGAGCCTTTGGGCTTATAGCAAGACAGAAAGTAGTCATAGATCACATTGTGGACTCTATATTTCACCACCTATTTTTAACCATTAATATTTTCTTGCGCGATTTTGATTTATAGAATTGATTTATAAATGTCCAAACCAAGTTATGGTGGTGTCATTGTAAAATGTAGTGGGTTTGGGTTAGGCATTTTTAGATCTATTGCTGAGGGTAAACCAATTATTTTAATTGTTTTATTTTCAATTTTAAGATTTTCCTTTTTTTGGGGGACGATCATCATATATAACCTAGAATACGTAAAGTGCTAATATCTTAAGCTAATATATATATATATATATATATATATATATATATATATATATATACATATATATATATATATATATATATCCCCATTTATCGGACTGGTGCAATTATGGGAACTGATCTGCCAACTTATATAGGCCATGAATTAAAATTCACACTTTTTAGATTATTAGTATTGAATTTTAATCAATAGTGTTCTAGATATGTCATTTTAATAAAATACACATATAGCCAGGTTCAAGTGAATGTCCTTGAAATTTCTTAGTCTACATTTCATTTATATTCATATTTGCAATCAATAGTGTCCCCTTTATTCTGTAAAACCCTTATTAAAAGTGATTTCAATTTTAGTTTGTCATTGGATAGTTAGTCAGTGAAACTAGGATAGTTAACGACCTTGAATTGATGAAGCTAATTGAACCATATAATTACAGTTTTTAGCCTAAATGTGCTTGGTTTGTGCTCTATATCTGCTGTCAAAAGTTAGTGTTATTCCTGTCGTACATTATGGAAAGCCAACGTTTTCAAACAAATTTTTGAAGTTTTTGAACAGTAAAGTTTCAGGATTATCATCATCTTCAAGAAGTGACGAACGCTGGAAATTAGAAGATTATAGTAAGATGAAATGGTTATTTCCAATACAGTATTTTGATTGACCAATGTATTGTGCTTGAACTCGCCTTTTTTTAAACTATATATATCTATAACCCTTTGAGTTTATTTTCAGTTTATTTTACAAGACTGGATTTTTTCATATATAGCTGCAAATTTTGTTTCAGCTTATTTTACAAGACAGGAATTTTTCAAATATAGTTGCAAATTTTGTGTAGGCTTATTTTATAAGACAGTAATTTTTTTTTTTAAATTTATAGCTGCAAATTGAGTTACAGTGCTGTTAAAGGGTGTAGGCTAATTGATTCATGAAAATTGGTCTATCATTCAGTGATAGTAGTGGGCCATGGTAAAGATGAAATTTTGACATTCACTTACTAGTTATTCATTTTTAATTTTGTGGATGGTTAAAAACACATTCAAAATTATAGTATCAATATTTTTTATTAGCATTTGACATTCTGAAACCAGTTACTACATACAATGAATCATTTTAGGAATTTAGTGTAATCTATTAGTTTTTGTGTTCTTAATCTTGAGTTAAACTATTTTTACTTGAAAAATTTTGACTTTTGTTGTTTATTATAAGGAAAATTATACTGAATCAAGGGTATGGAGAGTTTAATGGTAATGGTACAGAAGGGGCTGCAGCTATAGCCAAAACCTAAAGTTCATGGCAGATGTTAACACCGCCCACATATATGACAATGCTCGTAGGCCTACTGTATTTGTATCATCTCAATGCTGTTAACACTGCCCACGTATATGACAATGCTCGTAGGCCTACTGTATTCGTATCCTCTCAATGCTGTTAACACAGCCCATGTATATGACAATGCTCGTAGGCCTACAGTATTCGTATCCTCTCAATGCTGTTAACACTGCCCACGTATATGACAATGCTCGTAGGCCTACTGTATTCGTATCCTCTCAATGCTGTTAACACCGCCCACGTATATGACAATGCTCGTAGGCCTACTGTATTCGTATCCTCTCAATGCTGTTAACACCGCCCACGTATATGACAATGCTCGTAGGCCTACTGTATTCGTATCCTCTCAATGCTGTTAACACCGCCCACGTATATGACAATGCACGTAGGCCTACTGTATTCGTATCCTCTCAATGCTGTTAACACTGCCCACGTATATGACAATGCACGTAGGCCTACTGTATTCGTATCCTCTCAATGCTGTTAACACCGCCCACGTATATGACAATGCTCGTAGGCCTACTGTATTCGTATCCTCTCAAAGTAGGTTATTCCATTTCATAATACAGATTTCTTTCTTTAATACAACTCATACAAGAAGTTAATCTGTATTATGGACTTTTTGCAATATATTCTTATTACTGGGAATAAGAATGATGCAAAGGTTATTAATCTAACCTACTTTAAAAATGAAAAACATCTGTATAACTTACTGGAGTATGACAAATAACAGTAGCTTATTTTTCAATATTAAACTTACCCGATAATCATGTAGCTGTCAACTCTGTTGCCCGACAGAATTCTACGGAAGGGATACGCCAGCGATCGCTATACAAGAGGGGGTGTACTCACAAGCGCCACCTGTGGCCAGGTACTGCAGTACTTCTTGTTGACACCACTTCAATTTTTCCTCTGTCGTGCTTCCGGCAAGACGTTCATGGATACGCTTATAATTTTGGAGTCTTGTTCACGGTTTTTGGTGAAGTATTGCTCTAAGATTTCAGCTTTCGCTATTCAGGAAGTTCTATTATTAGCTTAGCTAGCTTTTGGAATTAATTTGATTAATTATGGTGACGAAGAGAGTATGAACTCTCTTTCACCTTTAATGGCCGACCCTTCCCTTAGACGGAAGTGTTGGTGTCTAAGAGAGTATAGACTCTCTTTCTTAATTTTGCTTAACAAAAGTTATAGATTTATTTTATATCTCTCCGCCTTTTATAGGCCTCTTCGATTAACTTCCTTTTATTATAAAATTATTAAAATTAATTTTTCAATATTAAACTTACCCGATAATCATGTAGCTGTCAACTCCGTTGCCCGACAGAATTCTACGGGAGGGATACGCCAGCTATCACTATACTAGAAGGGGGTGTACTCACAAGCGCCACCTGTGGCCAGGTACTACAGTACTTGTTGTTGTCGCCACCTCACTTTTTCCTCTGTCGTGCTTCCGGCTAGACGTTCTTGGATACGCTTATGATTTTGGAGTATTGTTCACGGTTTGGTGAAGTATTTCTCTAATTTGCAGCTATTCGCTATACTGGAAACTTCTATGTTAGCTTAGCTAGCGTTTGGAATTAATTTAATTTTTATGGTGACGAAGAGAGTATGAACTCTCTTTCACCTTTAAATGGCCGACCCTTCCCTTAGACGGAAGTGTTGGTGTCTAAGAGAGTATAGACTCTCTTTCTTAGTTTTGTTATAGATTTATTTTATATCTCTCCGCCTTTTATAGGCCTCTTCGATTAACTTACTTTTATTATAAACTTATTAAAATTAATTTTTATATTTGTTTATATTCGACCTTTCCTAATAGTAGGCGGTCTTTTCTTGGTACCGAAGTTAATTAACATTGAGCCCGTCATTTCGGTTTTACCTGTTAACATATTATGCTATTTTAATGTCTTTGAAAGAATTTCTTTGATAGTCTCGTACTGTTTTCAAAGTTGAACTAACGTTTTGTTTTGTCTCTGCAGTTGTTGACGTTCAGAACGTTCAACTTGCGCTCTATCGTTACGATAGAGAAAGAATTTTCACGGTGTCACGTTGCAGTAAGAGTAACCGTGTCTAGCGTTTTGTTCATTCTTTCTTAACTTAATGGTTTTAATTCTAATAAAGGAACTTTTCATTTTGGGAAATATTTCAGTTTTTTCCTTTAACAATAATATGTTTTAACGATATATATGATTGGGCTCTTCTCTCAGGTTCTAAGTCAAGAGAGAGAGAGAGAGAGAGAGATAGAGACGGAGGGAGAAAGAGGAGGATAAACGTTTCATTCAAGCGAGTAACGTTGTTATCGTTTTTGCTCTTCTCCCTAGTCTCTTTAGGGGAAGAAGGTAAACGTTTCTAGAGTGATCTAGTGTTTAGTCTCTTTCCAGCCACTGAATTATTTATCTTTCATTAGATTTTTCTGTTACATTGTAATTCTGTTTTCGCAATTACTAACTTTTGAGAAAGGATAGAATTGCGTGTTTCAGGTACAAACCACTTAAAGTTTCGAGTCAGTGAAATAAGTGCAAACAGAAAATCAAAGTGATAAGTGATTAGCGCAAAGTGTGTCAGTGTTGTGCGTGAGGGTACTTCTGTGCGTGTCAGTCGTCCTCCCAGTCCGGGACCTCTTACAAGCTCCCAAGCCCAGGGGAGAAGCAATGTCGAAGGGCAAAAGGGTTCGGCAGGCCTTGATCGGCGCACAGAAGTATCCTCGGTGGTTGCGGGCGTGTCTTACAGAGACCGTCACTCCCACCCGCAGACGATTGAGCCCTTATTTTGCTCGTCTGCAGAAGAAATTTAGGGGAGAAAACGCTGGTCTCAGGTCTCAAGACCTCTTAAACGTAAAGTCCAGACCTATGCCAGACGTACGAAGTTAGAGTTCAACAACCCGGATGCAATCATTGGGTTAGCTCTGACTCGCCGCAGTCATCAGTTGAATGCACTCCGCCTAAGAGGAGTAAGGTTCTGCCGCAACAGATCTCTGCTGTTAAGGCTTTACCTCAGCAGACCTTAGTGTCTGCCGACCCCAAGTTGACTCTACTGCAGTCCATGCAGTCACAACTTTTGGTCTTGATGCGTGAGTGTCGGGCTGAGAAGGTTGCGCCTCCGCCTGCGCTCGCTCCGCCTGCGCTCGCTCCGCCTGACCGCAGTACCGCCTGCCAGGCGTACGATGTTGAGCCACGTTATGAGTTTACTGATCCCAGTGGTGTGCAGCTCCCTCCGCCTTCCTTAAGGCAACCTCAGCAATGGGAACAGGAGGCTTATACCTCTCTTCCTCCGCTTCCACTTGCTGTTCCACCAGTGAGGCAACACTCGCTTGAGGTACAACAACCTCTCCCATCCATGAGTCAGTCTCCTCAGCTCTCGCTGCAGCGAGCTCAACCCTCCTCAAGGCAAGCACCTCAACACCTTAGCCTTGCGCCTCAGGAGCCTCAACTTGCGAGACATTTACTGCGTTCTGCGCAGCCACTACCTCATCGCTCTCAGCTCACACCGCAGGAACCTCAACTCGTTCCTCAGGAACTTGCTACTGCGCATCCGCCAACCACTCAGCAAGCGCAACCCTTGAGTTCAGCCACTCATGCCAGGAGTCAGCCTCCTCCACCCATGCGCCTACCTTCTGCTACTTCTTTTGATCAGCCTTGGCAGACTGAGCCTCAGGTGTTCCCTCAACAGAGTCTTGAAGAGGAAACCACAACTATTGTTGTTCCAACTCGTTCTGACTCTGCTGTTCAGCATACCTTACCTCCATTTTCAAACATTATGATAATGGAGGTTATTTGTATTACTTATTTAAAAATATATTTGTATTCCTTGCAATATATTTTTAACAAATCGCAAAATATGGCAAAAATCATGAGTTATGAATGTAAGGTAATATTATGTTGATAATAAACCCCTTGCAAGCATGCATGTAGTAATGCAGTGTTGCCAACAGGGCGAGTTTCCCTTTCCGGAGGTGAAGTAGATTATAGTACATTTAGTGTAGCTTAATTCTACGATTATCATGCCGGCTATCAAATTCATCAACAAAACAGTCTAAATCAATTCCCTCGGCACGTGCACTTTCAATGGACGGTAATGCGATATTACTCACTCTAGCACTGGTCATGGAATTTCTGAGAAATGTTACACGCCATGCAACACGCTCTGCTTACCTTACAGCATGTTCTACATACAGCATGCTCTGCATACAGCATGCTCTGCTTACAGCATGCTCTGCATACAACAGGCTCTGCATACCTTACCGCATGCTTCTCAGTCACACATCTTTGGTTGTTGCCAACTCACTAGACTGTCAAGCAGTTTCTTAACGTTGCCTTCTAGTCTGCTGCGTTTGCACAGTGTAACCCTCACTGAGAGAACTTAGCTTTTCTCGGATATGGTCCCTGTTGATGAGAAAGTGCTTTTCTCCCTCCTTCTGATATTCCCTTGAGGACTCTGTCATTTGGAGAGGAGCCTTTAGCTGCGTAGCCTCCTATGGACTTTTATTTAAGCATAACATGCTTCCAGGGAAGGTAATGGTCCCACTTCAGTCGCTAATCCCGTCTGTTACCACACCTGCTCCCATAGTCCTTGAGCTGTGTTGCAAGACATGCAGTCCAAACTTAGTCCTTGTTAGAGGATTTTTTGTTTACGGAGTCAGTGTGTCACTGGGAAGACGTTCAACAACCAGCAGGAGTGACTTGTTGTGACGCAGTACGGCAACCTTAGCAACCCGATAAGGAGTTGTCTGTACGACCCAGACGGTCTAGACAGCTTCGGGTTGTCACTGTACTTCCTCGCTTCCCCATGGTTGACAGTTCACAGACTGTGCAGCAGTACCATGATCTTGTGTCCGGCTCCGTCAGACGACTGGCTTTTAAGAGCTCCCACAAGTCGTCGCTGTCTGGAGATTCTCAAATGGACTATGGATCTGACCAAGGAACTGGGCCTCCTGGTCAATTTTGAGGAGTCTCAGCTCGTCCCATCCCAGACCATTGTCTCCCTGGGTATGGATCTTCAGAGTCGAGCTTTTCGGGCTTTTCCGTCGGCCCCAAGGATCTTCCAAGCCCTAGAATGCATCCAGAGCATGCTGAGAAGGAACCGATGCTCAGTCAGGTAGTGGATGAGTCTAACAGGGACACTTTCATCGCTGGCCCTGTTCATCGTGTTAGGGAGACTCCACCTCCCCCCCCTTCAGTATCATCTAGCTGCTCACTGGATAAAGGACATGACGCTAGAGACGGTCTCAGTTCCTGTTTCCGAAGAGAGAAGGTCTTCTCTCGCGTGGTGTAAGAACAGCTTTCTTCTCAAGGAAGTCTACCTTTGGCTGTTCAGAAACCCGACCGCCGTCTCCTCTCGGACGCATCAGACACGGGCTGGGGTGCGACTTTGGACGGATAAGAATGCTCGGGAACATGGAATCAGGAGCAAAGGACACTTCACATCAATTGCAAGGAGTTGTTGGCGGTTATTCTGGCCTTGATAAACTTCAAGTCCCTCCAGCTTAACAAAGTGGTGGAGGTGGACTCTGACAACACCACAGCCCTGGCTTACATCTTCAAGCAGGGAGGGACTCTTTCATGGAAGTTGTTCTAGATCGCAAGGGACCTCCTCATCTGGTCTAAAGATCGAAAGCTCACGCTGGTAACGAGGTTCATTCAGGGCGGTATGAATGTCATGGCAGATCACCTCAGCCGCAAGGGTCAGATCATCCCCACAGAGTGGACCCTTCACAAGAATGTTTGCAGCAGACTTTGGGCCCTGTGGGGTCAGCCAACCATAGATCTGTTCGCTACCTCGATAACCTAGAGACTCCTGTTGTATTGTTCTCCGATTCCAGACCCAGCAGCAGTTCACGTGGATGCTTTTCTGCTGGATTGGTTCCATCTCGACCTGTATGCATTCCCGCCGTTCAAGATTGTCAACAGGGTACTTCAGAAGTTCTCCTCTCGCAAGGGACACGGCTGACGTTGGTTGGCTCCGCTCTGGCCCGCGAGAGAATGGTTCTTAGAGGTACTGCAATGGCTGGTCAACATTCCCAGGACTCTTCCTCTAGGAGTGAACCTTCTACGTCTACCTCACGTAAAGAAGGTACACCCAATCCTCCACGCTCTTCGTCTGACTGCCTTCAGACTTTCGAAAGACTCTCAAGAGCTAGGGACTTTTCGAAGGAGGCAGCCAGAGCGATTGCCAAAGCAAGGAGAACATCCACTCTCGGAATCTATCAGTCTCAAGGGGAAGTCTTCCGTAGCTGGTACAAGACCAATGCAGTTTCCTCAACCAGTACCACTGTAACCCAGATTGCTGACTTCCTGTTATATCTAAGGAAAGTAAGATCCCTTTCAGCTCCTACGATCAAGGGTTACGGAAGTATGTTGGCAGCGGTTTTCCGCCACAGAGGCTTGGATCTTTCCACCAACAAAGATCTACAGGACCTCCCTAGGTCTTTTGAGACCTCAAAGGAACGTCGGTTGTCCACTCCAGGCTGGAATCTAGACGTGGTCCTAAGGTTCCTTATGTCATCAAGATTTGAACCTCTCCAATCAGCCTCTTTTTAGGACCTCACGTTAAAAACTCTTTTCCTCGTGTGCTTGACAACAGCTAAAAGAGTAAGTGAGATCCACGCCTTCAGCAGGATCATTGTTTTCACATCTGAAACGGCTACATGTTCCTTGCAGCTCGGTTTTTGCTAAACGAGCTTCCTTCACGTCCTTGGCCTAAGTCGTTCGAGATCCCAAGCCTGTCCAACTTGGTGGGGAATGAACTGGAGAGAGTACTTTGCCCAGTTAGAGCTCTTAGGTACTTTCTAAAAAGGTCTTAACCTTTACGAGGACTATCAGAAGCCTTATAGTGTGCTATCAAGAAACCTTCTTTTCCAAGTTCTAAGAACTCAGTTTCTTACTATTCAGGCTTCTGATTAGAGAAACACATTCTCATCTGAAGGAAGAAGACCTTGCTTTGCTGAAGGTAAGGACACATGAAGTGGGAGCTGTGGCTACTTCTGTGGCCTTCAAACAGAGCCATTCTCTGCAGAGTGTTATGGATGCAACCTATTGGAGAAGCAAGTCAGTGTTCGCATCATTCTATCTCAAAGATGTCCAGTCTCTTTACGAGTACTGCTACACCCTGGGACCATTCGTAGCAACGAATGCAGTAGTAGGCGAGGGCTCAGCCACTACATTCCCATAATCCCATAACCTTTTAACCTTTCTCTTGAATACTTTTTATGGGTTGTACGGTCGGCTAAGAAGCCTTCCACATCCTTGTTGATTTGGCGGGTGGTCAATTCTTTCTTGAGAAGCGCCGAGGTTAAAGGTTGTGATGAGGTCCTTTAGTATGGGTTGCAGCCCTTGATACTTTAGCACCTTTGAGTTGATTCAGCCTTCCAAGAGGAACGCTGCGCTCAGTAAGGAAGACGATCTTATTAAAGGCAGAGTAACGGTTCAAGTCGACTTCCTTACCAGGTACTTATTATTTCATTGTTATTGTGGATAACTGATTATATGAAATACGGGATACTTAGCTATCCTTTAGTCTTGTACACTGGTTTTTCACCCACCCCCCTGGGTGTGAATCAGCTACATGATTATCGGATAAGTTTAATATTGAAAAATGTTATTTTCAATATTAAACTTACCCGATAATCATGTAGCTGTCAACTCCGTTGCCCGACAGAATTCTACGGGAGGGATACGCCAGCTATCACTATACTAGAAGGGGGTGTACTCACAAGCGCCACCTGTGGCCAGGTACTACAGTACTTGTTGTTGTCGCCACCTCACTTTTTCCTCTGTCGTGCTTCCGGCTAGACGTTCTTGGATACGCTTATGATTTTGGAGTATTGTTCACGGTTTGGTGAAGTATTTCTCTAATTTGCAGCTATTCGCTATACTGGAAACTTCTATGTTAGCTTAGCTAGCGTTTGGAATTAATTTAATTTTTATGGTGACGAAGAGAGTATGAACTCTCTTTCACCTTTAAATGGCCGACCCTTCCCTTAGACGGAAGTGTTGGTGTCTAAGAGAGTATAGACTCTCTTTCTTAGTTTTGTTATAGATTTATTTTATATCTCTCCGCCTTTTATAGGCCTCTTCGATTACAGTGAACCCTCGTTTATCGCGGTAGATAGGTTCCAGTCGCGGCCGCGATAGGTGAAAATCCGCGAAGTAGTGACACCATATTTACCTATTTATTCAACATGTATATTCAGACTTTTAAAACCTTCCCTTGTACGTAGTTCTGTTAACAAACTACCCTTTAATGTACAGAACACTTAATGCATGTACTACAGTACCCTAAACTAAAACAGGCACAAATATTAAAGGTGATTTTATATCATGCATTTCCTAAACACGCTAAAAAGCACGATAAAAAATGGCAACCAATGTTTTGTTTACATTTATCTCTGATCATAATGAAGAAACAAACTGGAGGTAGAGCTTTGCTTATTACCCAGACATATTTCCCATACTTTTCCCTTAGAACTACATCACATCTTCCTACTTTAGATATATATATATATATATATATATATATATATATATATATATATATATATATATATGTGTGTGTGTGTGTGTGTGTATATATATATATATATATATATATATATATATATATATATATATATATATATATATATATATATGTATACACATATACATACCTACATATATACATAAATACATGCATACATATATACAGTGATACCTCGGTACTCGACCATAATCCGTTCGAGATCCGTGTTCGACCTCCGATTTGTTCGAGTACCGAATTTTTTTTCCCCATAAGAAATAATGGTATATATTCTATTCCGTTCCCAAGCACTCGAACAGGCCCAAAATATTAATAAAACGTGTACCTAAACAACAATAATTATCTAAATGTGTATGAAATTGGTCAGAAAATCCTATAAAACAATTTTAAACCATTTACTGTACTAAAATAAAACAATTTTAAACCATTTTCTGTACTGTAGTGAACATACCTTTGAGCAGCGGTTCGATGGCATACAGGGATGGATGTGGAGAGGATGGAAGGGGGAGGTTACTGCTTGGAAGGAGAGTCCCCTTCCATGATGTGGCGGGGTAGTTCTCCTTCAGGAGTTGTTTCTCTCTCCAATGAAAGGGTGGGCAGATCTATTTCAGGGGTTTCTTCTCTTCTTTGTCTCTTCTTTGGAGGAGAAACAGGCTTTGATGTAGCAGCTTTCTTTTCTTTTGTGAAAAACTGGTCTATTGTTAATTGTTTCTTCCTCCTCTGCAGTATTCTTCGAAAATGATACATGACACTATCATTAAACATATGCACTGCCCGGTTTGCTACTGCAATTTCTGGGTGGTATTTTTCAGCAAAAGCCTGCACATCTGCCCACTTGGAACAAATTTCATTGATGAGAGAACTTGGAACATCCTCCCTTACCTCATCCTCTTCTGAAGATTCCTGCTCCACAATCAGATCCTGCTGCTGTTGTTGTTGCAGGTGCAACAATTCCTCCACAGTCAACTCGGTAGAATGGCTTTCTACAAGCTCATCAATATCATCCTTGTCGACCTCAAGCCCCAAACTCCTGCCCATGACAACAATTTCCTCAACGACATCAGTGTCATCAGAAATTACAGGGGTAGCAGTGCTTGGACCCGCCTCTGGTTGGAAACCTTCAAACTCCCTCTCTGTGACACATGATGGCCACAGCTTACGCCAGGCAGAGTTCAATGTCCTATAGGTCACACCTCGCCAAGCTTGGTCAATCATGTTAACAGAGTTGAGGATGCTGAAGTGTTCCTTCCAGAATTCCTTTAGGGTCAACTTCGTGTCACTGGTCACTTCAAAACACTTTCTGAAAAGGGCCTTGGTATAGAGTTTTTTGAAGTTTGAAATGACCTGTTGGTCCATGGGCTGGAGTATGGGAGTAGTATTGGGGGGCAAGAATTTGATTTTGATAAAGCTGTATTCTTCTTTCAAGTCATCCTCGAGACCTGGAGGATGTGCAGGAGCATTGTCCATAACCAGAAGACATTTCATTGGCAAGCTCTTTTCAATGAGGTAAGCCTTAACCTGGGGGGCAAACACTTCGTTTATCCACTCAGTAAAGAATTGTCTTGTGACCCAAGATTTAGTGTTCGAGCGCCACATAACTGGTAGTGCACTTTTACAAATATTATTTCGTTTGAACACCCGGGGGTTGTCCGAGTGGTACACTAACAAGGGTTTGATCTTGCAATCGCCACTTGCATTTGCACACAGCAACAATGTTAGCCTATCTTTCATTGGCTTGTGACCTGGCATCTTCGTCTCGTCCTTGGTAATGTACGTATTGGCTGGCATTTTCTTCCAAAATAACCCAGTCTCATCACAATTAAAGACTTGTTGTGCGATCAAATTTTGTTCATTTATGTACCGATCGAATTCCCCCACGTATTTATCGGCTGCAATTTGATCCGAACTAGCTGCCTCCCCATGCCTAGTAACACGATGAATACCTGTTCTATTACGAAACTTTTCAAACCAACCCCTGCTCGCTTTAAATGTAAATGAATCACTTTCACTGGTACTCGGACTTTTCTTCACTAATTCTTCATAGATATGCAACGCTTTTTCACAAATGAACGCTTCACTAACACTTTCCCCGGCCAACTGTTTTTCTTTAATAAATATTAAAAGCAACTTTTCCATCTCCTCAATCACTTGTGGCCTTTGCTTAGTTACCGCCGTAACTCCCGTTGCAACATTCGCCTTCTTAATCATTTCTTTATGCTTTAAAAACGTAGAAATGGTCGACTTCGCCATTCCGTATTCTACCGCTAAATCGGACACTCGTACACCATTCTCATATTTCGCTATAATTTCCTTCTTCAACTCGATCGTTGTTCGCACTGTTTTCCTCTTCTCCTTCCCCTTAACACTCATTACTTTCTTGGGACTCATTATGAAAGCTAAAAAAGCAATTAAAAGCACTGAAAATCACTAAATCACAACGAATGCTGATCGCGCGTTGTCTGAGTGACGCTCTCGAGAGAACTGATGCTTCCCGAACAAGCGAGAGTGGCCGAGATGGCGCGATCATCACAAAGCCCATGCGGTCGTCACGTGTTCGGCTGGTCGAGTACCGAATTTTTGGTCGAGCACCGCAGCAAAAATTTCTCGAAAATTTTGGTCGAACTCCGAATTGTTCGAGTATAGAGTCGTTCGACTACCGAGGTATCACTGTATATATATATATATATATATATATATATTACTGTATATATATGGGTTATGGAAAAAATCCGCGAAGTGGTGAATCCGCGATGGTCGAACCGCGAAGTAGCGAGGGTTCACTGTAACTTACTTTTATTATAAACTTATTAAAATTAATTTTTATATTTGTTTATATTCGACCTTTCCTAATAGTAGGCGGTCTTTTCTTGGTACCGAAGTTAATTAACATTGAGCCCGTCATTTCGGTTTTACCTGTTAACATATTATGCTATTTTAATGTCTTTGAAAGAATTTCTTTGATAGTCTCGTACTGTTTTCAAAGTTGAACTAACGTTTTGTTTTGTCTCTGCAGTTGTTGACGTTCAGAACGTTCAACTTGCGCTCTATCGTTACGATAGAGAAAGAATTTTCACGGTGTCACGTTGCAGTAAGAGTAACCGTGTCTAGCGTTTTGTTCATTCTTTCTTAACTTAATGGTTTTAATTCTAATAAAGGAACTTTTCATTTTGGGAAATATTTCAGTTTTTTCCTTTAACAATAATATGTTTTAACGATATATATGATTGGGCTCTTCTCTCAGGTTCTAAGTCAAGAGAGAGAGAGAGAGAGAGAGATAGAGACGGAGGGAGAAAGAGGAGGATAAACGTTTCATTCAAGCGAGTAACGTTGTTATCGTTTTTGCTCTTCTCCCTAGTCTCTTTAGGGGAAGAAGGTAAACGTTTCTAGAGTGATCTAGTGTTTAGTCTCTTTCCAGCCACTGAATTATTTATCTTTCATTAGATTTTTCTGTTACATTGTAATTCTGTTTTCGCAATTACTAACTTTTGAGAAAGGATAGAATTGCGTGTTTCAGGTACAAACCACTTAAAGTTTCGAGTCAGTGAAATAAGTGCAAACAGAAAATCAAAGTGATAAGTGATTAGCGCAAAGTGTGTCAGTGTTGTGCGTGAGGGTACTTCTGTGCGTGTCAGTCGTCCTCCCAGTCCGGGACCTCTTGCAAGCTCCCAAGCCCAGGGGAGAAGCAATGTCGAAGGGCAAAAGGGTTCGGCAGGCCTTGATCGGCGCACAGAAGTATCCTCGGTGGTTGCGGGCGTGTCTTACAGAGACCGTCACTCCCACCCGCAGACGATTGAGCCCTTATTTTGCTCGTCTGCAGAAGAAATTTAGGGGAGAAAACGCTGGTCTCAGGTCTCAAGACCTCTTAAACGTAAAGTCCAGACCTATGCCAGACGTACGAAGTTAGAGTTCAACAACCCGGATGCAATCATTGGGTTAGCTCTGACTCGCCGCAGTCATCAGTTGAATGCACTCCGCCTAAGAGGAGTAAGGTTCTGCCGCAACAGATCTCTGCTGTTAAGGCTTTACCTCAGCAGACCTTAGTGTCTGCCGACCCCAAGTTGACTCTACTGCAGTCCATGCAGTCACAACTTTCGGTCTTGATGCGTGAGTGTCGGGCTGAGAAGGTTGCGCCTCCGCCTGCGCTCGCTCCGCCTGCGCTCGCTTCGCCTGCGCTCGCTCCACCTGCGCTCGCTCCGCCTGACCGCAGTACCGCCTGCCAGGCGTACGATGTTGAGCCACGTTATGAGTTTACTGATCCCAGTGGTGTGCAGCTCCCTCCGCCTTCCTTAAGGCAACCTCAGCAATGGGAACAGGAGGCTTATACCTCTCTTCCTCCGCTTCCACTTGCTGTTCCACCAGTGAGGCAACACTCGCTTGAGGTACAACAACCTCTCCCATCCATGAGTCAGTCTCCTCAGCTCTCGCTGCAGCGAGCTCAACCCTCCTCAAGGCAAGCACCTCAACACCTTAGCCTTGCGCCTCAGGAGCCTCAACTTGCGAGACATTTACTGCGTTCTGCGCAGCCACTACCTCATCGCTCTCAGCTCACACCGCAGGAACCTCAACTCGTTCCTCAGGAACTTGCTACTGCGCATCCGCCAACCACTCAGCAAGCGCAACCCTTGAGTTCAGCCACTCATGCCAGGAGTCAGCCTCCTCCACCCATGCGCCTACCTTCTGCTACTTCTTTTGATCAGCCTTGGCAGACTGAGCCTCAGGTGTTCCCTCAACAGAGTCTTGAAGAGGAAACCACAACTATTGTTGTTCCAACTCGTTCTGACTCTGCTGTTCAGCATACCTTACCTCCATTTTCAAACATTATGATAATGGAGGTTATTTGTATTACTTATTTAAAAATATATTTGTATTCCTTGCAATATATTTTTAACAAATCGCAAAATATGGCAAAAATCATGAGTTATGAATGTAAGGTAATATTATGTTGATATTAAACCCCTTGCAAGCATGCATGTAGTAATGCAGTGTTGCCAACAGGGCGAGTTTCCCTTTCCGGAGGTGAAGTAGATTATAGTACATTTAGTGTAGCTTAATTCTACGATTATCATGCCGGCTATCAAATTCATCAACAAAACAGTCTAAATCAATTCCCTCGGCACGTGCACTTTCAATGGACGGTAATGCGATATTACTCACTCTAGCACTGGTCATGGAATTTCTGAGAAATGTTACACGCCATGCAACACGCTCTGCTTACCTTACAGCATGTTCTACATACAGCATGCTCTGCATACAGCATGCTCTGCTTACAGCATGCTCTGCATACAACAGGCTCTGCATACCTTACCGCATGCTTCTCAGTCACACATCTTTGGTTGTTGCCAACTCACTAGACTGTCAAGCAGTTTCTTAACGTTGCCTTCTAGTCTGCTGCGTTTGCACAGTGTAACCCTCACTGAGAGAACTTAGCTTTTCTCGGATATGGTCCCTGTAGATGAGAAAGTGCTTTTCTCCCTCCTTCTGATATTCCCTTGAGGACTCTGTCATTTGGAGAGGAGCCTTTAGCTGCGTAGCCTCCTATGGACTTTTATTTAAGCATAACATGCTTCCAGGTAAGGTAATGGTCCCACTTCAGTCGCTAATCCCGTCTGTTACCACACCTGCTCCCATAGTCCTTGAGCTGTGTTGCAAGACATGCAGTCCAAACTTAGTCCTTGTTAGAGGATTTTTTGTTTACGGAGTCAGTGTGTCACTGGGAAGATGTTCAACAACCAGCAGGAGTGACTTGTTGTGACGCAGTACGGCAACCTTAGCAACCCGATAAGGAGTTGTCTGTACGACCCAGACGGTCTAGACAGCTTCGGGTTGTCACTGTACTTCCTCGCTTCCCCATGGTTGACAGTTCACAGACTGTGCAGCAGTACCATGATCTTGTGTCCGGCTCCGTCAGACGACTGGCTTTTAAGAGCTCCCACAAGTCGTCGCTGTCGGGAGATTCTCAAATGGACTATGGATCTGACCAAGGAACTGGGCCTCCTGGTCAATTTTGAGGAGTCTCAGCTCGTCCTATCCCAGACCATTGTCTCCCTGGGTATGGATCTTCAGAGTCGAGCTTTTCGGGCTTTTCCGTCGGCCCCAAGGATCTTCCAAGCCCTAGAATGCATCCAGAGCATGCTGAGAAGGAACCGATGCTCAGTCAGGTAGTGGATGAGTCTAACAGGGACACTTTCATCGCTGGCCCTGTTCATCGTGTTAGGGAGACTCCACCTCGCCCCCCTTCAGTATCATCTAGCTGCTCACTGGATAAAGGACATGACGCTAGAGACGGTCTCAGTTCCTGTTTCTGAAGAGAGAAGGTCTTCTCTCGCGTGGTGTAAGAACAGCTTTCTTCTCAAGGAAGTCTACCTTTGGCTGTTCAGAAACCCGACCGCCGTCTCCTCTCGGACGCATCAGACACGGGCTGGGGTGCGACTTTGGACGGATAAGAATGCTCGGGAACATGGAATCAGGAGCAAAGGACACTTCACATCAATTGCAAGGAGTTGTTGGCGGTTATTCTGGCCTTGATAAACTTCAAGTCCCTCCAGCTTAACAAAGTGGTGGAGGTGGACTCTGACAACACCACAGCCCTGGCTTACATCTTCAAGCAGGGAGGGACTCTTTCGTGGAAGTTGTTCTAGATCGCAAGGGACCTCCTCATCTGGTCTAAAGATCGAAAGCTCACGCTGGTAACGAGGTTCATTCAGGGCGGTATGAATGTCATGGCAGATCACCTCAGCCGCAAGGGTCAGATCATCCCCACAGAGTGGACCCTTCACAAGAATGTTTGCAGCAGACTTTGGGCCCTGTGGGGTCAGCCAACCATAGATCTGTTCGCTACCTCGATAACCTAGAGACTCCTGTTGTATTGTTCTCCGATTCCAGACCCAGCAGCAGTTCACGTGGATGCTTTTCTGCTGGATTGGTTCCATCTCGACCTGTATGCATTCCCGCCGTTCAAGATTGTCAACAGGGTACTTCAGAAGTTCTCCTCTCGCAAGGGACACGGCTGACGTTGGTTGGCTCCGCTCTGGCCCGCGAGAGAATGGTTCTTAGAGGTACTGCAATGGCTGGTCAACATTCCCAGGACTCTTCCTCTAGGAGTGAACCTTCTACGTCTACCTCACGTAAAGAAGGTACACCCAATCCTCCACGCTCTTCGTCTGACTGCCTTCAGACTTTCGAAAGACTCTCAAGAGCTAGGGACTTTTCGAAGGAGGCAGCCAGAGCGATTGCCAAAGCAAGGAGAACATCCACTCTCGGAATCTATCAGTCTCAAGGGGAAGTCTTCCGTAGCTGGTACAAGACCAATGCAGTTTCCTCAACCAGTACCACTGTAACCCAGATTGCTGACTTCCTGTTATATCTAAGGAAAGTAAGATCCCTTTCAGCTCCTACGATCAAGGGTTACGGAAGTATGTTGGCAGCGGTTTTCCGCCACAGAGGCTTGGATCTTTCCACCAACAAAGATCTACAGGACCTCCCTAGGTCTTTTGAGACCTCAAAGGAACGTCGGTTGTCCACTCCAGGCTGGAATCTAGACGTGGTCCTAAGGTTCCTTATGTCATCAAGATTTGAACCTCTCCAATCAGCCTCTTTTTAGGACCTCACGTTAAAAACTCTTTTCCTCGTGTGCTTGACAACAGCTAAAAGAGTAAGTGAGATCCACGCCTTCAGCAGGATCATTGTTTTCACATCTGAAACGGCTACATGTTCCTTGCAGCTCGGTTTTTGCTAAACGAGCTTCCTTCACGTCCTTGGCCTAAGTCGTTCGAGATCCCAAGCCTGTCCAACTTGGTGGGGAATGAACTGGAGAGAGTACTTTGCC
>NC_090763.1:24789140-24844534 GCF_036898095.1 Palaemon carinicauda | reverse complement strand
ATATTACTAACTTCCGTATGATATTTGGTTGGAAAATATTTGTAGTGTTTGTCTTAACAACTGATGTACTGTATTCAAAAAGATGTTTCTACACCTAAATACAGTGTAGCTATTTGTTTTATGCTGACAGAAGGTTTTCAGATTTTCTTTTAGTTTAATAGGCAAATACATTGGATATAAAAAAAATAATTTTAACAAGCTTTTAATCAGTGCCAGTCTCTTTGGATTACCGGATTTTGCCTCAAACTCCACATTGCCGGTCTAAACGTGTTGCTATGGGTTTAGTAGCAAGGCAACGTGTACCATGATTTTCATCATGTTTAGCATGATAGACTTATGTAGGAATATCTACTGCACCATAAAACAATGAACAACATTAGCAATAATATAAGTCATTAGCCATTGGCAGTCCACATTATTTTTTGTAAGCTACAGTATAGTGCTTTACAATATTTTATATCAAGAGGAGGGTTTAGGAACCAGTATCAGTGAGAAGTGTGATAGTGAGACAATTTCATCTTGACTATAAAAAATCAACAATAATTATAAATTTATTTAAACTTTAATCAAGCCTCCATTGGTCAAGGGAGCCATGTTTCTCATGTAGAGTAAGGAGGAAGTGATAACCCAGCAAAGATTCCACTTATAATTAAAACAAGATAGGATAGAGTTGAGAAATTAAGTTTTGTTGGGCGAATCATTTGTCGTGATGTTTATCTATGATAAAGGGAAAAAATATTTAGAAATATAGCCTAATTATATATAGTATTTTTCTTCTCAGCCTTTTGTGTCAATATGATGGTTATATAACCTATGGTGGTATGTGTTCTTAGGAAATAGAAAAACTCTGAGGAAATTTTCTTCTTAAATTATATACTAATGTATACTGTAGAATCAAAATGCAGTGCTGTATGTATGTATTTCAAAATTTGTCATAGTCAGTACTGTATAATCCCTTGATGTTAGCCTGAACTGAGGAAATCTGCATAAATGAAAAAAAAAAGAGAAGCATGTAGAATGTGAGTTATTTAGAATTGTTTTGCATAAAAGATAACTGAATTATATGCTGAGAAAGTTACAGATAATTTAAAACAAAACCACGGTATGATACTAGTAAAGAGATAAATTATGTTAGTTATTGAGATGATTTCAATCAGTCGACTAAGACATCTATAATGCCTCACCTTAGTGTTACTGGTACAACACTTGGAAACAAGCACAGTGAGAATGTATTATGACGCCAGTTTTTGAGAAAAAATTAATGCCATACAGTAATTACATTTATCTATAGCACCATGTGACTGTGATATTTGTTGTAGATAGGTATCACAGTTAAATCATTATGATTGTAGTGGTGGTCACTTCTGGAAATTATCATGTGCAATGTTATTGGTATTATTGATAGTATGACTAACCAAAGTAGACCTTTGGGATAAAATTCTTAGCTCTTTTATACAGTATCGGAAAGTTCCTGTACAAGAACTTTTATTGGAAATAGAAGCTCTTGGTAATCAAGATGAGTCGTGAATCAATGAATAAAGGGTTATAGGATATGAGCCACAGAAGGATCTTAGATGCATGGCATGAATATACATTAGAGACTGGTGAAAGAAAGTGCATTGATCAAGTCTCATAACAGTAGGCTAAAAAGGGAGAAAGTCATCAGAGAATGTATGGTAATTCTATTGACCAGAAAGAAGATAGAAATGGTGAGGAGTGCTGGACAAGATGGAGTGTATTAAGACTGGTCTAATTGAAGGGGGGGTTATTCATAAAGCTGATATTATTTGGTCAATTAATGAATGCATTTTTCATTGGGTGTGGCATTTACTGCTGAAAATAATTGCTTAGATTGCAGTATTGTATGGTTTTACTGTATTCTTCTTATGTTTTTGTTTCCGTTTTCACATGACACGATCAAAATAGTTCTTTGGGAGTGGGTTAACCCTACATTGTAGTAGGAATGCCAATTATCATAGAGATTGGCAGTATGTACAGTATTTGCAATACTGTTCTTGCATCGCCCAATTCTTTAGTATTTAGTAGCTTCCCCCAGGTGATATTACCACAGTATAGCCTACCTTGTGCGGCATCCTGTACTAATGGTTATTTGTAGTAACCCTTTGGCCCTTCTCCACATTATATTATATTCTTCTTTTTTCTTTTCTTTTGTTCTCCTTTGATGTCTTTTAGCCTTATTCCTCTTTTTAAACTTAATACAGTTTTTTCTCTTTGCAGGGGTATTCTAGATGAAATTTTTCTCTCAAACATTATGTAAGTCTGGAAATGCTAAATACTGTAATTTTAATGATAGTAATAATAATTTGATGACCACAAATATAAAAGTTATGTGGTAATGTAATGTTTGTCATAGTTGTCAATTGCTACTAGGGGCTCAATAGTCGCTCAAATCTCTTGAAATGTCTCGGCACAGTCCTAACTACCTTTGAAAGACACACCTTATGTAAAACTGCTGTGTGGATTGTGTAAATTTCCTATAAAAATTAACATTTTGTGGTCAGTCAATCTTCCTCAGAAGCATACGAGCTATTGCTTTCTATGTTTCTCATTTCTCTGGACCTTCTGACAAAATTTGCTTAGGAAACCAGGAGTTCATCTGAATTGTTTTCATAGGTGTAGCCATGTGGAAGTAGGGAGTTATATTCCCACTTACTTCATTTGTTTCCTTATTTCCTTTTCTCCCTTGGCTATTTTACCTTGTTGGAGGCCTATGGCTTAACCCTTATAGCATCCTGCTTTTCCAACTATGGTTGTAGCTTACCTAATAATGATAGTGATATGTTGGCAGCTCTACATAATGAAATAAGAAAGGTTTATGTTTTAAAGTTGCATTTGTTCCGGCACTATAGACAAACCTTTACACTCTTTTTAATGGACATATATTTTGGCGACAGCTGAAACTAACCTACGCTATTTAGTAGGGGTGTTACTTTTGGCGAGGCTAAAAGGATGAGCCATTAAAATTTATCGAGGGTTAACTACCCATCCTGCTAGTTAGCGGGGGGAGAGGGTAGTTTGCTACCCCTCCCACTTGCACACCTGTGATTGAGCTCACTTTGCTTTTGGCTCGGATGGTGAACAGTTGTTGCCGCTCTTCATCTTCACCAAATATTTGGACTGCCATAAATGCTTTTTGTGCTTTCTCTGTTTCAGTGTGCGTGTGTTGACTTCTGCCGACCATGCGTACCTGCCCTGGACTTAAGGGCCGGCCCTGCAGTACCTTAATGTCTGCCAAGGACACCGATCCTCACACCCTTTGTCCGTTCTGCAGAGGTCAACGGTGTGATAGTGATAACAAGCGTAATGAGTGTCGGGAGTGGTCTGCCTCTCAGTGGGAAAGGGTTGGGTGATGGTGGAAGAAGAAGTCTAAGCGGGATTCTTCTCCTTCAAAGTTTTCTTTGAAGCAGAAAAAAGCCAAGGCTGCTTCTTCCACTTCCCGACCTTCTTCTGAAGCTCTTGCTCGTTCAGTCTCTTCAGAGAGACTGTCTAGTAATAGCGCAGGCCCTTTAACACCTGGTTAACCTTGGTCCTCGAGAGACAGTGTCGCTTCCCTTAGCGAAGCTGCCCCTCCTCTCCCCCCGGGGGAGCCCTTGATCTTTCTCCTTTTTTCCAGGTGTGGTCATTCTTGTGATTACCGGGTCCGCCTACTAAGAATAACCTGCTGCAATTCCTTTGCCATGGTGCTAGTGTGCAGCTCTCGTCGACATCATAGGTGGACCCTCTTGCTTGCGTCTATGTTGTTGTGTCGGCGGCGTTGTCGGTTGCCCATCCTGCCGTCGACCCTGCCCCTTCGCACTCTTCTGCCATTGTTGTTGACTGTGCTTCCCCTCTGCCGAACAACTTTCGAGGGGGAAGCAAAATCCTTCTTTCATCTCTCCTGCGAGGGTTTCTTCCCCTCGAGGAAGTTCACTCAGAGAGACTCCCTTTGGAGGACTGCTGCTGCTAAAGATCAGCTTGCTGATCCACTGGTCCCCAGAGGGAGTCATTCTCGTCGTGCTTGCCCTCCTCTTCGCCTTAGATGTGCGCCTTCACCATGTAAGTCTTTTTTTTTTACCCTGTAAAGGCATATGATACTACATGGAGATATTGTATACTTAAAACCATTCATGAATTGGGACTAAGAGGAGAGCTACCACATAGAGTTTTTCAAGTGAGAGTGGGGGAAACGGTATCAGAGAGTAAATGTCAGGAAGGAGTTCCTCAGGGTAGTATGCTTAGTGTAACCCTGTTTGCACTAGCAATTAATGGGATATCCTCAGTCATTCCCCGGGATGTTTTCTCAACACTATTTGTGGATGATCTCTCCATATCATTTGCTGGAGCTAGAATGGCAATGGTTGAGAGAAAGCTACAACTCTTAATTGACAAAATTATCCAGTGGGCCGATATGAATGGATGTAAGTTCTCGACAAGTAAAACCACTTTTGTCCATTTCTGTCGTATCCGGGGAGTACATCCAGACCCGGATATATACATTAAAGGTTAACGGATCCCATGTTTAAGTGAAGCTAAATTTTTAGGTTTGATATTTGATTGTAGGCTTACATGGGTTTCTCACTTAAAAGCATTAAAAGTTAAGTGTCTTGAGGCTCTGAATCTTTTAAAAGTATTGTCCCATACATCATGGGGGTCAGACCTCAATACTATTTTAAAATTATACAAGGCCTTGATTTTTTCAAAAAATTAGTTATGGATGTGAAATATACTCCTCAGCCACCACAAGCCGATTAAAGATATTAGATTAATTACATCATGCTGGTATTAGATTGTCCACAGGAGCACTTAGAACTTTGCCTATCACAAGTCTCCATGTTGATGCTGGAGAATTACCTCTAGACCTTAACTGAAAATTTTCTATTGTTCGGTATTGGTTTAGGTTGCAAAGACACCCTAATTCTTAAGCCTTTCAGACGGCAAGCCTTCTAACGCACTCAACATACTTTGAGTTGAACCCAAAATCCCCCCAACTTTATGGCTTTCAGGTGAAACAATTATTAAACATTCTTAATATAATTAGAAGTAAGGTGCTTCCATTTAAGGTATCATCAATGCCTCCATGGAAATTACCAGAGATATCTTTTTGTAAATACTTTATTGGAGCTAAGAAGAATATGACTGACTTAGAATCCAGGTCTCTTTTTATGGAACATGTTGCAGAACATAGGGGATCGACTTTTATATATACTGATGGCTCCAAATCTGATGCTGGCGTTGGATTTGGAGTACATAGTAATGGTTTTAATTGTAGAGGTGCACTTCCTCTAACAGCTTCCATATTTACTGCCGAACTGTATGGCATACTAACCGCTATTGAGAAAATAGCATTGGAGAAGGAGGGTAATTTCACCATTTTTAGTGATGAAAGGAGTGTCCTTCAAGCTTTAGAAGTTTTTAATTCTAGTACAGGTAACCCCTTAGTTTTAAATATTTTAGAATAGCTTTTTATTATTCGACAGAGAGGTATAATGGTTTGATTTTGTCAGGTTCCAAGCACATGAAGGTGTGTCTGGGAATGAGAAGGCAGATTTACGGGTGAAGAATGCTGCATCTGAGTTGCTACCAAGAAGGTATCCCATTCCGTGTAATGATTTCCTACCTAACATGAAGAAATTGTGTTGTAATAATTGGCAACAGCACTGGGATAGTCTAGATAGCAATAAAATGAGAGAAGTAACAAATGTCATATCTTCTTTGAGGTATAAGATGATGCCCTGAAAACGGGAGACGTCTCTTTGTCGTCTCCGCATTGGTCACACTCGGATGACACACAAGTTTCTGCTGACGGGTCAACACCAACCGTATTGCAACGACTGTTTGGTACCTTTAACAATGAGGCATTTGTTGACGAATGCCCCAATTATAATAACTTAAGAAATAGATATCTGTTTGAGGCTCGAGGTGAGGGTGGCAGGTTCATCTTTGCCAAGAATCTTAGACATGGTGCGTCTTACTATGCGAGCAGCATTTTTAGATTTTTTTCAGAAGCAGGCCTAATGAAAACTAACTTCTATAATGACATCTTGACATTTATGGTTTTAATTGAATATTTTTTAATCTTTTATATAAAATAAATGATATCTGTGTCAATGACGTTAGATGTCAGGCTGCTAGAAAACTTTAAATCAATCAATCAATTCACCATCGGTGAAAAAGCTCCTCTTTCACTCTTCAGCCCCTTCTACGCAGCCTTCCTCCACAGAGAAGTCTCCTTGTCCGTCATCTTCTGGCCCTTGATCTTTGCCTGCTTCTGGACGATGTTGCTGTTAGTTCTCGTACTTCAGCCTGGGACTCTAATGGTAATGATGCGCGATCCCCTACGGTGGATGTTTGCCGTTCCAAAGGCACATCCCTGTTCCAGTTCTTCCTACGTGTCGATCTTCTACTTCTGGGCGTTCTCCTGACCTGCCGTCCCTGTTCGTGACTCAAGTTCCGCAGCTGTAGCACTCTCCATCTAAGCTGGCAGATCGTGCTCATGCTGCGCACCAGGGCTCACCGGCACTCCAGCGCTCACCGGCACTCCAGCGCTCACCAGCACGTCAGCGCTCTCCAGCGCATCAGCAGTCTCTAGCTCTCCAGTGCTCCCCAGCGCCTTCATGATCTCCAATACATCAGCATTTCCCAGCACACCAATGCTCGCCAGCGCTCTCCAGCTCGTCAGCAGTCTCTTGCACGCTAGCGCGTCAGTGCTCTCCGGCTCGCCAGCGCTTCACTGCTCTCCGGCTCGCCAGCGCTTCAGTGCTCTCCTGTGTGCTAGCGCTTGCCATTGCGGAGTGTAAGATCCCGAAGATTCAGACTTCAAAGGCGGACCCACAGTTGTTATTCAGCACCGGAAGAGACTCCTTAAAGTGAACCTTCGGTTTCTTTTCCTTCAGGGGATCTCTCTGACAGTGCCAGCATCAACAAGTAGCCCTGGTTCGGTGCCATGGTCGGAGTGGTGGTGCAAGCCTGTGGCGCCTGCATTTTCTTCACGCTCTTCAGAGGCCTCTGCAGCCCCCCAACATCCGTCGGCACCAGCAGAGTCCCAGCAGAAAACCTCGGCTGCTTCACCCCTGAAGAGAAGAAAGGGGAGTCACGGATGTTGTCGCATCTCCCAGAGTACAGTAAAGCTGACCCCTGTGAGGCCTTCCAGGCCAATCCTACCCGGTACTCCTCCAAGACGCTCTCACGCCTCACCTCTGCTTAGGGAGCTTTACGAGGCTCAGACGTCCTCTCTTCCACCTTCGGAGGAAGAGCCCCCTCATGCGGAGGCTCTCCATCTCCGGTAGGAACCAGGAAGGATGGTAACAACAAGCCTTCGATGTTTGAGTTCTACCTTCTTCCCCACAAGGAGTTGAAGGACTCTAAGATTCTTCCAAAGTCCTCTACTAGGACCTCCAGACCCACAGGACCCATTAGCCACCCTAGGGATGTCCACAACCCACCTCAAGATTAACTTTCAGGAGTGGAGGAAGGAGACTACGCTGCCAGTCCCACTTCAGAGGGGAGCAGAAAGAGTCAAGGCAAGTTCTGACTTGTATCAAGGTTTGCAACGGGTTTGCCAACCCAGAGATAACACTCCCCCCCCCCCCCAAGAGGGTAGACACAGGCGTAGATCGTTTCTTTGGCACTCAGAAACCCTCAAAGACCAGTGCAGCCTTGCCCTTGGCCCAGGGGCAGAAGAGTGCCAGGGTTAAGATCGCTCAACAGCACTCTGACTTCTCTCAGCGTTCAGGCTCTTGTGCGAAACTCCTCCCACGTCCTCTAGTCCAGCAGAGGAGGTACTGTGAGGTCTTGGGCGAGCCTCGTCCAGCTCATCCACTCCAACAATCTCCAACCGTCAGGTCTCTTTCTCGGCAGCAGAGATCGTCAATCAGGAGAAAGTCACAAAATGTGCCATGCAGGCTACTTCATGTCTTGATCTTAGGTTGGGGACCCTGGGAATCCTGGTACTGACTGAGGATTTTTCCAAAGAAAGTACCAGGAAGGCTATGGAAACCTTTCTCCTCTCAGGCACTCGCACCGAGTTTCTTGCCCACCAAGTCTCGAACTTCTGGGCAAACACCATCTTGAAACATTGTGATGGAGTGTCTGAGAGGTTCCATCAGCAGGTCCCTAATGCCGAGATTGTTAGGCTCAGGAATTCCTCACTAGAAGGATCCTTTTTTTTTTCTTTATTTTTCAAGCCGAAGGACGTGGAGCAGGCTGCTGTGAGATGGAGGAAGTCTCACTAGGACTCTCTCTCCTCCATGGTGCCTTGACATCCAGGCCCTATAAACCACCAGCTCCACAGCAGTCTGATCCAGCTAAGACCTCGACGAGCAAGACGACAGCGAAGCAGACCATGTCTAAGAAGCCCTTTCCAACCAAGAACAGGAAAGCCACAAAGTCCTCCAAGGGAGGAAAATATCCTAGTGGGAGCGGTCGCAGCTGTAAATGCTAGGATAGGCACTCCCCCAGTTTGTAGGGGGGATGCTTGCAAAGTTGCTGGAACTGGTGGAAGCAAATCGGGGCCGACCCCTGGACAGTCTCCGGGATTCGTTCAGGGTATTGCGTCCCCTGATCCAGTGTCGATAGACTCCTTTGCGATGGGATCAGCAAAGGGGCTAGCCCTCCGGGCAGAAGTCCGGACTATGTTGAAGAAGGGCGCTTTCCAGGAGGTCCTCAACGAGTCCCCATGCTGCTTCAGTCGACTATTTCTTGTGAAAAGGTGGTCTGGAGGCTGGAGACCAGTCATCGACCTCTCATCTCTGAAGTAGTTTGTCAAGTAAACTCCGTTCAGCATGGAGACAGCAGACATGGTCAGATAAGCAGTAAGACCACAGGACTTCATGTGCACACTGGACCTAAAGGACGCATACTTCCAGATCCCAATCCATCCGTCTTCAAGAAAGTACTTAAGATTCAGCCTAGACGACAGGAAATACCAGTTCAAGGTGCTGTGCTTCAGTCTTTCTACAGCACCCCAAGTCTTCACCAGAGTGTTCGCCCTAGTATCATCTTGAGCACACAGAATCGGCATCCGTCTCCTCCGTTATCTGGACGACTGGCTAATCCTAGCAGACTCTGTGTTAACATTCTTCAACAATGAGACATACTTCTGAGACTTTGCCAAGATCTAGGGATCATGGTAAGTCTCGAAGTCCTCCTTGCTTCCCACGCAAAGACTGGGCCTTGCGTCTCATGAGTTCCCCATGTAAGAAACGGTTACTTGAGGTATTGCGGTTGGATATGCAGTGGGATTGCATAGTCTCCCCAGGGGTTGATCTCAATCCTCCCCTCGAGACTGCAGCTTTTGCACCGAAAGAGTCTAGTGTATCCGACTGTCTTGACTTCACTGTTTGCTCACCCACACATTCAGTGGACAAGCATGAACAGATGTTGAGAAATATTGGAGTTACTTGTTGGGGGATCCCTCCAGGCTGAACTTGGGAACTACTTTGGCTCTGTTCCAATGGTAGCACTTGATGCCAATCTTCTGTTTAGTTTGCTCAGCTGGAGGGGAAGCAGAGTGCATTGCCCAGAGGTCCACCTCCAGGTATTGGGCAACCCACCCCCTCACGGGAGGGTTACCCTTCATGGCTGCTGTTAAGCAGCTTCTCTGCTTGTGGAAAGAGCTTCCTTCAGTGACCACAGGTATTGGACAACCTTCACGCTAATGGAAAAAACTTCCTTTGCCTGAGTGGTCTTCCCCCTGGGGTTACCACTGTTGGTATTGGATTCTTCCATGCCTCGCTCTAGCTCTTCAGAATAAAGCTTCTCATAGCTTGACGATGATGGAGTTAGGTGGCTGCTCGCAGCTCCTGCTCCCTGCCGTCGTGTCCGTAATTCACACCAGAGTGCTCGTTGCTTTGCTAGGTCAAGTTTCCAGGAGCTTGTACCTAAGGTTTCAACCTCTCACGAGGGAGAACCTGCTACTCTACCTGTGTACAAGCGTACTGCAGTAGCCCAGCCTTCCTTGCCCTTAGGGGAGAGGAAGGCTGCATACCTCTCACCTTTAAGGGAAATGATGAGCAGGGGAGTCTTTCTCCCTGAAGCACTAGTTGCGGCAGACACTAACCTCAGTCTTGCAGTCGGCGTGCTCCCTCAACTATGCATTCTGCTCACCATAGTGAGTTCTCCTTCCCTTATCTGCATGCGCACAGGTGAGTGCTAGCTCGCCCAGGTGGCAAGGCAACAAGTACAGGTAGATACCAGCTTATCTGGACTCGCTGATGTAGGTGTGTTCGCTAGCGCTTCTCGCCAGCTCTTGCTTCGCCAGTGTTCATCTCGCAAACTCTCGCCTCGCGTTCTTTCCCCTCTCCATCAGGGTAAGCAGCAAGCACCCTTGCAAGGTAATGTGGCTTTGGTAATATTCTCCTTGCAGCATGGTAGTTGTACAGACAGTGCTTGCAGATCATTGAGAAGAGCACAATGGCTCATCCTCACATGCTCTTAACTTTTCTTGGTACATCATCAAAACCAAGGAAACATTTTAGTGGCACCCCTAAGGGAACGCTTCCTTCCACGAACGGCAGACCATGGTTCATGGACTTGTTGCATGCAGTGCATCAGGCAGTCTCAGGACCGACCGACGCCCCTCCAGTTGCACCTCCTCCAGGTACACCTACCATTCCATTGGAGGTTTCAGGTTCCTCTAGGAGTGGTGGTGGCCCAGTTGACCCAAGGCATAGCAGTTCTGCTAGGCAATTTCGTCCTACAGCGATGCCCAGCCTTCCTTCCCCACAGCGGTCGTCCAGGTATCAAAAATATCCAAGTACCAAGTCCTCGAACACCAGCCAGGATCCTGACTGGGAGAGATTGGGGATTATACCCATCTAACCGCAAGAGAGAAAACGGCGTCATCTTGCATCCACTCATCCTCCGGGGAACTCCACCCCAGGATTAGCGGAGGATCGAGATGTCTGAGGAAGGTATTATTTACGGATAACTATAAGCTGATGCCTATAAATCTAGACCGTTCGCAACCATCCGCTCCGGTAACAGAGGCTCCTCTAGACCTAGACTGTTTGAAACCCTCCTCTCCTCCCACTTCCTCTGAAATTTCAAGGCCTAAGGAGTCTGAGAGGAAGGAGAGATGATCCTCCCTTCTCGCGAACTTTAACATCCGCGCATGGAAAAGGAAGGATGCCAAGATCATCCCTAAGTATTTGCCTCTCAACATCTGACCGGCCAGCTTAAAGGGAAGGTCTGTCGGTTCCTTCTTTCTTCTCTGTAAGCGTCCTTCTGAGGGCACATTCTTTTTCTTGATGCACTTCTGTTGACGACCAACACCCTCCCCAGGCCGCTATGGGTGCGAGCTCGAAGAAGTAAGAATTCTTTAACGACGGCTTGTAGCATTCCAATGGTATGCTGCCTACGTCCGCCAGGCCCAAGATATTCCCCTTGGAACAAAGACACTGACCACGTTTTTCTCCAAGTTCTTTCTTACATTAGAAAGTCATATCAATTCCTTTGGGAAACTGGATCAGGTTCCAACTGAAGGCAAGGACACAGTCCTAGACCTCTACTGTAATGCTCCCAGGCTTACCAAGACCAAGGTTGCTTAGCCTTGGTCAAGGGGTCTTAGGAGTGCCAAGAAGAGGGCTTACGTCCAAGTAGCAGGAGCATCACAGTCTGTCAGTTCTGTGAACTCATCTCGTTTGGTTTCCCCACCCTATGTATGTCAGAGGAAGCACTATGAGATTGTGGATGACGACCCTTCTCTGCTCCCTTTAGATCCATCCATTCCATTCTGGCATTAACTCAGAATGTGTCCCTGGACAAACTTAATGCACTGCAAGGATGGCGCAAACAAGAAATGTGTTGCAAAGTGTATTTTGAAAGATGTTTCATGGTTGGATTACTTGTTGGGGTCTGTGGGTTGCCTCTTTAAGAACGAGGATTTCTCCACTGCCTAGATTAGGGAGGTTATGTTGGCCTTCCTTCTCTTGGGTGCGTGGACGATGGAGTTCTTAACCAACAGTACCGTCAACCAGTGGATCAACTGAGTTTTGAGGTGATGGGACTTGGTTGTCTCAAAATTCCAGTGGTAGGTGCCTAGGAGAGAAGCGATGAAGCTTCGTAACTCCTCAATGGAGGGCTTCTCCCTTTTTAATGTGGAGGACATTTAGACAGTTGCAGACAGATGGAGGAAGGCAAGCGAAGATTCCCTCCTCATTCTTAGGGCAATGACTTCTCACCCATACTACTCGGCACCAACGCCACAGTGATCATCTCCGGCAAAGTGCCAGGGACATAAGAAGGGTTACAACCCCAGAAACAGGCAGCTCAACATCAAGCTCCGATGCAGTCCTTTTGATCTAAGGGCTCTAAGAGAGGTAGAGGACACAGGAGGGGGAAACGGGGTTATTCTCCTGACCAGTCCACTGGGGGGGGGTAGATGCTTACAGAAAAGGTGGCAGAGGTGGATGCTCCATGGGGCAGAACCTTGGTTGGTCTCCGTACTGAGAATGGGATACCCTGTACCATTCATGCCCTCTCCCTCCTCTGATTCTCCATTCCTATGCTAGGGGATCTGCAAAGGAACAGACTATTCAGACTGAAGTCCAGACCATGTTAGAAAAGGACATTCTCCAAGAGGTCCTAGATGGGTCTCCAGACTTCTACAGTCATCTATTTCTTGTACAAAAGATGTCTGGAGGCTGGAGACTGGTCATTGACCTCTCTGTCCTGAACGAGTTTTTTCAACAAACTCCATTCAAAATGGAGACGGTTAAACACCATCAGACCAAAAGACTTCATGATATCACTAGACCTCAAAGATGCATACTGTGCTTTCAGATTCCCATTCATCCAACATCAAGGAAGTACCTAAGATTCACACTATGCAGAAAGATGTACCAATTCAAGGTGCTGTATTTTGGCCTGTCCGCAGCAACACGGGTGTTTATTCTAGTGACCTCCTGGGCCTGCAAGAACGGCATTCTTCTCTTTCAGTATCTAGACGATTGGTTGATTCTAGCAGACTCGAGGGAGACCCTTCTCGATCAGGACAGACTTCAGACTACACAACATAGGGCTTTTTGCAACTGGTTGCGAGAAGGATAGCAGGATATCTCTGTGAGTCGTCTGTTGCCATATATCAGGCAAAGTGGTCAGTCGTTTGTGGTTGGTGTCCTGGATGGGGCATCTATCCTCTCAGTGTCACTATTTCAATGGTAGTGGAGTTTTTGTTGTACCTCAGGGAGGCAAAACTTTCCTCGGTCTCGGCGGGGAAAGGCTATTGCTCAGCCTTGAGCATCGCCTTAGACTGAACAGAGTTAACATTTCCTCCTCGATGGAATTGTCACTTCTCATATACAGCTTCAAGCACACTTGCCCTCAGTCGGACGTCAGACCTCTTCTTTGGAATGTGTTGCAAGTTATATTCCCAGAAAGGAGCTCCTCATGAATTTCTTTGTCTGTCTTCAGACTGTGACTTGACCTTGAAGGGTTTTCATTCATGTTAGCCCTGGCCTATGCAAAGAGAGTCAGTGAGCTGCGTGGTGTGTCATATGACGTCGCACATTCAAGGCTGACACTCTTTGACACCCAGCTTCACCCCTGAGTTTGTAGCTAAGACTCAAATTCCAGCTTTAGTGGATCTTAGATTCGGGCCCTTCAGGATTGAGTCTCTATTCTGAAACAGAGAATCCAAGTCAGTTGTTACTATGCCCTATGAGGGCGCTCATAAAGTATCTTGAACGAACTACCAGAGCTCGCCCTCAGATCAATAGGCTCTTTGTGAAGAGGAGGATAACAAAGAACTCTATCTCTTTGATTAGGTAAGTGATGGAATGAGCCTTGCAACCATGCTGCTCTACTCCCGACTGACAACCTTGAGCTCACGACATCACGGGTGTTAGGACTTCCATGGTATTCAAAAAGAATTTTTCAGTAATGCTGGTATTACAAGCGAGCGTTTGGAAACGTCAAACCAAGTCACGGCCCACTACCTGCAAGATGAACTCACAGGAACCAAGACAACTTTTCAATAAGACCTGTGGTGGCTGCACAAGACATGGTCATTAACACCTTCTGCTTCCTTGTAGGACAAGTAGCAGTTGGTTAAGGGTAGATGTTACCCGGTAGTAAGACTGGAATGAATGTGCGAGTGACTGGCCTCCCTTTACTTCATTCTCCCCTCTCTTAGGGGTTTCAGTAACAAAGAAACTCTGCAAGCTGACTTCCTCTTAGTGCAAGTAGGTACCATTGTCCCTTGTGCAATGTGTAGGTTAATTGTGGAGTTTAGCTCTTGAGTTTATGCTTACTTGCTCAAGTCACAATGCTGAATTCTTACACCTTAATACAGATTGACCAAGCCATTAACTCTCAGAGTTAGTGAGGTGACAGGGTGCCTCTAAACAGCTCGTGTGAAGCACAGAGTAACACACCGGGTCAGTCACCAGCCAGTTGGTTTTTTGGACTTCCAACCCCCTAGGGATGAGTCTCCATTGTAAAGAGCTTAAAGTTTGTCTATAGTGCCTGAACAAATGACAAATTTGGAAATAATTTTTATTTTTCCTAACTATACAAACTTGAGCTCTTTTCACATACTGGTCCCCCATCACCTTTCCCCAGGAAGTCCTGCCGCATTTGCAAAGGGGCGTTCAGTTACTAGTTTTGGTTTTAGTAGGGTGGTTGGTCTACCTACTGCTCCCCCTCCCCTAAATAGTGGAGTGTAGTTACACTTTGCATAAAAGTCTTACGGCTAGTTTCAGCTGTCGCTGAAGTATATCTCCCTTGTAAAGAGCTTCAGGTTTGTGTACTTTAGTTATGAAAAATACAGGTTATTTCCAAATATGTCATTTTGTTATAAATTAGCTATTTTACTGTGTCAATGTCATTTTAACACTTATTTTATTGCTACCATATTTCCAGGTTTGTAGATACATGTAATGGGTGATGTTGGGGAGGATGATCTCGAGACCATTCGAGGAATACTTGCTGATGTACAGCTTGGTCAATTTTTCCCAAGAATTCGAGATGATTTACAGGTACTATATGTGTTTAGTAAAATGTAATTTACCTATCACATTCATATTTGCACCCAATGTACAGTTGAACATAGGAAGTTCTGGTACACCTCTTTCTGAGGAAGTGCACCCAGCTACACCATTACTGCAAACGAGATCCTATATTCAGCCTGGCTCACCACTTCTGCCATCTCTCCCTACGTTATCTTAGTGGTTACTTGCTGCAAAGGAAAGGTGTGACAGGGTGCACTTCTGAGCAAGATGTATCAGGGACTCCTGTGTACAACTGTACTTTGTGCTTTGTCAACCTATTGATGAGGCCTGAAAAAGATATTTATGTTTGCCTTTGTAGTACAGTAGTGCGAGGTAGAAACACATTACTGTATATTTACATAATCTTATATTATATAGGGTTCATAGCATAGTTCTGTGCTGTATATTGCACTGTTTTTTATTAATTAGAGTGCAGCTTATATTGATTGAAGGTTATTTATTAATGTGTTTTATATAGGTATATATCTTCAGCTTATACATTAATTCTTTTCTATAATGTACAATATGTAATGCAATAGTAATCTTGGAAAAGTGTTTACTCTCTAGATGACTGAAGAAGAAACATCAGTCCATATCTTGTTTTATGTTTGTGGTGTTCCTTGCCAGAATGTGAATATTAATGCATTTTCATTTGATTACTGTATTATAAATTGAAGAAATAGCATCACTAATGTATCCTCTCCTAGTGTATCTCTATTTTCATGAAAATTAATTCCATTTCCAGTTATGAATGTAGTTAATATCAAAGTCTAATTGATTATGAAAGTTATGAATAATAAGCAGTCCCTTACATTAAAAAATATTCCAACTAAGGAATTTATTATTTTGAAATGATGAGCATAATGTGCAGGCATTGTTTATCATTTTCAATGAATTAAAGCTATTTAAATTAGCAGAGTATATGGTGTATGAAATGAAAACTAATTACATTATTATTACTTATATTCCTGGAAAGTATATGGTAACATTAATGTGTTATTTCTGTTAGAAAGTGGAAACAAAGAAATATGCTACCCTACTGATAATCATGTACTCTACTGCATAGTTTACAGCAAAACTGGTGATACCCGAATTCAGTGATTTTTGTTTGAAAGTCTTTAACTGACAACTCTCACATTCTTCACATTTCTGATGAGACTAGGTTCTTGGGGACGAAGCATTTTGAAACTTAGCTCAATAAAAGATACAGTTTGTTAAACATGATTTGTTCCGTAACCGAAATACAAACCACGCTATTTGCATTGGGTTTACCTTTCGGCGTAGCTGAAATTGACGAGCCAATAGATTTTAACGAGGGTTAACTACCCCCGAGCTAGTTAGCGGGGGTAGGGGAAGGGGTAGCTTGCTACCCCTCCCCCCCCACACACCGGTGATTTGCTTCACTTCACTTTTGGCTCGGACGATGTGCAGACGTCTCTGTCTATCGTCCTCGTTTTTGACAGCCTTAATCTTTTCTTTGCTTTTCCTCAGCTTTGTGTGTTTGAAGTTGGCCTCGCCCTTTGCTGTTCATCATGCGCAAGTGGCCTGGGATTGCCGGCCGCCCTTGCGGTACCTTCATGTCTGCGGTGGATACCGATCCTCACACCCTTTGCCCGCAGTGTCGAGGCCGACGGTGTGATAGTGAAAATACATGTAGTGAGTGTAGGGAGTGGTCTGCCTCCCAGTGGGAGAGGTTTGCCCGCCGGCGTAAGAAGAAGTCCAAGAGAGACCGTTCTCCTTCGAGGGTTGCCTTGAAGGAGGAAGGCTCTCGGGACTCTTCTTCCACCGCCCAAACCTCCTCCGAAGCTCCCCCTCGTCCGGCTCCCAGTGAGAGGCCGCCGAGTGGGAGCGCAGGCCCTAGTTCTGTTTCCCGACCTCGGGGTGTGGGAGAGGGCGTCGCCTCCCATAGCGGGGCGGTTCCCCCTCCTCCTCCGGGGGAGGATTTTGATAATGTTAACTCTATGTACTGTATAATGATGATCTTTTTCACTGCTTAAGGGCCTGCCCTCCAAGGAAGCCCTGTTTGACCATATTCAGTTAGGGGCTGCTGTCAAGCAGTCGCCGGTGATAGCAGAGGTAGATCCTCTGTCTATCGTCGACGTCGTGGTGGCAGAGGCTTCCGACGAGTCTGGTCAAACCTCTGCGGCTCCTGATGGTGATGACATTACTGAAGGCTCTCCTCCCCCTTCTGTACATCCTTCGGAGGGGGAAGGGGGTCCTACGGGCTCTCCTGCGGCTAAGTCTCCCCCTCGGGGGAGCACTCTGACTGAGACTCCTCTTCGGAGGACTGATGATCCTGACGACCTCCCTCGTGGCCGCCTTCGCCGTAAGGCTCATCGTCCGCTTCGCCGCAAGGGCCTCCCGTCTCCCTATAAGGGTGTCAAGAGTCGCCTTTTCGAGTCTTCTCCTCCTCCGTCCTCCGATGGGGACTCTCCTCACCAGAAGCAGTCTGTAGCAGCCGCGTCCTTAAACCTATCCGGGGATCGTTCACATTCTCCCACGCCTTCCAGACCTTCTACTTCCTGTGCAGACGGCCAGCAGTCTGATCTCGTCAGCCGACGGGCACCGGTCCCTTCGGGGCAAAGGGATGTCGCCCACAGTGTGGGCGCTTCCCTTGCGCGTCATGGTTCCCCTGCGCGCCCTTCTGCGCGTTCACGCGTAGTTGCACACCAACGCTCTCCTGCTCGTCAGCGCTCTCCTGCTCGTCAGCGCTCTCCTGATCGCCAGCGCTCTCCTGCTCGCCAGCGCTCTTCTGATGATCAACGCCCTACTGCTCGCCAGTGCTCTCCTAAGGACAACGAACATCCTCCTGTTCCTGCTGCGCACCCAGCGCGCCAACGGTCTCCTGAGCGCACTAGATCTCCTGCTCGTCAACGCGCACCTGCGCTACCAGTTCCTGACACGCGCCCTGTGCGCCCACGCGCCCTAGAACTCCGATTCAGGACATGGGCAAGGACTCAACTTCTCCTCGCCCTCGCGATCCTGCTCGTCAGCTTTCTCCTGCGCAGCAACGCGCGTGGTCTCCTGCGCGTACATCTAGAGTTCCTGCACGCCCACGCGCCTCCTCTTCCTAAGCCCACTCGCGAGCGTTCGCCTTTGCGCGTCGCGCCAACAGCTCGTGCGCAGCCTTCTACGCGACGCCTCCCTGCTCGCCAGCATTCTCCAGCGCGACAGCCATCTCCGACGCGGCAACGTTCTCCTGCTCGTCAGCAATCTGCGCGTCAACGATCACCAGCGCGTCAGCGTTCCCCTGAGCTCCGGCGATCTCCAGATCCTCCTCGTGATACATCGCCTGCGCGCAAGCGCTCTCCTACGCGTCAGCGCCCAGCAGATCCGGAGAAACATGGGTCCCCTGCGATCAGCTCGCCCACGCGCGGTCGCTCGCCTGCGCGTTCTACGCGCCATCGCTCGCCAACGCGCCATCGCTCGCCTGCGCGCCAGCGTTCACCAACGCGCCATCGATCACCGACTCGCCATCGCTCTCTCATTCCGTCACAGGTCTCCAGGACACTATCGGTCCTCTGGCCCTCAGCGGTCTCCTGAGCGCTCTCGTTCGCCCACTCGCCAGTGCGTTCACTCACCAACGGGCCAACGCGCTCACTCACCAGCTCGCCCACGCGCCCGCTCGCGATCGCCCCCGCGCTCGTTTGTCTCCTCGCGATTGCGCGCCCGCACTCCAACAGCCTCTCGTGCGCGACTCTTTCGTATCACCCTCGCACGAGCGTCAGCACGACCCCCGTTCGCGTCGGGTTCCGCAGCTCGCGGCAGCAGCAGGGACGCGTGTCGCCAGGTCGCAGTCGGGATCGCCTCCACCTAAGCGCAGGTCTCTTTTGCAGGACAAGGAAGGACCTTCGGAGAGGTCAAGGCAACTCTCTTCCCCTTCTTTTTTGCAGGCAGGTCCAGTGGTGTCCACTCCGAAGGATCGCCCGATCCCCCTTCCCTCCAGCGGGAATTTCGGACTCTGTGTCCGTGTCTCGGCAGTCCTGGTTTGGTCCTCTGATGCGGGCGTTAGTGAAGGCTATGAAGCCGGCACTCGCCGATCTAGGACACAAGCCAGCGACGGCCTCGCCCCCGCTGAAGAGAAGGAGAGGAGTGAACTTCTTGGTGTCTTCTCCCAGGGAGAAGTTGGTTCCTAAGAGGTCCGTCAGGAAGGCCCCGTCCCCTTCGCAGTCGTTTTCTCCTTCTCCCGTAGACGAGTCTTTTCCATCCTCGGGAGAGTCCAGTGAGGCGGCGGTCTCCCCCTCGGCACCAAGGGGGGAGTCACCTCCTCGTGAAGGAGAATCGTCTCGCGCGGAAGGTGCCTACCAGACCACTTTGCTGGAGTCTTGTATCCCGCCCAGGAAGGAACCCAAGGACTCCAAGACGTTGCCGAAGTCTTCTGCACGTATTCGTCAGGAACCAGCTAGACCCCGGAGAACGTCCACGTGTCTCCCCAGGAAGAGCTTCCGGGGACAGGAGACTTAGCTGCCAGTCCGCAGGGAGGAGAGCAGCAAGAGTCTGAGCATGCCTTCTGGCAGGTCTTGGGCCTGATGAGACAGCTCAACGGGTTCATGGACCCTGTGATCGCCCCCCGTGAAGGCAAGGACACGGTCCTGGATCAGGTTTATGGAACTCAGAAGCCCCCAAAGGCCAGCGTGGCTCTGCCCTGGTCCCAGGGGCTGAAGAGTGCCAGAGCCAGGGCCAACGCTCAGCTCGCAGTACTCGCTTCCTCCAGTCGTTCCTCTGCCGGGAACAAACTCCTCCCACCTCCTCGTCTCCAGCAGAGGAGGTATTTTGAGATCATGGGGGAGTCTAGCCTCGCTCTTCCCCTCCACCATTCTGTAGAAGAGCTTACTAGGGGAGTTCCTCTTGAGAAGCTCTCCGCCCGGCAGGTGGCGTTCTCGGCGTCGGAGATCCTGAGCCATGAGAAGGTCGCAAAGTGCGCCATGCAGGCCACTTCATGGCTGGATGTCTGGCTAGGTTCTCTGGGCATCCTATTGCACTCTGAGGATCTGTCTAAGGAGAGCAATAGGAAGGCCCTGGAGACCTTCCTCCTCTCGGGTACTCACTCCATCGAGTTCCTGGCACATCAGGTTACCAACCTGTGGGCCAACTCTGTGCTGAAGCGTCGTGATGCGGTGACCTAGAAGATCCATCCGAAGGTCCCCGCCGTGGATGTCAACAGGCTCAGACACGCCTCCCTCCTCGGGGGGAATTTGTTTGAGCCCCAGAACATGGAACGTACAGCTGAGAGGTGTAGGCAGTCTAGCCAGGACTCCCTTCTCCAGAGGGCCCTTGCATCTCGGCCCTACAAGCCTCCAGCTCCGCAGCAACATCAGCAGCAGTCTCGCAAGACACCGAAGCAGGCGCCGGCAGCTAAGAAAGTTGTGTCTAAGCCCCAGCCCTTTCCTGCCAAGGACAAGAGGGCCGGTAAGTCCTCCAGGGGAGGCAAGGCTCCTAGAGGGAGCGGCCGCGGCCGCAAACGCTAGGAGTGGCAGTCCCCCCGCGTGTCCACCTGTGGGGGGATGCCTTCAAAGTTGCGTGCACAGGTGGCAGCAACATGGGGCCGATGCTTGGACGGTCTCCGTGATCGGCCAAGGGTATCGCGTCCCATTCACGACATTTCAACCTCCCCTGACAGCGAATCCAGTGTCGTTGAGCTCCTATGCCATGGGATCGGTAAAGGGGCTAGCCCTTTGGGCGGAAGTCGAGACCATGCTCAAGAAGGATGCTCTCCAGGAGGTCGTTGACGGCTCCCCAGGCTTCTTCAGTCGACTCTTTCTTGTAAAGAAGGCGTCTGGAGGCTGGAGACCCGTCATCGACCTCTCAGCTCTGAACAAGTTTGTCAAGAAAACTCCGTTCAGCATGGAGACAGCGGACACGGTCAGACTTGCGGTGAGACCACAAGACTTCATGTGCACACTGGATCTGAAGGACGCGTACTTCCAGATCCCAATCCATCCGTCTTCCAGGAAGTACTTGAGATTCAGCCTAGACAGCAAGACCTACCAGTTCAAGGTGCTGTGCTTCGGTCTCTCCACAGCACCTCAGGTGTTCACCAGAGTGTTTACCCTGATTTCGTCTTGGGCGCACAGGAACAGCATCCGTCTCCTCCGTTATCTGGACGACTGGCTGATCCTAGCAGACTCGGAGTCGACCCTTCTTCGACTCCGAGACAGGCTTCTGGGACTTTGCCAGGATCTGGGGATCGTGGTAAATCTCGAGAAGTCCTCTCTGCAGCCGTCCCAACGACTGGTTTATCTAGGCATGTTGTTAGACACCAATCTCCACAAAGCCTTTCCATCAGACGACAGGATAGCAAGGCTGAGGTGGGTGGCGGAACCCTTCCTGAGGCGAGAGGAGCTTCCTGCCCAATCGTGGTTGCGTCTCTTAGGTCACCTGTCCTCCCTGGCCCGTCTGGTTCCAAACGGCCGTCTCAGGATGAGATCCCTGCAGTGGCGGCTCAAGTCCCGGTGGAATCAAGGATCCGATTCCCCGGGCGTTCAGGTCCCGATAGGACCTTCGGAACAGGCGGACCTGCGGTGGTGGCTGGTCGACGAGAACCTGCGAAAGGGAGTGGATCTTCTCGTCCTCCCCCCGGAATTGACACTGTTTTCAGACGCGTCAAAAGAAGCGTGGGGGGCGCACATTCTGAACCAGAGGACCTCAGGCCTTTGATCAGAATCAGAAAAATACCTGCACATCAACCTTTAGAAATGAAGGCCGTCTTTTTGGCTCTTCAACAGTTCCAACGGACCCTGGCGGGTCACTCCGTGGTGACGATGAGCGACAACACCACGGTAGTGGCTTATATCAACAAGCAGGGAGGTACTTTTTCGCAGCAGCTCTCCCATCTTGCAGTAGAGATTTTGAGGTGGACCGAAGTCCACTCGATAACACTATCAGCTTGCTTCGTTCCTGGCAAGAGGAATGTGCTCGCCGACAGTCTGAGCAGGGCTTCGCAGATAGTGAGTACCGAGTGTTCTTTGAATCCTCAGATAGCCAACAAAGTCCAGACTTTGTGGGGTTCCCCGATCGTGGATCTGTTCGCGACAGCTTTGAATTTCAAACTGCCCCGGTACTGCTCCCCAGTCCCGGACCCCAAGGCACTCTGGCAAGATGCTTTCCAACAACGGTGGGACAACATCAACGTGTACGCCTTCCCACCATTCTGTCTGATGAGAAGGGTGCTCAACAGGACCAGACTATCGGTCAACTTGTCGATGACTCTGATAGCTCCGCTATGGCATCACGCGGAATGGTTCCCGGACCTTCTGCAGCTCCTGACGGAGCTCCTGAGAGAACTTCCCCCACGACACGAGCTACTCAGACAACCATATTGCAACATCTTCCATAGGGCCGTAGCCTTGCTTCGGCTTCACTCCTGGAGACTGTCCAGCGTCTCCTCACGGAGAGAGGCTTTTCGCAACAGGTTGCAGAGAGAATGTCTCTGCACCTGCGAAAGTCCTCTGAGGGAGTCTACCAGGCGAAGTGGAGAGTCTTCTGTGGTTGGTGTCGTGGGAGGGGTATCTCTCCACTTGATGCCACTATTCCAACAATAGCGGAGTTTCTCGTTTATTTGTGGGAGGAACTGCGCCTTTCGGTCTCAGCGGCGAAAGGCTATCGCTCAGCCTTAAGCTTGGCTTTTAGGCTGAAAGGAGTGGATATTTCTTCCTCGCTGGAACTCTATCTACTCATACGTAGCTATGAGCTTACCTGCCCTCAGTCGGAAGTGAGACCTCCTCCTTGGAACGTGGTTCGGGTCCTCAGGGCTCTTAAGAGACCTCCCTTCGAACCATTACGCCAGGCCTCTGATCGCCACCTGTCTTGGAAGACCGCTTTCCTGCTCGCTTTGGCCTCTGCCAAACGAGTTAGTGAACTTCATGGTCTCTCGTACGACGTCGCTCATTCAAGGGGATGGGGGGAGGTAACGTTCAGGTTCGTCCCTGAGTTTGTTGCCAAGACTCAGAATCCTGGAGTGCCGGACCCACGGTTCGACTCTTTCAGGGTCGCGAGTCTCCGTTCTGTAACAAGCGACCCAGACCAGCTGCTATTATGTCCAGTTAGGAGTCTGAGGTGTTACTTGAAGAGAACAGCTGCAGTTCGTCCTCAGGTGCAAGCATTGTTTGTTAGCACAGGCAAGACGAAGAGGAGGGTCACCAAGAACACCATCTCGGCTTGGATTCGAAGGGTTATCCATCATGCCTTGAATCCGGACCCTCCTCCGTCACGTTGCCCTAGGGCACACGACGTCAGGGGCATCGCTACGTCCCTGGCCTTCAAGAAAAACTTCTCTGTGACACAGGTACTTCAAGCTGGGGTCTGGAAGCGTCAGACGACCTTCACAGCCCACTACCTGCAGGACGTGACCCAAAGGAGCCTCGATACTTTTTCTATCGGCCCTGTGGTGGCTGCACAACAGATGGTCTACCTCAGGCTCCTTTATGGACAAGTAGCAGTAGGTTGAGGGCGTTGTTACCCGGTTTTAGTCTGCGTGAATGAAAGAGTATGTCTGACCCTTACTTCTTTCTTCATCCTCCCCTCTCTTGGGGAAGCAGCATCCTGGTCTCCGCATAGCTGACCTCAACCTCTGCAGGTAAACCATGCTTCCTTGTGCTCCTAGTATTAAGCTTAATACTGTCGTGTCCCCCATACCCTGACGAGGTGGTATTGGGAACGTCCTATCCTGGAATCCTATCTAAAGGTCTCAAGGTCAACTCCATAGGACGAGTCATGCTCTTTCCTCCACACACAACTTATGTAGGCCACACGTTCCTTGTGAAGCGAGGAACTTGTGAGGTGCAGGGACTCCTTTTCTCGAGTGCTACTCACTTGGAGTCGGAGTCCCCGGGTAAAGCCAAAGTCAGTAAGGCTGGGGACTTTCCACCCTTCCTAAGGGGTAAGTCACCCAATGTAAATTGCGTGGTTTGTATTTCGGTTACGGAACAAATGACAAACTCGGAGATAATTTGTATTTTTCCTACCCATACAAACCTTAGCTATTTACACATATTTGACTGCCAGCCCTGTCCCCCAAGTCAAGTCCTACCTCTAAGTGAAGTGAAGCAAATCACCGGTGTGTGGGGGGGGAGGGGTAGCAAGCTACCCCTTCCCCTACCCCCGCTAACTAGCGCGGAGGTAGTTAATCCTCGTTAAAATCTATTGGCTCGTCAATTTCAGCTACGCCGAAAGGTAAACCCAGTTTAAATAGCTAAGGTTTGTATGGTTAGGAAAAATACAAATTATCTCCGAATTTGTCATTTTAAAGAATTTATGCTATATTTTTTATCAAAATATCAGCTAGATCATTATGGAAAAAATAACCCAATAATCTTTAATTATGATTAAAAGAAAAAATACCTAATGAGTCTTGTCTTTTTAGCCACCATAGTTATGTATTTAACGTAAAAAATGTATTGGAGATGTAGTTGTGGGCGGGGTCTAACCAGACATCAACTGGCTGTCTCATGGTGGCACTCTCGCAAGCAAGTCACCTGTCAAATACTGTATGGCTAGAGCTACCCAACAGCTACCGGATAACTGTAACTCTAGTTAAGTTTTTTTTCACCAGATTCTTTATAAAAAATTGATGTAGCTAATCGTTTTAACATCACCTCTTCGATGTCTCACAGGAATATATAATACAGGAGAGGGTGTTCGCAGCCCCCTCGTCTTGTCCTTTTTAGTCGCCTCTTACGACACCCAGGGTTACGTTGGCGCTGTTCTAATTTGTTATGCCCCCGCGGCCATAGGAAACTGATAGATGAGAATGATCATTAATAGGAGGTAAATCAGTTGTTGTTTGCGGATGATGCTGTACTGGTTGCAGACTCAGAAGAGAAGCTTGGCCGATTAGTGACAGAATTTGGAAGGGTTTGTGAGAGAAGGAAGTTGAGAGTTAATGTGGGTAAGTGTAAGGTTATGAGATCTACGAGAAGGGAAGGTGGTGCGAGGTTGTCTATCATGTTGAATGGAGTGTTACTTGAAGAAGTAGACCAGTTTAAGTACTTGGGGTCTGTTGTTGCAGCAAATGGTGGAGTGGAAGCAGATGTACGTCAGAGAGTGAAAGAAGGATGCGAAGTGTTGAGGGCAGTGAATTGAGTGGTAAAGAATAGAGGGTTAGGCATGAATGTAAAAAGAGTTCTGTATGAGAAAGTGATTGTACCAACTGTGATGTATGGATGAGTTGTGGGGAATGAATTTGAATGTGTTTGAGATGAAGTGTCTGTGGAGTATGGCTGGTGTATCTCAAGTAGATAAGGTTTGGAACAAAGTAGTGAGGATAAGAATGGGTTTAAGAAATGAGTTAGCAGCTAGAGTGGATATGAATGTGTTGAGGTGGTTTGGCCATGTTGAGAGAATGGAAAATGGCTGTCTGCTAAAGAAGGTGATGAATGCAAGAGTTGATGGGAGAAGTACAAGAGAAAGGCCAAGGTTTGGGTGGATGGATGGAGTGAAGAAAGCTCTGGGTGATAGGAGGATAGATGTGAGAGAGGGAAGAGAGCGTGCTAGAAACAGGAATGAATGGCGAGCGATTGTGACGCAGTTCCGATAGGCCTTGCTGCTTCCTCCGGTCGCCTTGGATGACCGCGGATATAGCAGCAGTAGGGGATTCAGTTTATGAAACTTCATCTGTGGTGGATAATGGGGAAGGGTGGGCTGTGGCACCCTAGCAGTACCAGCTGAACTCGATTGAGTCCCTCGTCATGGTTGGAGGAGTGTAGAGAGGTAAGGTCCCCTTTTTTTATCATTTGTTTGATGTTGGGGAAGTGCCCTAGTATATAGATAGATAGTCTTAACATCAATGAAACTACTGTTTATAGATGGCTAAATGATACAATGAAGAAGAAAAATTGAAAAGCCATCCTAGGAGGTGAAAGAAGCTGCTGCTGCACAACTGCAAAAGAAGACAAAGAGTTATAAAGTCAATAGCATAGGCCTAGTCTCCAGAGCTATTCTTTCATAATCGTCATCATCATCACCATTATTATTATTATTATTATTATTATTATTATTATCATTATTATTATCATTATTATTTTTATTATTGTTATTATTACAATTTAAGATACGTTGTTATGGTCTTTCTGTAGAGTCTGCACATGACGCGTGTGGCTGAATATGTCTGACCTGATTATAGTCTTCTGTTCGTAAAGTCAAAGTAAAATGATAGAAAGGTTGAATTAATTGTATTTCTAATAGCAAAGATAACTCACCACCTCGTTTTTCTAATTAATTATTTATATATTTATCAATTTTTCCTCAAACTGAAAAAACCATTGGGAGATTAGAATTATAGAAGTAGCGTTGACTTAGTCTAAACTATGAGTTGTAATAATTTATTGCAACTTTGAAAATCACGATCCTAACTACCGTTTGTTTTATACACAAAACGTCATAAGCAAAAAATAAGTAATAACTTTGAAATCATATAACAAATGCATAAATTGTTATCATTAGACTAAAGCACTCTGCTTAAACTGTTCTCCATCCAGACTCCCTCTTTCCCAGTTTGAATTCTTCTATCCAGACAAACAACTCAAATATTAGTCTTACTGACTCTCGCGGAGTCATGTTAGCAAAGGAATTCGTGCTACATTACCATAAGGGGTTTTTGTTCTAAAATATCATTTTAGCATGAAAGTTTTTTTTAATGATCTAACATTATTCAACGATAAAATTATCCATTGCAAGTGCCCAATGTTGTCTTATACATGCACATGTTTACAAAGTGAAATATAAGATTTAATACTGTAATAAGTGGCAACATAAGAACAACACTTGTCCGAAGCAAAAATAAAAAAGTATCACCAGTTTTGCTGCATACTGTACATTAAAGTATTATGTGTACCGTAGGTTTATATTTAAACATTGAAAACAATATTCTAAACATTCATATTTTTGCATATGGCCATGTGTTAAACCAAAATATGTGATACAAAATTTTAAAAGGTCTAAGACAAAAAAGTATTGCAGTACTGTATTTTCATTTTAAAAAATTATGGTTTGGTATCTTCTTTATCAGGTAACAAGGTTAAGCCATTTTGACTATGTACGTCCTGAAGACCTGGAAAACATTGGGCTGGGAAAGCCTGCAGCCCGACGATTACTGGAGACTGTCAAGAAGAAGCGGTCAGCGACGTGGCGACGGAATTTGGTGTCAAAGATCTTGTCAACTGGGACCTCTCCTTCAGGAAAGAATAAAAATGCAGCTGCAGCTTCTGATATACAAAACTCAAGCCTTACTTGCCTTATTCAAGAAAAGGTGGGGTATTACATAAATCTTGTTAAGTGATAATTTAGTTATACAAGTATTGGTTTTTTTCTGCTTGAAGAAAGGCTGAGGGAAAACTAGTGAGTACTTGAAAGAATTCTTTAAAGATGATTTATAAAGAAAATGCTTTTTGTCCTTATTTTTTGCTTACTCATGTTGGGGTGAAAATGACTTTACTTCCTTTTTTCTTACCAGACATTCACTGTGCTATAAGCTTTCAAATGGCAGCTTTAGTTGACAAGCTAAAATGTTGGGGGTTTAGTAGTGGATCTGTAAGATTAGCCTTCCCATATCCCAATAACTACTAATATGATGCGTCACTGTCCATGGCTGCCATGTTTTAAATCTTAAAATTTGCTTTGTCACAGTGTTTACATCTCATATTGTGGTGTTTTATCTTTAAGAGGATTTTTCATGCCTTTATGTCATCCACTTGATTGTGATGAGATTCTTTCAAGTTAAACCCAATTATTTGAATTGAGATACTACTGCTAGAGAGTTGTGGGGTCCTTTGACTGGCCAGACAATACTACATTGGATTCTTTTCTGGTTACTGTTCATTTTTCCTTTGCCTACACATCCGAATAGTCTGGCCTATTCTTTACATTTTCTCCTCTGTCCCCAAACACCTGACAACACAAAGATTACCATACAATTCTTCTTCACCTAAGCGGTTAACTACTGCACTGTAATTGTTCAGTGGCCACTTTCCTCTTGGTAAGGGTAGAAGAGACTTTAGCTATGGAAAGCAGCTCTTCTAGGAGAAGGACACTCCAAAATCAAACCATTGTTCTTTAGTCTTGGTTAGTGCCATAGCCTCTGTAACATGGTCTGCCACTTCACTGTCTTGGGTTAGAGTTCTCTTACTTGAGGGTACACTCGGGCGCACTATTCTATCTTATTTTTCTTCCTCTTGTTTTGTTCAAGTTTTTATACTTTATATAGGAAATATTTATTTTAATATTATTACTGTTCTTAAAATATATAATTTTCCTTGTTTCCTTTCCTCATTGGACTATTTTTCCTGTTGGAGCTCTTTGGCCTTGTAGCATCCTGCTTTTGCAACTAAGGTTGAAGCATAGCAAGTAATAATAATAATAATAATAACAATAATAATAATAGTATGCCAACTGAAATGAGATTTGTTCCAGTACTATATACATAAACCCTTTCACCATTTACAGTGGAGGTATATTTCAGCGACAGCTGAAACAGCCAGAAGACTTTTAAGTGAGGTGTAACTACTCACCGCTGGACGTGCCGCTCCATGCACACTCGCAGTAGCAACGATACAGCACTTTTTATTTTGGCTCTGTAGAAAGCAGACCCTAGTCTCTCTCTCCCATTAATCTTTAGGGGGGGCAGCCAGTGAATACCATTTTTTAGGGAAAGCACTTCAACATTCATATCTCTTATTAAAGTAATTTTGGACATCTCCAAACCGTGCATGATTTTACCTCTGACCATTAGTTTTGTAATGCCAGTGTGATTTATCCTGAAAATAATGCATTTTTCAAATTCTATCTCCTCCCTTGATACTTAATATTAAGACCTGGGATTACTATCGTACATAGACCTGATGTAAACCTGCAATCAAATGAATTTTTTTCTATAAGTCATTTATTTGTTAGATGTGAATTTCATCATTATGGTAAAAGAAAATAAACCATGTAAATCAGGGAAAATTAGAAGAAAAAAATGAAACAAATTGGAAAAAAAGTTTTTATTTCATTGTTCTATAATGTCTTTAAGTTACTGTATGGACCAAATTTCAATGCTATAGTTTTCAATATTAAACTTACCCGATAATCATGTAGCTGTCAACTCCGTTGTCCGACAGAATTCTACGGGAGGGATACGCCAGCTATCACTATACTAGAAGGGGGTGTACTCACAAGCGCCACCTGTGGCCAGGTACTACAGTACTTGTTGTTGACGCCACCTCACTTTTTCCTCTGTCGTGCTTCCGGCAAGACGTTCTTGGATACGCTTATGATTTTGGAGTATTGTTCACGGTTTGGTGAAGTATTTCTCTAAAATTTGCAGCTATTCGCTATACTAGAAACTTCTATATTAGCTTAGTTAGCTTTTGGAATTAATTTAATTATGGTGACGAAGAGAGTATGAACTCTCTTTCACCTTTAAATGGCCGACCCTTCCCTTAGACGGAAGTGTTGGTGTCTAAGAGAGTATAGACTCTCTTTCTTAATTTTGCTTGACAAAAGTTATAGATTTATTTTATATCTCTCCGCCTTTTATAGGCCTCTTCGATTAACTTCCTTTTATTATAAAATTATTAAAATTAATTTTTATATATTCGACCTTTCCTAATGGTAGGCGGTCTTTTCTTGTACCGAAGTTAATTAACATTGAGCCCGTCATTTCGGTTTTACCTGTTAACATATTATGCTATTTTAATGTTTTTGAAAGAATTTCTTTGATAGTCTCGTACTGTTTTCAAAGTTGAACTAACGTTTTGTTTTGTCTCTGCAGTTGTTGACGTTTCAGAACGTTCAACTTGCGCTCTATCGTTACGATAGAGAGAGAATTTTCACGGTGTCACGTTGCAGTAAGAGTAACCGTGTCTAGCGTTTTGTTCATTCTTTCTTAACTTAATGGTTTTAATTCTACAAAGGAACTTTTCATTTTGGGAAATATTTTCCTTTAACAATAATATGTGTTAACGATATATATGATTGGGCTCTTCTCTCAGGTTCTAAGTCAAGAGAGAGAGAGAGAGAGAGAGAGATAGAGACGGAGGGAGAAAGAGGAGGATAAACGTTTCGTTCAAGCGAGTAACGTTGTTATCGTTTTTGCTCTTCTCCCTAGTCTCTTTAGGGGAAGAAGGTAAACGTTTCTAGAGTTTTTCTTGTTCTCAAGCTTTATGCGGTGAGAGATTTTAAACGTAGTTTATTTGATCTAGTGTTTAGTCTCTTTCCAGCCACTGAATTATTTATCTTTCATTAGATTTTTCTGTTACATTGTAATTCTGTTTTCGCAATTACTAACTTTTGAGAAAGGATAGAATTGCGTGTTTCAGGTACAAACCACTTAAAGTTTCGAGTTCAGTGAAATAAGTGCAAACAGAAAATCAAAAGTGATAAGTGATTAGCGCAAAGTGTGTCAGTGTTGTGCGTGAGGGTACTTCTGTGCGTGCCAGTCGTCCTCCCAGTCCGGGACCTCTTGCAAGCTCCCAAGCCCAGGGGAGAAGCAATGTCGAAGGGCAAAAGGGTTCGGCAGGCCTTGATCGGCACACAGAAGTATCCTCGGTGGTTGCGGGCGTGTCTTAAGAGACCGTCACTCCCACCCGCAGACGATTGAGCCCTTATTTTGCTCGTCTGCAGAAGAAATTTCGGGGAGAAAACGCTGGTCTCAGGTCTCAAGACCTCTTAAACGTAAAGTCCAGACCTATGCCAGACGTACGAAGTTAGAGTTCAACAACCCTGATGCAGTCATTGGGTTAGCTCTGACTCTCCTCAGTCTCAGGTGACTGCACACCTCCTAAGAGAGGTAAGGCGATGCCACAACAGACCTTATCGTCTGTTGATCCCAAGACGACTTTGCTGCAGTCCATGCAGTCGCAGCTTGGGGTCTTAATGCGTGAGTTTCAGGCTGAGAAGGTTACACCTCCTCCTGCGAACGCTCCGCCTCTCCGCAGTCCAATCTGCCAGGCGTACGAAGTTGAGGTTCCTCAGGCTACCTTACCGCGTTCTGAGTTGCCAGTTACCAGCGGTGTGCAGCAACCTCCGCCTCCTCCTGCGAGAGCTCCGCCTCACCGCAGTCCAGTCTGCCAGGCGTACGAAGTTGAGGTTCCTCAGGCTACCTTACCGCGTTCTGAGTTGCCAGTTACCAGCGTTGTGCAGCAACCTTAACCTTCCTTAAGGCAACCTCAGCAATGGGAGCAGGAGTCTTATGCCTTACTTCCTCCGCTTCCGCTTGCGGTTCCACCAGCGAGGCAACAATCTCTTGAGGTACGACAACCTCTTCCATCAATGAGGCAGCCACCTCAGCACTCGCTGCAGCTTAGGCTAGCTCCTCAGGAACCTCAACTCGCGAGACAAGAACTGCGTTCTGCGCAGCCGCTATCTCAACTCTCGCAGCTCACACCTCAGGAACCTTAACTCGTTCCTCAGGAACCTGCTACTGCGCATCCGCAACCCTTACAGCAAGCGCAACTCTTGAGGCAGCAACCTCATGCTATGAGTCAGCCACCTCAACGCATGCATCTGCCACTTTCTCCTCAACTTGAGAAATAACAAATGACAATAATAACACCTCATTACTTTCATAACTTGCATTTGTAATCATATACATGTATGCCTACACAAACATTATGATAATGGAGGTTATTTGTCTTACTTATATAAAAATATATATGTATTCCTTGCAATATATTTTTAACAATATCGCAAAATATGGCAAAAATATCTTCAAAACAAAAATGAATCATGAGTTATGAATGTAAGGTAAATATTATGTTGATATTAAAACCCCATGCAAGCATGCATGAAGCACTCTAGCACTGGTCATGGAATTTCTGAGAAATGTTAAACGCCATGCAACACGCTCTGCTTACCTTACAGCATGCTCTACATACAGCATGCTCTGCATACAGCATGCTCTGCATACAGCATGCTCTGCATACAACATGCTCTGCATACAGCATGCTCTGCATTCAGCATGCTCTGCATACAACATGCTCTACATACAGCATGCTCTGCATACAACATGCTCTGCATACAGCATGCTCTGCATTCAGCATGCTCTGCATACAACATGCTCTGCATACAGCATGCTCTGCATACAACATGCTCTACATACAGCATGCTCTGCATACAGCATGCTCTGCATACAACATGCTCTGCATACCTTACCGCATGCTTCTCAGTCATACATCTTTGGTTGTTGCCAACTCACTAGACTGTCAAGCAGTTTCATAATGTTGCCTTCTAGTCTGCTGCTTTTGCACCATTGAAACCCTCACTGAGAGAACTTAACTTTTCTCGGATATGGTCCCTGTAGATGAGAAAGTGCTTTTCTCCCTCCTTCTGATATTCCCTTGAGGACTCTGTCATTTGGAGAGGAGCCTTTAGCTGCGTAGCCTCCTATGGACTTTTATTTAAGCATACCATGCTTCCAGGGAAGGTAATGGTTCCACTTCAGTCACTAACCCCGTCTGTTACCACACCTGCTCCCATAGACCTTGAGCTGTGTTGCAAGACATGCAGTCCAAGCTTAGTCCTTGTTAAAGGATTTTTTGTTTACGGAGTCAGTATGTCACTGGGAAGACGTTCAACAACCAGCAGAAGTGACTTGTTGTGACGCAGTGCGGCAACCTCAGCAACCCGATAAGGAGTTGTCTGTACGACCCAGACAGTCTAGACAGCTTCGGGTTGTCACTGTACTTCCTCGCTTCCCCATGGTTGACAGTTCACAGACTGTGCAGCAGTACCATGATCTTGTGTCCGGCTCCGTCAGACGACTGGCTTTTAAGAGCTCCCACAAGTCGTCGCTGTCTGGAGATTCTCAGATGGACTATGGATCTGACCAAGGAACTGGGCCTCCTGGTCAATTTTGAGGAGTCTCAGCTCATCCCATCCCAGACCATTGTCTCCCTGGGTATGGATCTTCAGAGTCGAGCTTTTCGGGCTTTTCCGTCGGCCCCAAGGATCTTCCAAGCCCTAGAATGCATCCAGAGCATGCTGAGAAGGAACCGATGCTCAGTCAGGTAGTGGATGAGTCTAACAGGGACACTTTCATCGCTGGCCCTGTTCATCGTGTTAGGGAGAATCCACCTCCCCCCCTTCAGTATCATCTAGCTGCTCACTGGATAAAGGACATGACGCTAGAGACGGTCTCAGTTCCTGTTTCCGAAGAGAGGAGGTCTTCTCTCGCGTGGTGTAAGAACAGCTTTCTTCTCAAGGAAGTCTACCTTTGGCTGTTCAGAAACCCGACCGCCGTCTCCTCTCGGACACATCAGACACGGGCTGGGGTGCGACTTTGGACGGACAGGAATGATCGAGAACATGGAATCAGGAGCAAAGGACACTTCACATCAATTGCAGGAGTTGTTGGCGGTTCTTCTGGCCTTGATAAACTTCAAGTCCCTCCAGCTTAACAAAGTGGTGGAGGTGGACTCTGACAACACCACAGCCCTGGCTTACACCTTCAAGCAGGGAGGGACTCTTTCGTGAAGTTGTTCTAGATCGCAAGGGACCTCCTCATCTGGTCTAAAGATCGAAAGCTCACGCTGGTAACGAGGTTCATTCAGGGCGGTATGAATGTCATGGCAGATCACCTCAGCCGGAAGGGTCAGGTCATCCCCACAGAGTGGACCCTTCACAAGAATGTTTGCAGCAGACTTTGGGCCCTGTGGGGTCAGCCAACCATAGATCTGTTCGCTACCTCGATAACCTAGAGACTCCTATTGTATTGTTCTCCGATTCCAGACCCAGCAGCAGTTCACGTGGATGCTTTTCTGCTGGATTGGTTCCATCTCGACCTGTATGCATTCCCGCCGTTCAAGATTGTCAACAGGGTACTTCAGAAGTTCTCCTCTCGCAAAGGGACACGGCTGACGTTGGTTGGCTCCGCTCTGGCCCGCGAGAGAATGGTTCTTAGAGGTACTGCAATGGCTGGTCGACATTCCCAGGACTCTTCCTCTAGGAGTGAACCTTCTACGTCTACCTCACGTAAAGAAGGTACACCCGAACCTCCACGCTCTTCGTCTGACTGCCTTCAGACTTTCGAAAGACTCTCAAGAGCTAGGGGCTTTTCGAAGGAGGCAGCCAGAGCGATTGCCAAAGCAAGGAGAACATCCACTCTCAGAATCTATCAGTCTCTAGGGGAAGTCTTCCGTAGCTGGTACAAGACCAATGCAGTTTCCTCAACCAGTACCACTGTAACCCAGATTGCTGACTTCCTGTTATATCTAAGGAAAGTAAGATCCCTTTCAGCTCCTACGATCAAGGGTTACAGAAGTATGTTGGCAGCGGTTTTCCGCCACAGAGGCTTGGATCTTTCCACCAACAAAGATCTACAGGACCTCCCTAGGTCTTTTGAGACCTCAAAGGAACGTCGGTTGTCCACTCCAGGCTGGAATCTAGACGTGGTCCTAAGGTTCCTTATGTCATCAAGATTTGAACCTCTCCAATCAGCCTCTTTTTAGGACCTCACATTAAAAATTCTTTTCCTCGTGTGCTTGACAACAGCTAAAAGAGTAAGTGAGATCCACGCCTTCAGCAGGATCATTGTTTTCACATCTGAAACGGCTACATGTTCCTTGCAGCTCGGTTTTTGCTAAACGAGCTTCCTTCACGTCCTTGGCCTAAGTCGTTCGAGATCCCAAGCCTGTCCAACTTGGTGGGGAATGAACTGGAGAGAGTACTTTGCCCAGTTAGAGCTCTTAGGTACTATCTAAAAAGGTCTTAACCTTTACAAGGACAATCAGAAGCCTTATAGTGTGCTATCAAGAAACCTTCTTTTCCAAGTTCTAAGAACTCAGTTTCTTACTATTCAGGCTTCTGATTAGAGAAACACATTCTCATCTGAAGGAAGAAGACCTTGCTTTGCTGAAGGTAAGGACACATGAAGTGGGAGCTGTGGCTACTTCAGTGGCCTTCAAACAGAGCCATTCTCTGCAGAGTGTTATGGATGCAACCTATTGGAGAAGCAAGTCAGTGTTCGCATCATTCTATCTCAAAGATGTCCAGTCTCTTTACGAGTACTGCTACACCCTGGGACCATTCGTAGCAACGAATGCAGTAGTAGGCGAGGGCTCAGCCACTACATTCCCATAATCCCATAACCTTTTAACCTTTCTCTTGAATACTTTTTATGGGTTGTACGGTCGGCTAAGAAGCCTTCCACATCCTTGTTGATTTGGCGGGTGGTCAATTCTTTCTTGAGAAGCGCCGAGGTTAAAGGTTGTGATGAGGTCCTTTAGTATGGGTTGCAGCCCTGTATACTTTAGCACCTTTGAGTTGATTCAGCCTTCCAAGAGGAACGCTGCGCTCAGTAAGGAAGACGATCTTATTAAAGGCAGAGTAACGGTTCAAGTCGACTTCCTTACCAGGTACTTATTATTTCATTGTTATTGTGGATAACTGATTATATGAAATACGGGATACTTAGCTATCCTTTAGTCTTGTACACTGGTTTTTCACCCACCCCCCTGGGTGTGAATCAGCTACATGATTATCGGGTAAGTTTAATATTGAAAAATGTTATTTTCATTAGTAAAATAAATTTTTGAATATACTTACCCGATAATCATGATTTAATTGACCCACCCTTCCTCCTCATAGAGAACCAGTGGACCGAGGAAAAAGTGAGGTGGCGTCAACAACAAGTACTGTAGTACCTGGCCACAGGTGGCGCTTGTGAGTACACCCCCTTCTAGTATAGTGATAGCTGGCGTATCCCTCCCGTAGAATTCTGTCGGGCAACGGAGTTAACAGCTACATGATTATCGGGTAAGTATATTCAAAAATTTATTTTACTAATGAAAATAACATCTTTCAAACGAAAGACGATAAAATTGGAAGGTCAATAAGTATAGTTTTGAAATATGGCCGTTCAGAGTTTTTCTTTGTGTTTTTACAAAGACAATATTTATAAATTATGATTATTATGAATTTTATATTCCTTTTTGGATGTTAATAAACCAAAACTGTTGTTTGACATAATATAATGATAAATTAAGGTCGCTTTGGCCAATGTAGTGCTTCTTGAGGTTTCAGGACCCCTCTGACTTTTCCTAACCTCTCTCTCCCTTACTAACCCCACTAATATCGATGATATGTAAATATTAGAGCAAATTTTCTTCTTCTGTATGTTAGCGAGATGTTTTGATTGTCTTTTCCTCTTTTGCTGGATGAAATTCATGCCAACACAGAAAAAGAGATGTTAAAGTAATTAAAAGTCAAAGGTCAAACTCAAATGTTTTGTAATTTTATGAAGATTATTATTAAATCATGATTGTTCCAACACAGAGTACTTACCTAGAACTACTTTCTTAGGAGTTACTGGTAACTTTCCCAACCGACCAGAATTTTGTGTAGTTTACCCTATTCCCATTTTCTATGGGTGACCTCAGGCAGAGTGATACTCGCCCTGAGGTGACCCGTGGTCGGAGAGTGTGCTAGTTCAGGTCGTGCTCCTCAGTAAGTTTCTGGTCGCGACGTGATTCACATCTCGCCGCGCTCTCTCTTACCCAGTGCGACCCTTTGTGTTCACCATGTGGTTCCTGTGCCCGTATCCTTACCCCTTTCCCTTGTGTCCCTGTGTCTCTTGGTGTGTTAGTGTTTTCATTATGGAGCATCCCCGCCGTTGCCCTGGCCCTGTGGCCGGTGAGTCTTGTGGGGCTTTCCTTTCGAAGCCCGAGGTTGACCCACACTCGCGTTGTTCATTATGTAGGGGCAAGGTATGCACCCCTACCGCCACGTGCTCGGAGTGCGAGTCTTGGGGCGAAATCCAGTGGGTTCTTTATGGGACTAAGAAGAAGAAGTCGGCCAAGAAATCGCCCAAGAAAGCTACTGCGTCCTCTGCTTTGGTGTCTCCAGATGCCTCGTCGGAACGTGGCTCCCTTTCATCTTCCCCTACCCAGAGTAGGGGACGAGGTAAGTCCGTTGCGGGGAAGCGACCCATTGTCCCTCCCCAGGAGTCTGAATTACCTGTGGGGGAAGCTACTTATGTGATACAGGCATGTGTGGGACCTGAGGGAAGTGCGGGAGTGTGTGTGGGAGACAAGGTCCTGGTGCCCGCAGGGCCCGTCTCTACCGAAGACCCTATGTGGGGAAAGTCAGGTACTACCTCTTCTCCCCTATCTTGGGCATGTGTTTCAGGTACTTCGCCCGGCGGGGGGGGGGGGGGGGGATGCCGAGAAAGGCCATTCGTCGAATTCGGACCCCGCCGTTTGGGATCTCCCTAGAACACCCTGCAGGTCACCCTTCAGGCTCGAAGAGGAGTTTGACCTTTGGATCGCCCGGAAGAACATTCCTCGGTCCCCCCCAGCGCCCTTGGCGATGCTTCCGCCCGTCTTCCTGCAGCCTGCGGAACCAGAGATTCGTCATGGAGTCCCCCCCGCGGAATTGGACGTCTCAGGTGGTTCGGCTGATTCCCTCTCCTCCTCCTCGTCTTCCTCGTCCGCAGATTCATCGTCATCAGAGGACGATACCAGGTCCGCGAGGAGGAAACGCGAGAGGTCCAGGAAAAAGAAGTAGTCCCGCTCCCGTTCAAGACAGAAGAAGAAGGAGTCCAGGCCATCTAAGAAGAAGGCGAAGAGGAGTAAGTCGAAGGATTGGGTGAGTATCACGGTGCCCCGGAGCGAGCTGTTTAAGGTCACCACAGCCGCGGCCGCTTCCGGGTGGCTCCCTAGAGCCTCGTCCTCACCGTCTCTCCCCTCCTTCTCCTCCTACGGACAAGAACCTGACCGAGGGAGGCCTTTCCAAGCTCCCCGTGATGCGCCTAAGTTGACGAAGGCCTCCGCTGCCCCTACTCTGCGGCTCCATCATGTGGAAGGCGGAACGCCAGCCATGGGCTCCTTGGCTGACTTCATTAAGCCCCAAGGGCGCCCTACGGCCAGGGATATTCCCACAGATGCGAGGACGCCCGCAGGGCAAGGTAATCCCATGACTGATACCTTCGCCTCTGCGAGTCCGCCCGTGACACGGGCAGGCCCATCCAACGTTAGCCCCCCCAACCGTCACCGATGATACTCGTGCTGAGGGACTGGTGACAGAGGCCCTGGTTGAGGGAGGAGAGTGCTCGTCCGATGACATCTCCTACCGCAAGGTGTTGGCCCTCATAAGGCGGCACCATCGGCTGGATGAACCCATGCCCACCACTGAACAGGCCTGGCTCTCCGGACTTAGCAGGCTGGTGGAGAACCCTATACAGCAAAAGCCCTCCTTAGCTCTACCCTTAGCTCCTGACGTAAAGCTGGGTATGGAGCATATTGACAAATTCTTGGACGGCCTGGCGGACACCCCTAGGAGTCAAAGTGCCTCGAAGCTGCTTCCAGGACTGAGGGCACAGAAGAGGTTTTACATGCCGGAAGGTCGTCAGGGAGGACCCCGCGCAACGGAGACAGCCATTACCTCAATGAACCAGGGTGCCGCTGAAGACAGAACATCCACGGCCCCTGTGTGTTTTTCCCCTTCGGAGACCTCCATGATGGAGGACATGGCCCAGGACTTAGTTTACGTGTCCTCCTGGTTGGACTGGTGGGCCTGCACGTTGGTTGGCTTTCAGTCCTCTCATGATTTGTCCCTACCAGAAAACCAAACCTTATTGAGAGAGCTGATTAGCTCAGGGGGCAAAGCCCTAAAATTCTTATCCTATCAATCCCTCTCCCAGGCTACCAATTAGGTCCTGAGGAAGAGAGACACTATTCTCAGCAAATTAGTGAGGAAACTCCCTGACCGGGAAGCAAGAAGATTGAGAAATTCCTCGATCTGGGACGAGGCAATCTTTCCCCTTAAGTTAGTGGACGAGACGATGGAACGGGTGAGGAAGATGAAGGACGTGGGAGACCATAGACCTCCCCCAATAAGGCGCCCACCTCACAGGAGACCCTCCGTGGACGCCCCTCACCCTTCCCGTTCATCCCCGGCCCAACCTAGAGGAGAGCCCCCTTCGGCTCCCTGGCTGCAAACAACTCAGCCCCCCCGTAGAGGTACCACAGCACCCCAGTCTAACTTTAGACCGTCCTTCGGGAACTCAAGAAGAGGTCGGTCCGGACGCCCCTCCAGAAGGAGATAGGAGGCGAGGCCCCCTACTCCTACACGAGCCTCAAGTAGGGGGATTCCTCAGACACACTTGGCAAGCATGGCGTGATTACGGTGCAGATCCCTGGACGGTGACAATCCTGAGGGAAGGTTACAGACTACCCTTCTTAGCAGAACCTCCCCCGCTTATTCCAGCCTGTCAGGCGGAGTGGTTGATACCCAAGGACCCCTTGAAACGGGCAGCTTTGCAGGAACAAGTGTCGTCCATGATCTCCAAGGGAGCGTTGGAACTAGTCGAAGAGCCCGGCCCGGGGTTCTACAGCAGGCTCTTCCTGGTGGAGAAGGCGGAGAAGGCGACAGGGGGATGGAGGCCGGTAATAGACCTGTCGGCCCTCAATAAGTTTGTGGCGAAAACCGAGTTCAAGATGGACACTGCCAAGACAGTGTTGGCTGCCTTGAGGGAAGGGGACTTCATGATATCCCTGGACCTCAAGGACGCCTACTTCCAAATCCCCGTCCATCCCTCCTGCAGGAAGTTTCTCAGGATAAAGTGGGATTCCCGAGTGCTACAATTCAAGACCCTTTGCTTTGGACTGTCGACGGCTCCTCAAGTGTTTACAAGAGTCTTCACGACGGTCTCCGTATGGGCACACGAGCAGGGCATCCGTCTGATCCGGTACCTGGACGATTGGTTGCTTCTTTCAGCCTCAAAGGAAGAATTGAAGGAACATGGCGCGAAGTTACTTCGTCTCTGCGAGGAGTTGGGCATCACGGTCAACGTAGAGAAGTCCCAACTGATCCCCTCCACCAGGATGACCTACTTGGGGATGGTCCTGGACACCCGACTAGTGAGAGCCTTCCCCTCGTTGGAGAGATTGGAGAACCTAGAGTGAGTTCTGCAACCCTATCTGTTGGACCAACCCAGGAGGGCCAAGGATTGGCAGAGGTTGCTGGGCCACCTAGTGTCCTTGGAAAAGTTAGTGCCACAAGGGAGACTCAAACTTCGAGCGGTGCAGTGGAACCTGAAGGAACACTGGACCCAGGGGAGAAATCCCCACAAACTGGTTCCGGTCTCCCCAGAAACGAAGGTAGTCTTGCAGTGGTGGCACGACAGGAGGAACACCGAGTTGGGGATGCCCTTCGCACCCGACCCTCCGGAAGTCTTATTGTTTACGGATGCGTCGAAGGAAGGTTGGGGCGCTCACCTACTCAACCAATCGACAAAGGGAAAATGGTCGAGCGAGGAAGCAAGGCACCACATAAACGTGCTAGAGATGATGGCTGTGCTGAGGGCGAGTCAAGAATTTGTTCATCTCCTCCGGGGGAACACAGTGGCGTTGATGTGCGACAACGCCACAGTAGTAGCCTACGTAAAGAAGAAAGGGGGTCTAAAGTCGAAAGAACTATGCTCGTTATCGACAGTAACTTCTAGAATGGACGGCAGAAGAAGGGATCGAGTTCACAGCAAGGTTCATCCCGGGAAAGAGGAACGTCCTGGCAGACGGCCTCAGCAGAGTAGGCCAGGTAATAGGGTCAGAGTGGACTCTACACCCAAGGATAGCTCAGTCAGTCATACTGAAATGGGGTTCCCCAGTAGTAGACCTTTTCGCCACAAGTCTGAACGCCCAATTCCCCGTGTTCTGTTATCCAGTCCCAGATCCGTCAGCGTCGTTCGAGGACGCCTTCCAACACCCTTGGGACGGCCTCGATGTGTACGCCTTCCCCCCCTCCGGAATGATATGACAAGTACTCAACAGAGTAAGGACAACAGCCAACCTTTAGATGACTTTGGTCGCGCCTTGGTGGCCAGAGAGGGAGTGGTTCGCAGACCTAAAAGAACTGGCCCTTCTTCCTCCTTGGCCGCTCCCGGACAGGCCAGACCTTCTTCGTCAACCCCACTTCCAAAGGTTTCATGAAAACCCTCGGTCCCTCCGCCTTCACGCGTGGAGGTTATCAAGCGGCTTCTAAAGAAAGATGGATTCTCATCGAGGACCGCGACGAGGATTTCGGGTTACTTAAGGCGTTCCTCTATCGCTGTCTACCAAGCGAAATGGGCAGTCTTCTCGAAATGGTGCGCTTCCCGGAATATCAAACCCTTGGGGGCCTCGATCCACGACGTGGCGGACTTCCTAGTGTTTCTCAGGGACGATTTGGGCTCTTCCATTCCAGCATTCCAGCAATAAAAGGAGTGAGGGCAGCGTTAGGTCGAGTCTTCCTCCTGAAGGGCATTGACCTGGGAACCTCCCGGCACATCTCGATGCTCATCAGGAGCTTTGAGCAGTCTTGCCCCCCACAGGAGGTGAGGGTACCGCAGTGGGACCTAGCCATAGTACTCAAAGCCCTGTCAGAACCTCCCTTTGAGCCCTTCAAGGACATCCTGGATAAGGAGCTCACCCTCAAAACGGTCTTCCTCTTAGCCCTGGCTTCGGCGAAGAGGTTTAGTGAGTTGCATGGATTATCGTACGAGGTTTCACACTCAAAAGGATGGCGGATGGCGGGAGGCCTCGTTTAGGTTCGTCCCTAACTTTGTGGCCAAAACGCAGAACCCAGCCTGTTGGGACCCTCGGTTCGAGGGCTTTTCGGTCCCAGCGATCCCTCGGTCGGACAACCCTAAAGACTTACTCTTATGCCCGGTCAGAGCAGTAAGAAAATACCTTGAAAGGACTTCCAGACTCCGACCTGAAATCAAGAGTTTATTCGTCTCGACCGGTCAGGTGAAGAAACCAGTCTCCAAGAACTCAATCTTCTTTTGGTTGCGATAGGTGAGCAAGAGAGCTTACGATGCTTCGGGAACCCCTCTCCCAGGCAGGCCAAGGCCTCATGATATTAGGGGTCTTGGCACCTCCCTAGCGTTTGAGAAGAACATGGCCGTGGGCCAAATTCTGAAAGCGGGTACCTGGTCCAGACAGTCCACTTTCACGGAACATTACCTGAAGGACTGCTCTAGGAAATCCTGGGACTGGTTCAACCTTGGCCCAGTCATATCGGCCCTGCAAAAGATTTGAAGGTCATGGCCCCAGGGAAACCGGGGGTGGTAAGCCATGAGAGACACGTTCATCCCTTACCTTTCCCCCTTATCATCCTTCCCCTTACCCTTAATCCCCGGCGTGGGCGTGACTCAAGAGGCCCTGGCGGCCAGGATATACGTCTTCAGCAAGAAATACGTCTCAGAAGTAATGGTACAGAGGTAAGCCACTTAGACACACACTAAGTTAGTTTTTTGGGTAGTTTCCCCTATTTTTCATTGTTTTCTAGTAGGGGTTATCGGAACCTAGTTCCCCTTCGAGGTTCCCTTTTTCGCCTGCTCGTGCTCCTAACCTTCAGACCCTAGACCCTGCAGGACACTCCCTCCTCCTAAAGTTTAAGTCTCCTAAGAAAGTAGTTCTAGGTAAGTACTCTGTGTTGGAACAAATCACAAATTTTTAAGTAATTTGTATTTTTCCTAACATACTTACCTAGAACTACTTTCGGGTTATGGCCCGCCCATCCTTCCCCGAGGGTCCTGCAGGGTTGAGGAGAACCTTTTTTGCTACGAAACTTACTGAGGAGCACGACCTGAACTAGCACGCTCTCCGACCCCGGGTCGCCTCAGGGCGCGTATCACTCTGCCTGAGGTCACCCATAGAAAATGGGAAAAGGGTAAACTACACAAAATTCTGGTCGGTTGGGAAAGAGTTACCAGTAACTCCTAAGAAAGTAGTTCTAGGTAAGTATGTTAGGAAAAATACAAATTACTTAAAAATTTTTGATTTATTATGAATTTTATATTCCATTTTGAGTATTGATAAACAAAAACTATTATGTTTATTATAATTCAATCATAAATGAAGATCCGTATACCCAATATCTTGCTTCTTTAGGTTCGAGGTCCCCTCCTACCTTTTCCTAGTTTCTCTCTGCTCTTCTTCTACTTCTTCTTTATCTTTGTCTGCATCTCCTCCCACTTCTATGTGGGGTCGATGTTTCTGACCAGCTTTCTCCATATACCTCTGTTCCACACTTCATCACCGGTTAATCCCTTTGATCGAAGGTCCTCCTTGATAGTTTCTCTCTGCTCTAACTCCGCTAATATCGCCGATATTTTGCAAATATTAGAGCAAATTCTCTTCTGCATATTAGCGAGATATTTTGATTGTCTTATCCACTTTGGCATGATGAAATTCTTGTTAAAACAAAGAAAAAAAAAGACGTTAAAGCAAGGGAATGTCAAAGGTAAATCCAAACATCTATTCTCTCTGAGGTTTCTGCTAGCACTAAAGGCTTTAAGGCCATGTTGTGTAATGAGTTGTGGCGCAAGGAATGCTAAGAGGTGCCATTGTTCATAGTTTATTTAATATTAGTATATAATGATTACAAACATTTACGATAACTACTGAAATGCTGCATTTTCTTGTACGGATCAACTTCTTTGGCTTATTGAGTTACTTTTACTAATTACCCTGTAACTACGAAAGTAAGGAATTTGGACAAAATATTTTGTATATGCATTTTCCATTGCCATACAGAACTCCTTAAATTTTTTCATGATTTTTGAGTTTTTCTCCCTTTACTTTTGTACAGCATATTGGCTCACCGGCCATCCTGCTGAATAAACTGACCTTTGACTTGAAGTCATTTCTGCTCGTTTGGCCTGTTGACCCCGAACTTCCCTTAGATGCGAACACTGTCACTTCTAGAGAAGCAGCGGCACCCTTCACCAAGGGAGTGTGTCTCATTGCTGCCTGCGACAACTCATACCTTCTTTGGGGTGTTTGGGTCTCCCTGTTTAAGGAATGACTTGCAAGAGTGCTGCTGTTAGAGGCACAACAAGAGTGCACGGCCCTCTGATAGACTTCTTTTGCCCTTAGCTGGAGCTCTCTCTGCTTCTGCTCGCCTTCATTCCTGCAGCTCTAGAATTGGAATGAGAGCATTTGCAGACAGATTCCCCTCGGGGATACCAGTCGGGGGACCCCTTTGGTGTGAACCCAAAAACCTACTTTGTTTTCGTTTCACAGGTTGAGTTCTATGTTGACCTTCAACTTGAGCTTAAGCTCGTTTACTAGAAGCAGAGCACACTGCTCGGAGGTGTGTTGCCAGGTGTCAGGCGTCCTTCCCGTTTGCAGGTAAAACGCCCTTCGCCAGCTGCTGGTGTCGGGCGACTATCTTGTTCTCGAGAAAGGTCCCCTTCCCCTGAGTGGTTGCCCCCCCTGGGGGCTTACGCAAGCATTTGCTCGATTCATTAATGCCTCGCTCATGCACTTCAGACTATTGCTTCTTGGAGGTAGACGACAATGGAGTTAGGTGGCTGCTCGCAGATCCTGCATCTCGCTGTTGTACTCTCAGGGTACAAGATGGTTGATGCCTAGTGAGTTTTGTGAGCAATTTTCCTTTGGGGTCATATTACCGTAGACGGTGATGCCTGCTAGCCGCTTGCGGTCGCCCCCTTTCCCATCTACGAGTCTCGAAGGCTATAACACTTCAAGGATATTGCTTACATCGTACCTGTTGGGTACAACAAAGCTCATAGAGTTCATTGAGGCCAGGCCCTTCAGGCCCAGTGCCTTGTGGTTTCGACCTCTCACGAGGGAGAACCTGCTGTTCTTTTAGATCAGCACATCCTTATTCACCTCCATGTCAGCGAATACCTCCTCAAACCATCATGAGACAATAAGATGGCTGGTGAGATACAGAATTATAGAAAAAATTAAAATTATTAAGAAACTGAAATTCTAAAAAGGTGATTTTTTTTTTGGGATACAAACTTAGGTAATGTAAGGTGAGTATAGAAATAAGAAATTGTTTTAAAGTTTTGTTCTATATCTTTTGGGATTAGTATTTTATAATTTATTTTTTCTTAGCTGACCTAGCTTTTATTATTATTATTATTATTATTATTATTATTGTTATTATATTAAGTGTGGTTGGAAAAGTGTATGGTCGAGTGCTAATTGATAGGATCAAGGATGAAATCGAGGATGCAACCTTAGAAGTATAGGGTGGTTTTAGAAGAGGTGTGGTATGTATGGATCAGATTTTTACAGTTAGGCAGATATGCAAGGAATATTTAGCAAAAGGTAAGGAGATGTACACTGCATTTATGGATATGGAAAACTCTTATGATAGACATGATAGGGAAGCAATGTTGATTGTGATGAGGTGGAATGGAATTTGTGGCAGGTTGTTGCAAGCAGCAAAGCGTTTATACATAAGCAGTACAACATGTTTTAGGATAGGAAGTGGAGTGAGTGAGTAGTTTTTAGTGAGAGAGGGACTGAGACAGGGATGTATGATGTTACCATGGTTGCTCAATTAGTGACAGAGTTCGGGAGTGTGTGAGAGAAGGAAGTTGAGAGTTAATGTAGGTAAGAGTAAGGTAATGAAATGGACAAAAAGGGAGGATGGTACTAGGTGAAATTTCATGTTGTGAATGAAGTGTTAATTAAGTAAGTAGATCAGTTTAAGTACTTGGGGTCTGTCATTGCTGCAAATGGTGGAGTGGAAGCAAATGTACGCCAGAGAATGTAAGAAGGATGTAAATTGTTAGGGGTAGTGAAGGGAGTGGTGAAGAATAGAGTGTTAGAAATGAATATAAAGAGAGTTCTGTATGAGAAAGTGATTTTACCAACTCTGATGTATGGACTGGAGTTGTGGGGAATGAAAGTAACGGAGAGACAAATTGAATGTGTTAATGACGACGTGTCTGAGGAGTATGGTTGGTGGATCTTGATTAGATAGGGTTAGCAGCTAGATACATATGAATGTGTTTAAGTGGTTTGGTCATGCAGAGAGAAAGGAAAATGGCCTTCTGCTGAAGTAGGTGATGAATGCATGAGTTGATGGGAGAAGTACAAGAGGAAGGCCAAGGTTTGGGTGGATGGATGAAGTGAAGAAAGATCTAGATGATAGGAGGATAGATATGAGAGAGGCAAAAAGGGCATGCTAGAAATAGGAAAGAATGGCGGGCAATTGTGACGCAATTCCAATAGGCCCTGTTGCTTCCTCTGGTTGCCTTGGTGACCACTGAAGTAGCAGCAGTAGGGGATTCAGCATATGAAGCTACATTTGAGGTGGATAATAGGGAAGGGTTGGCTGTGGCACCCTAGCAGTACAGTATCAACCAAACTCGGCTGAATCCCTCGTCAGGCTGGGAGAAGCTAAGAGAACTAAAGTTCCCCTTTTGTTGTTTTTTTTTCTTTATGTCGGCTGCCTCCCAAAATCGGGTGAAGTACCTTGGTAGATAGAGATGATATTATTACTATAAGCTAAGCTATAAGCTTAGTTGGAAAAGCAAGATGTTGCAAGCCCAAGGGCTTCAACAGGAAAAAATAACCCAGTGAATAAAAGAAACAAGAAATAAGTCAACTACAAGAGAAGTAATAAACAATCAAAATAAAATATTTTGAAAACAGTAATAACATTAAATTAGATATTTCTTATGTAAATAATAAACAATCAAAATAAAATATTTTGAAATCAGTAATAACATTAAATTAGATATTTCTTATGTAAATTATAAAAACTTAGATAAAACAAGAGGAAGAGAGATAAGATAGAACAATGTGCCCAAGTGTGCCCTCAAGCAAGAGAACTCTAATCCAATACTGTGGAAAGGATAGGCCAGACTATTTGGTGTATGTGTAGGGAACAACAAAATGAACCGTAACCAGAGAGAGGGATCCAATGTAGTACTGTCTGGCCAGTCAAAGGACTCAATAACTCTCTGGCAGTAGTATCTCAACTGGTGGCTGGTGGCCTGGCCAACCTACTTCCTATAATTGGTTTTCAATTAAATTTGCCGTAATGCACAAAACATCCTAAGTTTGAAGGTACCTCTTGTTTCCAAAGGAAAATTTAGATAATGAAAGTGTTATAACTCATTCTTGTCGTAAGTAGAGGCATTGTTATTTTTTTTGTGAATACAGTATTTCTTTGAAATAGAAAAGTTTTCAAGCATTTTTAAATGTGCATGTGCAATACATACTACTATGAGAGTACATGTAAATGAATTTGCATTTTGTTTATTTTGATGTATTATGAACAGTTGTAAAATGAAAATGTTTTTTATAGGACCTTACTCAGGGGCGAAAGCTTGGCGACGGCAGCTTTGGGGTGGTGCGTAGCGGAGAGTGGGTGACGTCAAGTGGTAAAGTTAAAGAGGTGAATCCTATGTAACATTGTTATTATTTTAACCTTCAGCTTAAAATTTGTTAAAGCAGACCCCGAGTTGAGAGATAGTTGTATATTGTGTTTAGATTGGCTTCATGGTGGTCATAAAACTGTCTTATGAGTTGAAGGTTTTCTATTGTTTGAGGTAATTACCTTATTGTTTGTGTAGAAGCAATTTTTGGTATTGTGATTTTTAATGGCTGTTATTAAAAGAATAATTGCACATACAGTATTAAATTTCAGTGTGAAAATTTTTTCAGCTTGCATATCTGCAGTATTTACAGTTCTCAACTTACTCCATTGTAGGTGTATATTTTTATTATATTTTTATTAATATTCTTGCTTTTGAAATAGAGCATTATATGTATAAATCTAATATATTTTACAAAAATCAACATTGGTACGCCTAATTACAATTGGCCATGTAAAGCATATAATTTATTTGTTTGGTGTGATATTTTACTATTACTTTACTAGCAACAGATGAAATTATCCATATCATTACAGTAAAATACTTGTTAACATGGTATTTTATCATGTCTTATATAAGAATCCTCAGTTATATATACACCAACCAATTCCTTTCCAACTACAAGTTCCAAATTCCTCCCTTAAAGGGAGCGGGAAACTTCCTTTCTTTTAAATAGGTTAACATCTGGCTTAGAAATAGGTAAACGTTTTGAATAACTTACCCAAAGACTTATCCCCAAAGAAAGAATATTAGTAGAAATAGGCGCATGCACTACATAAGGGACTTGCGTAGCCAAGGAAGATTGAGTACTGTTTATGCAAATTATTTAGAGCTTCAAAACCTCATGTTCAGGCAATAAAAGGGAATGCATTATACAAAATTGTTAATGCAAAAGTATGAAACTAAAATTTCACTACAGAATAAATGCAGCCTGCCTATGCTACAACTAAAGGAATGAGATATCTAAAGGGCGGAAGTTGGAAGGGGATGTTGTTTAACCTCTTAGTCTACCGGCTCATCTTTCCGGTCATACCGGTGCTTTGCTTGTGTCATAGCAAATTTTTTTTTTTTTCACTTTTTGTAGCTGAAGAATTAATGGCACCTGAATGCTAAGAAGTTTAATTAAAATATTGGAGTTAATTTTAGTTTAAAGGTTAGGTTTTCATGAACTAAACAGCCATAGATTCTCTGAAAGCCAATCATTAGGGGATTTTGCCTGATTTAAGGTTACTGAAGGGGTCTTATTCTTATGCAATTTTTGTGTAAGTTATGTAGTACATGTGTGTTCATCTATTTTTTTACAGGTCGCAGTTAAGATACTAAAACAAGATGTGATTCATGTGCCTGGTGCGCTTGATGATTTCATCCGGGAAGTCCAGGCAATGCATCAGCTATCCCACCCAAACCTTATACAGTAAGTTAGGACTATATTTGCATCATTAATGCATTCACTCCATTTGATCTTGTCTTTATTGAAATCACAAAGATACATTATTCAAGTTTTCTTCACCTTTGTAGCATTGGTATGTTTCCTTTTTCTAATTTGAAAATAGTTTTGTTTTTTAAATTATGATAAACAGTGCAGAGCTTTGTTCTCATTTTATTATCTGTTAAGAATGTTTTGCACGAATTAACAGGACTCAAGAACTACTGTATACAGTACTGTACCTCATAAATGAGAATTATAAATTAGCAAGCACTCTGTAGTTGGGCACATTCTTCTTTTCTTTGCAGGTTATTTGGTATTGTTCTCTGCAACCCTCTGATGATGGTTACAGAGTTAGCTCCACTTGGTTCTCTCTTGGATTATTTGAGAAAACAAAATAGTCAAGTTCCCATCACATGTAAGTTCAGTTTAAGCATGATTGATCATCAGCAAGATTTGTGTATGTGCTACTATTCTATTAATTGTTTCGTAACCGAAATACAAACCACGCTATTTACATAGGGGGGTTTACTTTCGGCGTAGCTGAAATTGACGAGTCATTAGATTTTAACGAGGGTTTACTACCCCCGCGCTAGTTAGCAGGGGTAGGGGAGGGGTAGCTTGCTACCCCTCCCCCCCTCACACACCGGTGAAATGTCTCCCTTCAGTTTTGGCTCGGACGATGTACAGTCATGCCTGTCTTCGTCCTCGCTTGGCAGCCATTATATGTTTTGTCTTTACTTAATCACTTACTTTTCTTATACAGGTACTCAATATATATGTAAACATATTTTCGTGTTTATGTATATATTTGAGTATAGAAATCAGTAAGTTTCCTTTTCAGAGTTCGTGCTTGTGTGTGTAGTGTACGATATCTCCGTGGAGCCCTCGGCAGTTAGGCCACCACGGTGTAATTTCATGGGTCGCGACGAGTTTGACTACGGTCTCTCTCTCTCTCTCTCTCTCTCTCTCTCTCTCTCTCTCTCTCTCTCTCTCTCTCTCTCTCTCTCTCGAGGTCGTTCACCCTTTACTACGTTTTACCTTTACTACGTCTGGGTAGCTTCCTTCCCCTGTGGGTGGGGTTGCTACGCCGTACATTTTGTCTCAATTAGTTTATGAATCTAATTGTATTTGTTGACTTTTCAGCTTTTTGTAGAACGATTCCTTTCGGGGTTTTCGTTCTTTATTTAGTGAACATTCATATTTGAATTACATAATTATAATTGTTATAATTCTGTGTTTGTTACAGCTCTCCTTCCGTGAGTGTAAGTGGTTTTGAGGGCACGTGCCTGTTGTGTTATTCTTGTGTTCTTTTCCCTCGGGATTCCTCTTCGGAGTCTTCCCAGGGGAACGAATGTTTACTAATGACTTTTGTTTTTTTATTTTCACAGTTAACGATCTAGTTTTGTTTGTGTAATGTGACAACGAAGCGAGCTGTCTTGTTGGGGCCTGGGGAGTCTGCTGTTGCTGCCTCCCCTATAGATCTTCGTCAGGGGCGTGTCTCCTTCTCCTGGAAGTGCTCCCGTGACGACTGACAGCTCTCCAGTTCATTTTAGAACACTCAGGAGGCTCGCCTCCTTGGGTGGGTAACTTCCCTTCCGAGGGAAGTTTTCCCGTCCAGGCTTGAGTTTTTTCCCTTCTGGGGGGGAACTCCTCTTGCCTTTATTTTGTGCCTGGTCCTCCAGCGGTTGTGCTCTTGGTGCTGAGCGACCGCTTTTGTAACCTTGCTCAAGGGGCTGAGCGGTGTCAAGCTTGGACTATGGATTTCGTGCGACTATGCTCTTGGTGCTGAGCGGTCGCACCTGCAGTTACGCTCAAGGGGCTGGGCAACTGCAGGAGCCCCTCTTCGGAGGATTGCTCTTTTTAGGTCACTGGCTGACCCGTCTCTTCTGCTGATGTTGCTGAAGGCTCAGTCCCCTTCGGGGGGCTTCCGAGCCCTACGGTCTCTCCTGCGAGTGCTTCTCCCCCGGGGGGGAGTTCACCACAGAGACACCTCTTCGGAGGACTCCATCTGCTGTTGTTGCTGATGTTGCTGAAGGCTCAGTCCCCTTCGGGGGGCTTACGAGCCCTACGGTCTCTCCTGCAAGTGCTTCTCCCCCGGGGGGGAAGTTCACCACAGAGACTCCTCTTCGGAGGACTCCGTCTGCTGTTGTTGCTGAAGGCTCAAACCCCTTCGGGGGGCAGCTGAGCCCTACGGTCTCTCCCGCGAGTGCTTCTCTCCCGAGGGGGAGTGCACCACAGAGACTCCTCTTCGGAGGCGTCCTCCTGCTGTTGTTGCTGAAGCCTCTGTCCCCATCGGGGGGCAGTTGAGCCTACGGTCTCTCCTGCGAGTGCTTCTCCCCTGGGGGGGAGTTCACCACAGAGACTCCTCTTTGGAGGACTCCTCCTGCTGTTGTTGCTGTTGTTGCTGAGGGCTCAGTTTCCCTTTGGGGACAGCTGATGCCTACGGTCTCTCCTGCCAGTGACTCTTCCCCTCGGGGGAGGTCACGTTCAGAGACTCTTCTTCGGAGGTCGGAGGGTGTTGCACCTGTCCGAGGTCGTCTTCATCTTTGTTCGACGTTCTCCGCAGAGGACCCTCCTCGACGAATATCGACCGTTGCAGCTGCTACTCCTGCCAGACCTTCTAGTCTTCACCTCCGTTCCTGGACGCAGATGCGCAGTGGGCGCCAACACACCCCGTTTACAACGGGCACCGGTACCTTTGGGTCTAAGGGGCTTATTCCACAGTGTGGGTAAGTCCCTTAAGTGCCAGGTTTTTTCCTGCGCGCCCACGATATCCTGCGCGCAGTAGCGCTCTAGCGCTCGCCTGCTGTGGACCACAATCTCCAGTAGTTGAGTCTCACTGTAGATCTTCTTCCTGCTCGCCAGCGCTCACCTGTTCTTCTGTCCTTCTGTGCGCCAGCTCTCTTCAGTTCCCCAGCGCACATCTGCGCGCCCTTTCCTGCTACGCGCCATGGGCGCCAACGGTTTCCTGAACGCCCACGATCGCCTGCTTGCCAGCACGCATCAGCACTGCCCTTCCTGATGCACCTGCGCGCCCTCTGATTAGCGCGATGCGCGCTAACGTTCGCCCTCTCGCCCATGATCTATCAGATCTGGGCGCAGGCAAGAAGTTTTCCTTCTCGCCGACAACCTTCTCTAGTCTCTTACGTGTCAGCGATCTCCTACGCGCCCGCGCGATTCTTTGCCTGCGCGCTAGCCTTTTTAACGCACCACCGCTCGCCAACGCGCCGTCGCTTGCCTACGCGCCGTCGCTTGCCTACGCGCCATCGCTTGCCTACGCGCCATCGCTTGCCAATGCGCCTTCACTCGCCTACGGACCATCGCTCGCCAAGACGCGCCATCGCCCGCCTATGCGCCATCGGTCTCCCAGACACCTGCGCTCGCCCACATGCGCACCCATGTTCGCCTGCGCGCGAACCAATGGTTTTCCATCGCGCGAGTGCCAGCGCGATTCCCGCCAGTGAGCCATCGCTTGCCTACGCGACATCGTTCGCCTGCGCACTTTCGGATGCCGACCGCCAGCGCTCGCCCTTCCAACCACGCTCGCCCCCCTTTTGCGCTCCCTCGCGCAATTTCGTCTGCGCTCCCTCGCGCACTTTCGTCTGCGCTCCCTCGCGCACTTTCGTCTGCGCGCTCTCGCGCCCACGCACCTGCGTGCCCGCACACGGGCACATCCACGTTCGCCCACGCGCGAACCATCGATTTACCATCGCGCGAGCACCAGGGCGATTGCGACCGCGATTCCCGTCGGGGTTTCGCATCACGGGCAACCTGGCGAGTCTTCTGGAGTGCGTACTTCCAGAACACGGTCTTCACCCCGTAACGCAGAGCATGGCTCGTGCAAGAGCGGAAAGATTCTTCAGGGTGGTCTGAACAACATTCTTCTTTCCAGAACCTGGTTTAGCCCTTCCTCCCCACCATTCCCTGGAAGGGACTTGCCAGGGAGTTTTTCTTTCGAGATTTCTCCGCCGGGCAGGGGGTGACTGGGTTATCCCTTCCTTCACCATTTCGGGGAAGGGACTTACCAGGCCTTTCCCTCTCCGATTGTGACCCGAGGATTTGTACAAGGAAGCTCCAGGAAGATCATGGGTACTTTCCTTCTCTCGGGCTCAAGCACCTTTGCGTTCCATTGCCAAGTTTCGAACTTGCGGGCAAACTCGATGTTGGAGCATCTTGACGCAGTGACCTAGGGCTTCCTCTCGGGTGTCCCATCCGTGGATGTCGATAAGCTCAGACACACTTCCATCTTTGGGAAGAGCTTGTTTGAGCCCAAGGACAGAGAAATGGACAGCTGTTGTGCGGAGGAAGTCGAATCCCGTGTTCACTCCTCCAAGGCGCTTACTTCCAGACCCTGCAAGCCTCCGACGCCTCTTCATACAGCCTCGTCAGCCTAGGTTATCGGAACCGGCTACGGCAGCTAAGACAAGGTGTACAATAACAGTCCCCTCCTGTCAAGGACAGGTAGGACGGGAAGTTCTCCTGGGGAGGCATAATCCTAGAGGGAGCGGCCGAGTTCACAAACTCTAGGATTCCTGCACGATCTCCGTGATCAGCCAAGGATATTGCGCCTCGCTCTTAACATCTCTCCTCCACTGACAGTGAATCCAGTGTCGCTGAGCCTCTATGCCTTGGGGTCGGCAAGAGGTTTGCCCGTTGGGCAGAAGGAGTCATGCTTTAGGAGAGTGTCCTCCATAGGGTCGTCGATGGCTTCTTCCCCGGCCTCTTCAGTCGATCCTTTCTTGTAGGAAAGCATCTGAGACGGGAGTTCCGTCATCGACCTCTCAGCTCTGATCGAGTTTGTCGAACAAACTTCGTCCAGCGTGAAACAGCAGAGTCGATCAGACTGGTAGCGAGACCACAAGACTCCTTATGCCCTGGATCGGAAGGACGGGTACTTCCAGGTCCCATTCCATCCATCTTCCAGGAGGCACTTGGAATTCAGCCTAGACTACAAATGTACCTGTTTATGATTCTGTGTGGCGATCCCGCCGCAGCATCGCAGGTTTTCACCAGAGAACTCTCCCTGCTTTCCTCATGGCCACTCAGGAGCAGGCTTCCGCCTCCTTCGCTTTTTGGAGGTCTGGCCAACTCCGGTAGTCTCGGGTTCGACCTTCTTCGACACCGAGACAAGCTTCCGCGACTTTACCAAGATCGAGGGATCATGGTAATTAGCAAGGAGCCTTCTCTACTTCTACCTCAACATCTGGAATATCTAGCCATGATATTGACTCCTTCTCCGAGCCTTTCCCTTCAGTTGACTGTGGCAAGGCTGAGGAGAGTCGCAGAACCTTTTCTCAGTCAAGGAGAGCTTTCAGCCCTATCCTGGGACGTTTCCTGGGTCTCCTTTCCTCATTGACCCGTCTAAGTCCCGAACGGTCGCCTCAGGATAAGTTCCCTGTTAGGCGGCCCAAGTTCCTGTGGAATCAAAGCAACGATTAACCGGACTTCCTGGCCCCTATGGGACCAGCGGAATGATTAGACCTGCAATGGTGGTTGACCTATGGAAACCTCTTGCTTGAGAGTGGATCTTCTCGTCCTTTCCCCGCATTTGATGCTGTTCTCGGACTCGTCAAATAAAAGGTGGGGGGGGGGGAATGTTCTGGATCAGGTCTATGGCCAGGACCTGAAAGGTACCTCCATATCATTCAGGTAGGCTTAGAGGCCGTAGTCTGGCCCTTCTACAGATCCTACAGATCCTACCGAGTCTCTCTGTGTGCGACAACTCCATGGTACTGGCGTATTCCAACTAGCAGGGAGGTACATTTTCATACTTTCGCATCTTGCAGTAGGTATTGTGGCGGGATGTTGCAAAACAACCCCCACACCCTTGAATCTTACTTCTGACAATTGTCTCCGCAACACAAACTTTCCCCTGACGTTATCATAAACTGGACTCTTAGACTGAAGGGCAACAAAAACAAAACATGACCTTAAAACTATATTTCTCAAAACTTAAAACTAAATCAATAACCATCCCCATTCAAATTATCAACACTTGAAACTAATCAAAAACTTAACACAAAATAACATAATATATAATAACCAAAAGCACCATTCATATAACCCGCAAAAACCCTAACAGACTTAAAATTATCCCATACACCAAAACCAATATTTGTTTGTGTGGACGTCTTTGTCCACACAAGGGCTAACAGTACTTTTATAGCCCAACCACAGCTCTCTAGCTACCGTAACACTGACAAATGTTATTCCATAATTGCATTAATCATCATCATCATCATCATCACAATCCATATTATCAGTGATCCAAACGGAAAATCCTTCAAACGGGCTGGGTCATTAGGGCATCAAAATCAAGAAAATCGTTCAGTGCAATCAAATCATATTCCTAATCGTAGTCCAGGTCATCAACGGTTGCGTAATCCAAGAGCAGTCTTAATACAATCTAATACAGGCCAGGTCATCAACAATACATCCACTTTCAAAAAACTTGGGTCTCTCCAAAGGAGGAATCACTTACGAACACTTCTAGCTAACTGAACTATCGCACTATAATCAAAGATAAATAATAAATTGTTCCTATCATTCACAATCACGACAAGCAAAGATAAACAAAACTGTACTTACTCAGAATATAAAAATCACTTCCACGCTGGTCAAAAAAAAATAATAATCCAGCATTCACAACAGCCTCTAGCTGCAGTCGAAATCAAAATAAGCATTCTCCCAAGACATTCACCACTGTCGTAACCTAACTAAAACGTAAACAAACAATCTTTGTACCAACAGTCTTTCTCACCACAAACGACCGATACACTAACTACTTTCGCTCACTAACACACTCTCTCTCTCTCTCTCTCTCTCTCTCTCTCTCTCTCTCTCTCTCTCTCTCTCTCTCTCTCTCTCTCTCTCTCTCTCT
>NC_090763.1:24774175-24776675 GCF_036898095.1 Palaemon carinicauda | reverse complement strand
ATTTCAGTATCCTGATAGAGATTTACTTTTATTGCTGAAGCAACAGATAGACGGTCGAGCAAAGACTTTATTAAGTTCTCTGGAAGCTGACAAACAGCGTTATGTAGATGCCAAAGAATTATTGATTGCCGCCTTTGCTTCTAAGGAGGTTTGTAAAAACAATGCAATTAGGAAAATTACGGAGTTAAATCTAAGAGAGGGTGATGATCCCTTCACATTTATTTCCCTCCTCCGATCAGTATGTGAAGCAGTCAAGACTTTTAACATTGAAGCAGATGAATTTGTCAGATATTTTGCTTGGCATGGCCTAAATGGTCGTTTTCAGCGTCATTTTATTAATATTACAGGAAAAACTCATCCTTCCTTAAATGACATTATTTCACATTTCTTTGCAGCTTGCGAAAGGTACGAAAGTGACGAGAAAGGTGTTGAAAGCTTGAAATGTAAAGCTTCACGTGTCAAAACATTAACACTCCCTCTTCCTAAAGAGAGTACTACCAGCATGGCTGTAGAAGCAGTAACATATGATAAAGACAGGTCTTCGCCTCAGTGTTCCTTGTGTTCTACGGTTGGAAATACTGATAAATTTCACTTTATTCATAAGTGCCCTAATTTTCTTTCTCCTACAGATAAAGTGCATATTTTAAAATCTAAAAATGGATGTGTAAAATGCGGCCAGTTTAATCATGTCTCCAGTAAGTGCCGTTTTAAATTCAAGAGACGCTGTTCAAATTGTAACAGCTGGCATATGACGTACCTGTGTGATAGGAGTCCGTCACCAGGCAGAAACTCTAATAATATTATTAACTGCGAATCCAAGGTGGAAACTCTTCAAATAAGCAGCGGTGTTGCCGTACTTCCTACTTGTCAAGGTGATTCCATTTTACCCACCTTTTCATTTAAAGTTGGGGGAACTGTTTACAGAGGACTGAAGGACAGTGGTTCGCAGAGCACGTTTGTCACTAAGAAATTGGCGGAGGAGAATAATCTTAAAATCATTAACTCAAAGGTAAAGCTAACAGTTAATGGGTTTAATGGTAACAAGGAGTATTTTACTGAAATTGTTGAAGTTCCTGTTACGATCGGAGATAAATCCTTCATAATTTATTGCTTGGTTGTACCAAACATTAATGTAGCATTGAAATTACCTCTGCTTGGTAGATTAGTTGATAAATTTCAGGCACAAGGTGTTAAATTAGCTGATCAATTCCTTAATAAATTTTCTCATGAAATTGATAATGTTCAGCTCATTTTAGGTACAGACTTCGCTTATTGTATTGCAGGTACAGATACAGTTTTTGGAGGAATAAATTCATCGATGTATACCGAGTGTCATGCAGGTATTTTGCTGTCTGGTAGCATTGATTTAATGATTAAGAATATTGATAATTTAGCTGATACGAGAGTGCAAACCTCGGCTGTTAGTAACCCATTTGAGTGTAGTTCTGCTATTCATATCCAGAGTAGTTCCTTTCTGCTGAACTCTAAAGTTGATATTTTTGCCGATGATGACATTAATACTAACTTTGAGGTAAACTGTTCATTTTCTGTAATAAATGAAAGAGGCATGCTTATGGAGAAACCACTGCAACAGGCCACTGATCAACTTCTAGAGTCTGAATGTAATTATTACTTAAGTTACGATCAGAATTTCTACAATGATGAAAGTATTGAACTTAACAACCAGTTGCAGAATTCTTGCTTTTTTTCAGGACCACATTTAAGTATAAATGAAGTTCCAGAATTGTCAACTACCATACCAGCATTTGAGATGCCCACTGAGGTTCAAGCAACTCCTTCCACAGCTCAGGTTATTGAAGTTGCTAACAATCTTATTGATATTAATAATTATTCCAATTTCAGGAAACTTGTATTGATTTTTCGCAGAATTTTCTTAGTGGTGCACAAGTGGAAGCTGAAAGCGAAAATTGCTTGCTCACCAGTCGCTAATTACTTTGCCCAGGCTATAAATTACTTGTTAAACAATGAACAAAGGAAGCATTATCCTGAGGTATATTCTTACCTACAGCATGGTCTTAATTCCAGAAAAGACATTCCTCCTATTATAACGCAACTTAATGTATTTTTAGATTCACAGGGTCTTCTGAGAGTTAAGAGTAAATTCAAAAAATGGAATTATGGCTTAAGTGGAAATTACCCTTTATTATTGCACCCAGACAGTCATTTGACCAAACTAATTATTTGGGATGCACACCTCAAATTATTACATTCAGGATGTTATTCTGTATTAACAGAGCTCAGAAAGCATTATTACATCCCTAAACATTTCTCAGTTGTGAAAAAGGCTCTTAAACAGTGTGTTCATTGTCGTAGGTTTAATAATCGTTACATAAGGTTAAATCAGAACTTTTACAGAGACTTCAGAGCAGATCCTCCTACGGTTCCTTTTTCTAACATATTTATGGATTATCTAGGACCCTTCAATACGAAGGATGGAAAAGAGACCCGTAAGGTTTGGTTACTATGTATCACCTGTACT
>NC_090763.1:24733856-24761356 GCF_036898095.1 Palaemon carinicauda | reverse complement strand
CCTGAATGTATCAAGACCCGGATGGCATAAGGCAAGCAGTCTCAGTCGGAAAGAAATATCCATCAGTAAACATTAGGATGTTTTCATCATAAACAATTCCGAGTCGATACTAAATTTAGTTCTTTTAATCGGTTTCAATTAAAGGCAAAAATAATGGATATTTGTCTCAATTAACGAGAATAAAAGTGACCATTTGTTACCTTGAATGGAGGAAAACTTTTGGGAAAAAGTTATAACAGAAACAGGCTAAGAAATCATTATAATCATATCGTTTAAATCTATGTGTTGTTGCATTAGGCTTATAATAATACTGCTTTCTCTTTAAAAGTTATTTTGTTACGCAATATTGTCAGCAGGACTAAAAAGCGACTGTCTTCGACACATTTCAGTTGGAAGCCATTTATAAAGAGCTTTTATCAACATTTTGTCATATCATTAGAAGGTCTTTGACTTCTATTCATGAAATGCCTTACTTTTGGAATTAGAGGTTCTTTGACCTTTGTTTTAAGGTGCCATACTTGTAGTATTAGAGGCTCTTTGATACCTATATTGAGGTTCTTTACTTCTAGTATTATATGCTCTTTGAGTTCTATATTGAGGTTCCTCCCCTCTAGTATTAGAGGTTCTTTGACCTCTATTTAGTATCTCTTTATATGTAGCATTAGATGGCCTTTGACATCCACTTTTAAACTGCCATACTTTTAGCATTAGAGGTTCTTTGTCCTTTATTTTGAGGTGCCATACATCTAATATTAGAGGCTCTTTGATCTCTATATTGAGGTTCTATACCTCTATTATACGAGGTTCTTTGACTTCTTTTTAGTAGCTCTTTACATCTAGCATTAGAAAGTCTTTGACATCTACTTTTGAAGTGCCATACTTTTAGCACTAGGGTTTTTTTTTTACCTCTATTTTGAGGCGCCATACTTCTAGTATTAGAAGCTCTTTTGACCTCTATATTGAGGTTCCTTAGGTCTAGCATAAGAGGTTATTTGTTCTCTATTTAGTATCTCTTTTCCTATAGCATTAGAGGGTCTTTCACATCTATTTTTGAAGTGCCATACATATGGCATTAGAGGTTCTTTGACCTCTATTTTGAGGTGCCATACTTTCAGTATTAGAGGCCCTATGACCTGTATATTGATATTCCTAACCTTTAGTATTAGAGGCACTTTGCCCTCCATATATATATGCTCTTCACCTCTAGTATTAGAGGTATTTTGACCTATATATTGATGTTCCTCACCTCTAGTATTAGAGGCACTTTGACCTCTATATTGAGGTTTCTCACTTCAAGTATTAAAGGTTGTTTGACCTCTATTTAGTAGGTTCTTTACCTATAGCATTAGAGGGTCTTTGACATCTTTTTCTGAAGTGTCATACATCTGGCCTTAGAGGTTTTTTGGCCTATATTTTGAGGTGCCATACTTTTAGTATTGAAGGCTCTGTGACCTCTATATTGATATTCCTTACTTCTAGTGTTAGAGGCTCTTTGACCTCTATATTGAGGTTCTTTACCTCTATTATTGGAGGTTTTTTGACCTCTGTTTAGTAGCTTTTTACCTCTAGCATTAGAAGGTCTTTGACATCTATTTTTGAAGTGCCATACGTCTTACATTGTTGGTTCTTTTACCTTTATTTTGAGGTGCTATTCTTCTAGTATTAGAAGCTCCTTGACCTCTATTTAGTAGCTCTTTACCTCTAGCATTAGAAGGTCTTTGATATCTATTTCTAAAGTGCCATATTTCAAGCATTAGAGCCTTTTTTACCTCTGTTTTGAAGTGCCATACCTCTAGCATTAGGTAAACTTTGAACTTCATTATGAGGTGCCCTACTTCTTGCATTTAAATTATACTCTTTCGATATATTCGTCTTAGCTATTTTAACTTGGCTACAACTGATTTTTAAATCTATAAAGACTCACTTCTTCCACAGCATTCACATCCCATTCACTTCCCCCCAACATCAAAGATCCACAGGAAAGGCATCTATCTCTCATGGTGTAGTTTTATCTTTACCTTTAGCTGAAAGAATTTAAGCTAGAACACAGCTCAATATAAATATTGTCATGTATGAGGCCTTTGTCTTACACTGCACAATAAAACGTTTATTTCTTATTTGTTCTACTTATTTTTTCTCCATTACCATTTTAATATTTTTTCGTTCCCCTTTATTGCTATTAATCCATTTTTGTTGTAAATATTAAAGACCAAACCTCCTGCCAAAAGAAGACTGGGAACGCCCATGAAAAGTCCAGCTTTGCACCAATTGATAGATACAGATGAAAGAGAAGAGTCAAACTAGAGAATAATATTACTAGGATTGTCTGTCTGTATAGATTGCCTTACCTTGTGTAAGACACGGCCTCTTGCGTTGGCAGTCCGTAAGTTTGAGTAGGAGGAAATTGCAGGGTATCATTGAATTCATATTTTGCGGATAAAAAATTAGGAAGTATTATGCAAATTCTATTAAAGTATTGCATTAATTTTATTTATAATAATTATATTTGTAAACAATCATTACTTTTCATTTTGATTTAGATAAAATTTTTATCATTCAACCAATATTATAGTATCGTGAGAGCTTTAAAATTATTTTAGAACAAAAGTCATTCTTGGGAGATATGCCATATTGAGGCATAGGATGGTCTTCCACCAGTTGCTTTCAAAAGCCGGAGACTCGAATAATTTGATCTTCTCTCTGATTGGATCTCGCTTTTGGAGGTAAATTTATCCATTTTCATTATCTCATGAGAAGGAATATTGAAATCGAGCAGTATGGTACCGTCTTTAATTATTTAAATTAAAAGGATGGTCAGAGTTATAAAAAATCTTATTCAACATTCATAATAAGTAACTGAATGACGGTGCCAGAGATTAATGTCTAGATCAGGAATAAGAAAATTAATTTGATATATTCTATTTCTTATGATAAATCTATTTTCATTATTTCCTTTATATGAATATTGATAATTATACTTTTATCAATACTATTCAATGATATCTATAAAATCGTATGATTAATTTTTTATATTGGGAAAATATTACATAAAATATTCCTATCTGAAGAACCATAATCAAGATATTGGTCAGATCCCTTACTAGCGTGGTTGCTGTCAGCATTAGGTGTTATTTGACCACTTAATATCTTTGAGAGTACTAGTTCTTACCGAGAGCTAGTGCTTAATATGGTTACGGTACAATTAAAAAAAAACTAATAAATTAGTGGCAGCAATATTAAAATCAGCATTGCCAAATAAAGGGATTATCCCCACTTGTTTCAATTCTAATCTTAGCCCCATTGTTTCTGCTTGTTTTGTAACTATTCTGAACTATTAAAGGTTTGCCCAATCCTGAATCCTGTGTTCCTGTATGGTTGTGATAAATGCTTCTGGCTGAGTTTATTTCATCGTATGTGACTTTTAATAGATCTAAATATTAATCAGATTCAACACAAAAATCGTACACATGTCCGTACATGCATATATACATACACATACACACACACACACACACACACACACACACACACACATATATATATATATATATACACACATATATATACATATATATGTATGCATGTATATATATATATATATATATATATATATATATATATATATATATATATATATATATATATATATATATACATACACATATATATGTATGTATCATATATATGTATATATATATATATATATATATATATATATATATATATATATATATATATGTATATATATATATATATATATATATATATATATATATATATATATATATATATATATATATATATATATATATATATATATATATATATATAATCCACAGGAAACAGGAAAGTAAAAGACCAGGTATAAAGCGCTTCATGTATTACGTACACTTTGCGAGGGTACAAAGTATGTGTGTATATGTTATTATAAATACATATATATATATATATATATATATATATATATATATATATATATATATATATATATATATATATATATATATATATATATATATAAATATATATATATATATATATATATATATATATATATATATATATATATATACATGTATACATATATATATATATATATATATATATATATATATATATATATATAGGCTACATGCTGCATATATGTGTGTGCATATACGTGTATATATATATATATATATATATATATATATATATATATATATATATATATATATATATATATATATATATATATATAGTTCACCCAGCCAGTAATGGATAGCATACTGAACTCCAATGACTTGCCGAGAATAGTTTATGCCTGTATTTATACGTATAATATACGTAATGTTTGATTAATCTTTGTTTTACTGACAAGGGTCTGTTCTGTGCTCTATAGTTCCTAGTTTGAAGGAAGGTGATATCAAAAGTACTTATCGCAAATGTTACTTTTTATGGATTTCTCACTTATGTAATAGAGATGACTCTAATGCATTTTCCTCTCGGACTTGTTTTAGGTCATCTACCAAGAACACGAACAGCTCTAAGAATTTTTTGGCAATAGCACAAAACAGAGAAGGTAATTGAACAGGTTATAAGTATTTAACGATCCACTGTGTTACTAAAGCATATGAATCCTATTCGAGATATTGCGTGAAAGTAAATACTTATTATTATTATTACATTATCATTCCTTCCATACACATTTGGAGAGTCAGTCATGAATTATATTTTCCCAATTTTCTCAGATAGATTATTGTTACTGTTGACTAGATTAGATTTCCTTAATCGGTATACTATCTAAAGTGAGAAATATTTGATTACGGTGAAGTTAAACAGATTTTTACTTTGATGGCTGCTTTTCTGGTCCCATGCAGCAGGGTAACCCCACTCTTTATAGGGCCTCCACTGTCGTTTTACCTTGTTCGTTCAGAGTATTTAACATTTCATATCATAAATTGTTCATTTACTGTTAAATCGTCACTGTCAAAAGACTCATGAAATAAGAAAGTCTTCAGTTTCCTCTTGAAAGCCTTAATGTCTTCAATCATTCGAATGATTCGTGGGAGCTTATTATATAGTCTTGGGGCTGCCTATTTATAGGCTCTAGAGCCTAAAGTAGACATATGTCTAGATTCCAACAGTTTGAAGCCATCTGTAACTATTCTTGTGTCGATACGATTTGTTGGCTGCACAATGTATAGCAATTCTGGTAACTTGCTGTGTTATTGTACATATTTTAAATTTAATTCTTGCTTTAATCGACAGCCAGTGTAAATCGATCAGTATAGGGGGATCCTTTCTCTAGGTGGGACACCTTTTACTAGTCTTGCTCCTCTGTTTATTATGTTTTGTAATTTCCTAAGTTGCACTTTTGGTAAATTGTCGTAGATAGAGTTGCATTAGTCAATCCTGGTAATAACACAGTTTATCACAAATTTCTTAACAGAATTTTCGTCCAGGTACTTTTTCATAAACGCAATATATCGTAGATGATACCCAGCAGTTTTTATTACATTATCTATTTGGGCCTTTAGAGACAGGTTACAGTCTAGAATAACTCCTATATTTCGAACTTTACAAGATGCGGGCACCGAGTTATTATTTATGTTCATTTGAATATCACCTAAGTTTTTCACGCTGTTTCTCTTGCCCACCACCATGAATTCAGTTTTGTTCTCATTTAATTTTAGTTGTTGAAATGTCATCTATTCTCTAACACTATCAAGGATTCGGTTTAGAGTTTCAGTAGTGTCATATATATCATTTATGGAGAAGTAAAATTGTCTCTTCTAAGAGACACAAGTTTTGCATTATCTTCGGAGTAAGAGATGCAGCAAGCTGAGACCTGGCACCGAGGCGTAGAGAAGGTTTTTAGTCATCAACCTGGGATCGTCCTTATGGTGTTAGTATTAATGTATATATATATATATATATATATATATATATATATATATATATATATATATATATATATATATATATATATATATATATATATATATATATATATATATATATATATATATATATATATATATATATATATATATATATATACTATTACACATATATCTATATATTATATGTATATGTATGTACATATATATATATATATATATATATATATATATATATATATATATATATATACATATATATATACATATATATATATATATATATATATATATATATATATATATATATATATATATATATATATATATATATATATATATCCGTGTGTGTGTTAGTGTGTTTATGGGCGTGTGTTAAGCCACGATAGGGAAAAGATAAATATGCTTTGATACAGAAAATTTGGATTCCCAAGTTATCAATTTCTTTATGGTTCCCGATAAGTTCGATTTTTGGAAAGAGGATAATATGGGATTAGGTTATACTTATGACTTTGGGTAAAGGCAACACAATTTTTTAAGGTGTTATTTAATTTCAACGCGAATTATTTTTCTGGTCAGCGACGGCCATCTTAGTTGTTTGTTTCATAGTGTTCTAGAGTTGGAATGCAATCGATAATTGAACGTAATGCGGCTAACTAACGATCTTTATATATATTTGAGAGAGAGAGAGAGAGAGAGAGAGAGAGAGAGAGAGAGAGAGAGAGAGAGAGAGAGAGAGAGAGAGAGAGAGAGAGAGAGAGAGAGAGAGATATTCCTGCCCTTTGAGGAAATGTATTAAACCTAATTTCTGCCCTAGTTTGTAGATATGTGACTGTCACACAACATTCTTCAAGTGCTAAATATCAAGAATCAGAGATTCTTCGACCTCTATTTTCAGGAACATTGCCTCTAGCATCAGAGGCTCTTTAACCTCTATTTTGAGGTGCCGTAATTCTAGCATTAGAGACTCTTTGGCCCATAATTTGAGACTCCTTTTATTTACGATTAGAGGCTCTTTGGATTATATTTAGTAGTGCCTTACTTGTAGCATTATAGGTCCTTTGACATCTATTTTGAGGCACCTCACCTTTAACATTAGAGCCTCTTAGACCTCTATTTTGAGTCACCTTACCTCTAGCATTAGAGGCCCCTTAACCTCTAGTTTAATGGTCCTTACATCTAGTATTAGAGGCTCTTTGGCTTCTATTTAGTAGCTCTCAACTTTTAGCTTTAGATGGTCTTTGACATCTATTTTAGAAGTGCTATACTTTTAGCATTAGAGGATCTTTGACCTCTATATTGAAGTTCCTTACATCTAGTATTAGAGGCTCTTTGACCTCTATTTAGTCGCTCTTTACTTCTAGTATTAGAGGATCTTTGACATCTATTTTTGAAGTGCCATATTTCTATCATTAGAATATCATTAACCTTAATATTAAGGTTCCTTACCTTTAGCAATAGAGCCTCTTTGACCTCTATTTTGAAGTTTCATTCTTTTAGCATTAGGTAGTTTTTCAACTTTATTATAAGGTGCCATATTTCTTGCATTCGATTATCCTTTTTCGACATATTCGTCATAACTATTTTTACTTGGCTTCATCTACACAATTTTGGCAAAACCATTTCAATTTTTTCAATAACGTTGTCTCTGATTTCAGCGTCTATAATGACACACTTCTTGTGGTAGAACCTTTCACAGCATTCATATCCTCTCCATTCACCCCCCCCCCCCACCAAAAATCCACATAAAAGGCAACTATACGTTATAGTTTAGTTTTATCTTTAACTTTTGTTCCTTCTGGAGGATAACTAAAGGAATTTAAGCTAGAACACAGCTCAATATAAATATTGTCATGTATGAGGCCTTTCTCCTGCAATGGACCAGAAACTTTCTATTAGTTGCTTGCTCAGCCTTTTTTGCTATTTAGATATTTTCTTCTCCATTACCATTTTAATATTTTTTCGTTCTCCTTTATTACTATAAAGACATTTTTGTTATAAATATTCAAGACCAAACATCTTGCCAAAACAAAATTGGGAATGGCGTTGAAAAGTCCCGCTTTGCAGCAGTGTGTAGATGAAGATGAACATTCCCTCTTTCACACATGCTATTGAAATTATAACGTCACAATTTGGTTGAATCTCATCCTTGTGTATATCGACAAGGCGATGGGCGTGAATGAACACAGAGAAGAGTCCACCGGGGGAATACTATGACTATAAATCGCAGGGTATTTTTGAATTCATGTTTTGAAGATAAAATTTTTGAAAGTATTATATCAAATTAAATGCGGTACTGCATTAATTTTATTTTTGATGTTGATATTTGTAAACAAGTATTACTTTTGATTTTGATCTAAATAATATTTTAATTATACAACCAAAATTATAGTATTTGAGAGCTTTCAAAATAATTTTAGAACAAAGTCATTCTTGGGAGATGTGCCATATTGAGGCTTGAAACGAAGTCTTCCATTAGTTGCTTTCAAAAGCCGGAGACTCGAAAGATTTGATCTTCACTCCGATTGGATATCTCTTTTAGAGCTAAACTCAGTGGCTCCAGTTTTTCAATGTGAGACAGTCTGTTTATCTGCTTAGATCCACAAGTTAGGCTAATTCATCACCTCCGTTTTGAACCCCCACATTACATTACCGTCCCCTATGGTGTTTTGAGGAATCGAAAATCGTTTTATTGTTTACATGTATGCAGAAAAATATCGTGCATGCTCTCCCCAAGTTTCATCTAATTATTTTTTACAAATAATGAAGATGAAGCAGTCTTTAAATGATGACGTCATCTTCCCTGCGTCGTCTACATAGCTGAGTTTGACAGAATCGTCTTTGCGTGTTCAATTTTTCATATATATAGCGATTTTTTTTACTTATATTTCGAAATTCTGTATGTCTGGCAGAGGTTGAAGGTATCGGTAGATGGTTGGCGAACGCGATCTACGAGAACAGCAGCCAGAGACAGTTTCTGAAGACGTATAGAAGTTACTTGGCATGTGTGTTTGTTTACTTGCATTTCGTATTTACAATGGGTTTTCACAACGGCCTCGTTAACTTTATAGCAAGGCCAGTGTTACCTAAAGTAAAAAAAAAAAAAAGTAATCAGAGAGCACAAAAAAAAAAAAAAAAAAAAAAAAAAAAACAATGAGAGGCCGCTGGCAACTCGTGACATCCTTACACCAAGTGTATTGGTAAACTTAGTGTTTAAATGCCTCGTTTAGGGAGCCTTCATGTAGGAATAACCAATGAAAGTACAAAGTGAGGTTATCATTATAATGTTGTCTTGATTTTTTAAAGAAAAAAAGGCGAAAATTTATAGCAAATCTTTGGGAGCTCATAACTCCAAAACATACATATTGTCACTTAGGTAAATTTTTTCACTTATTTATAGTTAGATTATAGAGGGAAAGATTTGATTTTCCGTTTTCTCTCATCTTCATGATTATTTTACGTCTAGACGAAGAAAATTAAGAGAAACTTCATTAAAAGAGAGTAAAAGGAAAATCGAAAATTTGTCACAGAGAATTATTCGATTTATTAAGAAGTTTTGATGGTATGATTTTCAATACAATTCGTATCATATTAGTGGAGAAAAATGTATCTAGAAAATAAAAATAATTATATTTTAAGGTATTATATATGTCTAAAACATATTTAGGAATGTATTTTTAATAATTAGAAAAAAATATGGAGGACATGGCTGATGGTCCCCTTATCTATTTTCATTATCTCATGAAAATGAATATTGAAATCGATACCTTGTCGATATTTTATCAAAGATGCCTATAAAGTCATCTGATTATTTTTCATTTACAGAAAATGTTACATATTCTTTTATGTTGATTACCACAAATGAGGTTTGGGTTAGATCATTTTCTGATACGTCTACCTCACCGATGCCTCTTTGATCCCCATTCAATGTTTTTAAACGTGCCTGCCCCGACAAGCACAAATAAGCTCATTAATATATCTCTTTACAGTCTCGTTAGGTTATGGGGCGTGTGCCCATTGCACATACACATGGGTCAGTGTTTTCACTTAAGGGGAAATTACCCAATTTTAGAGGAATCCGAGGGTATCTAGGATTAGGTCTAGGGGAGTTCTTAGAAAAAAGAAAATCTCGGAGAATTATAGCATTGTATCGTATCAACTGCTTATTTCCTAGAAGTTACTCTGTAAATGTACATTTAAAGTGGCTTTTTAGTATATTGATATAGATCAAGATAAGAAAAGTATATATCGCATATTGGATATATGATTATGATCTCTGTAGTCTGAAATATAAGGCGGACGTGTTAACAAAACTGAAAGAAAATGAGCCTCCTTTGATTCCCACTATCATGGATGGATACCAGAGGCTCAATATGCAGTTGTAATCCTTCGAATATTCATTATATTTTGCTTAAGTTTTATGTAATTAGAATTTGGCCGGAAAAGCTACGAGTTTGGCCAAAAGAGCCAGAGGAAACCTCCGACGGGGAATCATTCTCATGAACCATTACAGTTTTTGAGCCAACCACCATAACTATCCAGTAAATAATCCCACATTGAGAACCTAGCAACAGGTCAGACGGAATTTGACATTATAAATGCATTTTCTCAAGGTTATGAACGGATTTACAGATGCCAGGTTTAAGCTAGGTACTTCATATGGAATCAAATTCACTTCATGTCATCTTTATAATCCTCTGGCTTAAAATTAATCGAGCAAACAGTAGCATAAATAACGTTGATTCTGTCAGCACAACAACATGAAGGTATACAATGGACACTGGTCTATGTATGGCTTTGCATTAGGAAGATGCTAGTATTTTATATATGAGCTTTTAGTTTTTTTCACGTGTATTATAATAGCTAAATATTACTCAGCTATTTGGCATCAGCACTAATGAAATGAATGGAGGAATAAAAAGATTATATATATATATATGTATATATATATATATATATATATATATATATATATATATATATATATATGCGTGTGTGTGTATACATATATACTGTATGTATATATATATATATATATATATATATATATATATATATATATATATATATATATATATATATATATATATATATATATATATATATATATATATATATATTGTTTACGTTACCTTTATGGACACCTAACTAAGGCCATGGTTCTTAGTTTCAAATACCCACGTGTGAGACGAGGGCAAGTGACGTCACAATATTGGTGTTTCACACCTTGAGCTGTGCGTCGGCTGAACTGTTATGTCTGGACCTTGAGTCCATTCAAGTGCCGGTAGGCATAGGAAAAAAATCTATCATTGCATTGAACTGAATTTATTCAAAGAATAGCGACAATATGATTAAAGGGTTTTTTTTCTGTGTTTTTATTTGTACAAATAATGAAAATTGAGGTACGCAATTAAAGAGTCCAGGCTTGAGCTTGATTAGATTACTTCTATTTCATCTATGTTGTAATTGAGTCATTCGTTAACATAGACGAAGGATACTGTTATCCTGCAAATATATTATATAGACGAAGATTTTGCAGTAACGTTGTAATACAGGACCTTCCAAGCAATAGGCCCAGGCAAGGATTTTATCTATGAACCATATCATAATGAAGAATCCATTTTTTTTTTTTGCTTTTGTTTGTTTTTAGAAATTTTATCATTATTTTAGTAACTGTTAATAACATTTAAAAGAAATATAATGTATTAGTTCACCATAGCAGGGTTTTGTTGTGTAGAAGGCCAGGTGAGGTAGCTACCCTTCATGAACCTAAACTTCCGTGGAGGAAACATATACTTCTTCAAGACCTATATATTCTAACATATTTTGAACAATAAATAAAGACTTGTAAAAACTGGTGAAAAGTATTCCTTTGTCTATCTGTCTCAGCCAAAAGGAACAACAATTGTTAATTTCAGTTTAGCGTAGAGTACATTAAAGGCTCCTTCATTATAAGGTAACTCCTTTTCGAATTCCTGTGACAATATCAACTTTAAAACGTTATGCTGAATACAATTGCAGCTTATTTAAATTTACAACAGGATGAAGATTGTTTAAAGGTTTTTGGCTTGAGTCATAATAAAAATACTTTTTTCCTTCCATAAAATTCTTCCTTTTTATTTTTCTCACCATGATCCACATGAATATACAAAGTTGGCTCAGCAAAATGAACTACAAAACAGCTATTAGGAGCACAATTATGCAAGAGTGTTGATCAGTGTTGTTTATTCAAAGTGAATTGAAGTTGATTAAAATATCAAGAGCTCTGAATTCCAATTCTCAGTGTTAGTTCGCCAAGTGCTTCCGACGATCACTGACTGTTGGAGTTTCTTTTTAATGATGATAAGTCTTCTCATTATTCTGAGATTTAGCATTAAGTACTAAAGCGCATTTAATTCAGGTTATGTATCGCCAAGTTATTAAGTTTATTGTTGTTGACTTAATCTCTTTATGAAACAGGACAATGTGAGCAGAGTCTAGTTATTTTATTTCAAACTCCTGTTAGACAATGAATGAATTAAGAACTTTGGGGTAAATTGCATTTGATCGGCAGTATAGTAACTTTCTCTGCAAAAGTCAGCATTTTAGACAGTGATAAAATGAAACACTGAATAAATTGTTTATGGGATTTCTAGTTCAGAAAAGGGAAAAGTACAATTTCTCTAAAGGATTTTTATACATGTTGAAAAGGTTAAGTGATAAGTGGTTTAGTACGAAGTAATGAGTGTATCGCTAGAACAAGAATATGCTTCAACAACACATAAATATCTTCTTTCATGAAGAAAAATATACCTTTAAACACAGAAAGCTCTTGATTATACTTGACAAACTAAAACCTTTAATAAATAAAGTTTCTAACCAAAGTATATAAATGAATCAATATGTTATCAAACTATTAATAGGTAGTGAAAATCACAAGAGGGTTATACATTGTTTGTATTCAAACACTGTTTTACTTATAGTACAAGAGATCAACATTTGTTATTTGTAAATAACAAAAGGAAGATTAATGCAGTAGATAAGGAGAATGGTCTAAAGATATATGCGTGAAAACATAGTCATCTATTTATTCCCGAGAACATCCACACATCATTGCATCTTTGTGTGATAGCCTATTGGCCATGTCTTTCCCTGGCAATCTGTATGGCTGAGGTTCGAGACCCGCTCAAGCTCGATAATTTCTAGTATTCACTCCCTTCCTCCTCCTTTCCTCCCCCCTTCCCATTCCCTTCCTCCTCCTTTCCTCCCCCCTTCCCACTCCCTTCCTATCTTTTCCTCCTCCCTCTCTCTCCCTTTCCCCTCCTTTCCTCCCTCCTTCTCACTCCCTTCCTCAAACTTAACTACCCCGTACCCACTCCCTTCCCCTCCTTTCCTCACCCCTTCCCTCTCATTTCCTCCTCCTTCTCAATCCCTTCCTCCTCCTTTCCTCTCCCCTTCCCACTCCCTTCCTCCTCTTTTCCTCCCCCTTCCCATTCCCTTCTCCTCCTCTCCTCTTCCCTCTCACCACCTTCCCCCTCCTTATCTACTCCTTCTCAATTCCTTCTCCTCCTTTCCTCCCACCTTCCCACTCCCTTCCTTTCCTTTCATCCTCCCTCTCCCTCCTTTTCCGTTACTTCTCAATCCCTTCCTCCAACTTTCCTACCCCCTTCTTACTCCCTTCCCCCTCCTTTACTTCCCCCTTCTCACTCCCTTCCCCCTCCTTTCTTCTCATATTTTCAATCCTTTCCCCTCATTTCTCCATCCTCTTCACTCCCTTCCTCCTCTAAGCAGAACACCATAAAAATCTGTGATTTGTAAATAAAGGTTGGAAGGAAAAATGTAATTAAATATGATATTTATTACATAAATAAGCCTTTAAAATAACGTAGTAACGGAGTTAAACAGTTGGTTGGAGAACAAGGCAATTCACGTAAATCGTAGGGCGTTTCCTTCGTTCTGCTTCGCTCGCTGTCTGTAAAGAAATATTCAAGAAGATTAGTATCTAAAAGTCATGGTCATTTATATAGAAGAATATACCCATCGGAATAATAACCCACTTAAAATTACCTTACAATTGAGCAACTGAGGTTTACATTAGTATCAGGAAGGAAATAAAAGGGCCGATACATCGAAACCGAACACCATCCTGAAATGAACGGTAAACCTAATATAAATTTGCTCGGTCGTAATATGGGAGACAATTCGTCATAAATATAACCATTCGAAACAATGTATTTGACGATTCTCTTACCCAAGTGTTAAGAACGTGAATTTATAAATAAGCTAGAGTTACTAGTCCGAGAGCTAAATCACCTGAAAGGACAAGAGAATACGATATATAAAACATTGACCACAAAAATCTATTACTAATCTTCATAAGGTTAAAAATGACAGACAGGAAAAACTTGAAATAGGCAACACAAGGCAATGAGAGTTCGCAATAATTACCTTAAAAATAAGCCCTATATATTCTTGGTACTCACCATTGTCGAACCATGCACAAAGGCGTTGCAGATGGATTTTGGCAGATGTTCACAAGAGGGTGACGTAGACCAGGGATCCCAATAAAGGCCTTTAGCCTAAAACAGGCATGTCGGAAGAGTCAAAATTGCAGGAACCTTCCCAGGCGAGTGAGGTCTAAGCTCTCTTCTCTGTGTCTCTCTTTCTGACACTGTCGGACGGCCGGGCTGCCTGCCTCCTCGTCGGCGTTTTCGCTCGAGTAAAGCATATGGAAGGAGGAGGAGTTAGCAAACTATCCATCTTTAAAGACTGGACGGCAGGAAAGACAGTTTGATGGTACCAAGAGTAGGGCAATTGAAAATACCAAATTCTTAATAATTACTAGTCTTTCCTGTCGCCATGTGAAAATATGAAATGTCTTGTACAGTCCAGGGGCGAAGATGGGATTTTTTCAGAAATGAAAAAATTCCATCCTGAAACATATATAACAGGACAATTGTAAGAAAAAATACATTTAAGAAATGTAAAAATAATTAAATTAAATACAAGAAAATACAAATACTGAATAAAGATTAAAGCATCTGTCTTGTCCTTTCTTGGCTTAATATAGCAGCCTTTCTTTTGGGCCTTAAGGACGAAGTAACAGAATTACAAACATCAGGAGTAGCTGAATTGGTACTTCCTGTGTTTTCTAGTATTGGAATAATATTATTTACATGCAACCTTGATGTCTGGCCTGTTTTTCCCTTCTTAATAACAGCATGGGTAACTTCACTCAAATCATTCTTAAAAACTTCCAAAATTATGCCTAGAGGATAATTATTCCTTTTGGTATGTTCCTCCTTAATTAATACAACATCGCCAACATTTAGTAATTTATGAGTAACGGGACGATACCGCCCCTTCCTATCAACTGCTTGCTGAATTAGAGTACCTAGAAATTCATTATGATAGGTCTCTATTAAAGTCTGCCTAATTTTACACAACTTTACGTAATTCTGAGAAATAGCTTGATTATCAGGGTCAAATTCTGGATTTTCAACTGAAAGAGGTTGAAGATTAGGGATAAGGTTTAGAGAAGTCAATTCATAGCCTCGCACGAGCTGTTCCGGCGTTATTGGTTCGGGCACATTGTCAGTCTCAGCACGAACAGCTTCTTTGAAGGCTATAGGTCGTCGATTAATGAGATGCACAATATTACAGACAAGAAATTCAAAGTCTACATACGTCAATATAAAATTCTTAATTGCTCCAAACATTAATCTTTTGACCATTTTTACACAGACTTCTACTAATGATCCCAATTCACTGCAGCCTTTGAAATATTGCTGAAAGGAGAGGGGTTTTACATTATTTTCCTCAAAATATAATTGCGTCTGAGGGTCACTAATAAAGGAAGTTATGGTATTACCTCCTGCCACCAACTGAGTCCCAAGATCACTAATACAAAGTTGAGGAATCCCGTACTCAAAGCAGTGTAGCTGAAATGCTCTTAAAAATTCTGCAACATTCAAACTCCTGCAAATTTTGAGGTTAACTGCCCTAGACCAAGTACAGGTGATACATAGTAACCAAACCTTACGGGTCTCTTTTCCATCCTTCGTATTGAAGGGTCCTAGATAATCCATAAATATGTTAGAAAAAGGAACCGTAGGAGGATCTGCTCTGAAGTCTCTGTAAAAGTTCTGATTTAACCTTATATAACGATTATTAAACCTACGACAATGAACACATTGTTTAAGAGCCTTTTTCACAACTGAGAAATGTTTAGGGATGTAATAATGCTTTCTGAGCTCTGTTAATACAGAATAACATCCTGAATGTAATAATTTGAGGTGTGCATCCCAAATAATTAGTTTGGTCAAATGACTGTCTGGGTGCAATAATAAAGGGTAATTTCCACTTAAGCCATAATTCCATTTTTTGAATTTACTCTTAACTCTCAGAAGACCCTGTGAATCTAAAAATACATTAAGTTGCGTTATAATAGGAGGAATGTCTTTTCTGGAATTAAGACCATGCTGTAGGTAAGAATATACCTCAGGATAATGCTTCCTTTGTTCATTGTTTAACAAGTAATTTATAGCCTGGGCAAAGTAATTAGCGACTGGTGAGCAAGCAATTTTCGCTTTCAGCTTCCACTTGTGCACCACTAAGAAAATTTTGCGAAAAATCAATACAAGTTTCCTGAAATTGGAATAATTATTAATATCAATAAGATTGTTAGCAACTTCAATCACCTGAGCTGTGGAAGGAGTTACTTGAACCTCAGTGGGCATCTCAAATGCTGGTATGGTAGTTGACAATTCTGGAACTTCATTTATACTTAAATTTGGTCCTGAAAAAAAGCAAGAATTTTGCAACTGGTTGTATGACACACATCTGGTGATTATGTCCGCAGGATTGTTTTTCCCTGAAATAAAGCTAAATTTTATAGGAACCGTTTCACACATTCTTTGTATATTATGAAGTCTATTTACGACAAATGGAGAATGTTTATTTAATTTGTCCAATTTCAAGGCAGCAGAGTTCAGCCAATGTAAGGCACAGAGAGAATCAGTATACACGTAAATATTATTAACCTTTAAGGGTTTTAAGCAAGCAGATCCAGACAAATCTTTGTAAATCTCAAGAGCACACTCAACACTTAAATGTATTGCGTTAAGTTCCAGAGAGGGCATGGATTTACTCTTAAGTTGCTTATTTACAAGTCGGTTTTTGGCATGTATAAAGCTTAAGCGATTGGATTCAATATGCTGTAAATAGAGTACACAACCAAAGATGTCCTTACTTGCATCTGAAAAAATATAAATATCATAATTGCCATCTCGTGGACCAACACACCTAGCAATTTTTAAAGGAGGAGCTCTGTTGGTTTGCCTGCAAATATTAATCCATTCTCTCTGCAATTCTTGCGTTAATGGTTGATCCCAATGTAAATTCTTTTGACACTGTAATTGATGCATGAACAATCTACAGCGGTTAAACAATGGCATATTAAAACCAAAAAGGTCAAACTGTGAAGCAATTGTTTGTAAAAGAGACCTTTTAGTATTAGCATTGGGATCAAGAAAAATTGGTTTAGTGAAAATTTCGTCGGAACATCGATCCCAGTTTAAACCAAACAACTTGTTACGTAAAGGCGTAGCTGCCTCGGCTTCGCGGTCCACTTCATCCTGTAAAGTTGAATCATTAGTTACAACCTGCTGAATGTCAAATTTATAGGGATTGAATATATTGGAAAGCTGTTTATACGACCACTCTAACTCCTCTGAAGTATTGGCAGTAATGGCCCCATTGTCCATATAAATCATGGAATATAGATTTCTTTAAATCTGCTATTCGAGAATCCTCTGAAGGTTGTAAAACAAGTATGTAATATAATGAAATCATTAATAAAAAGGGACTACATCTAAGGCCAAAAGGTAATCTTACATTCTTAAAAGCCAATAAGGAAAAATCGCCTTGATTCACATTTTTGTACCAAAAAAATAACAACTTGGACTGATCAGTTTCTGTTAAGGATAACATATTAAAGGCTTTCTTAAGGTCAAATATGAGTAACTTTTGGTCAAATCTAAGCTGTAAAAAAGAAGATGACAATTTTTGGTTTAACGTAGGCCCTGAATACATGCACTGGTTATGTGACAAAGATATATTATTGGAAGAATCCCTAAGGTTGGACAAAAATACAATCCTACATTTGGTACTATCTCTATCCAGTTTAAAGATAGGCATGTGTGGTAAAAAAGAATGTTGAGGGTTCTCACTTTTAAACACCTCTAAATCATAAATGGGTTCAATTATGCCTGCCTTCAATTGCTCCCTAATTGTTTGGTCAACGAGCTGCAAACGTTCTGGATGTCGTTTAAGTCTCTTGAGGTTAGACCTTAATATCAACTTAGATAGATGTTCATTCTTTGAAAGTAAATGAGAAACTTTCCCATTCCACAGCAAGGGAACGATAATACGTCCATCAGACTCCCTACGACGAAGGGTTTTGATGGTAAATTCGACCAACTGGTTATTAAGTTCAATACTTTCATCATTGTAGGAATTCTGATCGTAATTTAAGTAATAATTGCATTCAGACTCTAGAAGTTGATCAGTGGCCTGTTGCAGTGGTTTCTCCATAAGCATACCTCTTTCATTTATTACAGAAAATGAACAGTTTACCTCAAAGTTAGTATTAATGTCATCATCGGCAAAAATATCAACTTTAGAGTTCAGCAGAAAGGAACTACTCTGGATATGAATAGCAGAACTACACTCAAATGGGTTACTAACAGCCGAGGTTTGCACTCTCGTATCAGCTAAATTATCAATATTCTTAATCATTAAATCAATGCTACCAGACAGCAAAATACCTGCATGACACTCGGTATACATCGATGAATTTATTCCTCCAAAAACTGTATCTGTACCTGCTATACAATAAGCGAAGTCTGTACCTAAAATGAGCTGAACATTATCAATTTCATGAGAAAATTTATTAAGGGATTGATCAGCTAATTTAACACCTTGTGCCTGAAATTTATCAACTAATCTACCAAGCAGAGGTAATTTCAATGCTACATTAATGTTTGGTACAACCAAGCAATAAATTATAAAGGATTTATCTCCGATCGTAACAGGAACTTCAACAATTTCAGTAAAATACTCTTTGTTACCATTAAACCCATTAACTGTTAGCTTTACTTTAGAGTTAATGATTTTAAGATTATTCTCCTCCGCCAATTTCTTAGTGACAAACGTGCTCTGCGAACCACTGTCCTTCAGTCCTCTGTAAACAGTCCCCCCAACTTTAAATGAAAAGGTGGGTAAAATGGAATCACCATGACAAGTAGGAAGGACGGCAACACCGCTGCTTATTTGAGAAGTTTCCACCTTGGATTCGCAGTTAATAATATTATTAGAGTTTCTGCCTGGTGACGGACTCCTATCACACAGGTACGTCATATGCCAGCTGTTACAATTTGAACAGCGTCTCTTGAATTTAAAACGGCACTTACTGGAGACATGATTAAACTGGCCGCATTTTACACATCCATTTTTAGATTTTAAAATATGCACTTTATCTGTAGGAGAAAGAAAATTAGGGCACTTATGAATAAAGTGAAATTTATCAGTATTTCCAACCGTAGAACACAAGGAACACTGAGGCGAAGACCTGTCTTTATCATATGTTACTGCTTCTGCAGCCATGCTGGTAGTACTCTCTTTAGGAAGAGGGAGTGTTAATGTTTTGACACGTGAAGCTTTACATTTCAAGCTTTCAACACCTTTCTCGTCACTTTCGTACCTTTCATAAGCTGCAAAGAAATGTGAAATAATGTCATTTAAGGAAGGATGAGTCTTTCCTGTAATATTAATAAGATGACGCTGAAAACGACCATTTAGGCCATGCCAAGCAAAATATCTGACAAATTCATCTGCTTCAATGTTAAAAGTCTTGACTGCTTCACATACTGATCGGAGGATGGAAATGAATGTGAAGGGATCATCACCCTCTCTTAGACTTAACTCCGTAATTTTCCTAATTGCATTGTTTTTACAAACCTCCTTAGAAGCAAAGGCGGAAATCAATAATTCTTTGGCATCTACATAACGCTGTTTGTCAGCTTCCAGAGAACATAATAAAGTCTTTGCTCGACCGTCTATCTGTTGCTTCAGCAATAAAAGTAAATCTCTATCAGGATACTGAAATACATTAGTTGTAGCCTCAAACTCTGCTATAAATTTCAATAAATTTTCTCCTTCTTTACTTGTAAACTTAGGAAGAGGAGCTGTTGGCTGTTTCAGTAAACTGCGGGCCACGTCGGGAATATTAGAACCATTATTACCCCTGGAAATCTCAAGTAATGGTAAACAATACTCAATTTTATCTAAATAATCCTGGCAACTTGTTAATTCTGGCTCTGACTCTGCTTCATCAGATACGTCAGGAAATTTCTTCAAGAGGATATGATCATCTAGCTCTGACAGCTTGTTTCTATAATTAACAAGAAGACCTTTAATAGCTAACTTTTCTTCTTGTGTAAGGGCAGAATAGGTGTCAGACCTATTGAATTGTTCGGTGACTTTTCTCCGAATGACTTTTCGTTGTCCAATCAGTACCTGTAAGTTAGCCATTATAACAAACGTATAACAAATGCAAAATAATAAAATGTTAACTTTCTGAAAAGGATAAATATATTTAAATGAAATGTTAATATCCTGGAAAGGAAAATGTCCAAGTCCTGCAAATAGAAATATGAGACTACTGGGAGCCCCGGTCGTGGTCAATTCTCTACTGGATCATCTGCACCATCATTAAGCACCTTTCTTCGTGTTGCCCCACGTTGGGCGCCATAAGCAGAACACCATAAAAATCTGTGATTTGTAAATAAAGGTTGGAAGGAAAAATGTAATTAAATATGATATTTATTACATAAATAAGCCTTTAAAATAACGTAGTAACGGAGTTAAACAGTTGGTTGGAGAACAAGGCAATTCACGTAAATCGTAGGGCGTTTCCTTCGTTCTGCTTCGCTCGCTGTCTGTAAAGAAATATTCAAGAAGATTAGTATCTAAAAGTCATGGTCATTTATATAGAAGAATATACCCATCGGAATAATAACCCACTTAAAATTACCTTACAATTGAGCAACTGAGGTTTACATTAGTATCAGGAAGGAAATAAAAGGGCCGATACATCGAAACCGAACACCATCCTGAAATGAACGGTAAACCTAATATAAATTTGCTCGGTCGTAATATGGGAGACAATTCGTCATAAATATAACCATTCGAAACAATGTATTTGACGATTCTCTTACCCAAGTGTTAAGAACGTGAATTTATAAATAAGCTAGAGTTACTAGTCCGAGAGCTAAATCACCTGAAAGGACAAGAGAATACGATATATAAAACATTGACCACTAAAATCTATTACTAATCTTCATAAGGTTAAAAATGACAGACAGGAAAAACTTGAAATAGGCAACACAAGGCAATGAGAGTTCGCAATAATTACCTTAAAAATAAGCCCTATATATTCTTGGTACTCACCATTGTCGAACCATGCACAAAGGCGTTGCAGATGGATTTTGGCAGATGTTCACAAGAGGGTGACGTAGACCAGGGATCCCAATAAAGGCCTTTAGCCTAAAACAGGCATGTCGGAAGAGTCAAAATTGCAGGAACCTTCCCAGGTGAGTGAGGTCACAGCTCTCTTCTCTGTGTCTCTCTTTCTGACACTGTCGGACGGCCGGGCTGCCTGCCTCCTCGTCGGCGTTTTCGCTCGAGTAAAGCATATGGAAGGAGGAGGAGTTAGCAAACTATCCATCTTTAAAGACTGGACGGCAGGAAAGACAGTTTGATGGTACCAAGAGTAGGGCAATTGAAAATACCAAATTCTTAATAATTACTAGTCTTTCCTGTCGCCCTTCCCACTCCCTTCCTCCTCCTTTCCCCCCCCTTCCCACTCCCTATCTTTTCCTCCTCCCTCTCTCTCCCTTTCTCCTCCTTTCCTCCCTCCTTCTCACTCACTTCCTCCAACTTAACCACCCCCTACCCACTCCCCGCCCCTCCTTTCCTCACCCCTTCCCTCTCATTTCCTCCTCCTTCTCAATCCCTTCCACCTCCTTTCCTCCCCCCTTCCAATTCCCTTCTTCCTCCTTTCCTTCCCCCTTCCCACTCCCTTCCTATCTTTTCCTCCTCCCTCTCTCTCCCTTTCCCCTCCTTTCCTCACTGCTTCTCACTCCCTTCCTCCAACTTAACTACCCCCTACCCACTCCCTTCCCCTCCTCTCCTCACCCCTTCCCTCTCATTTCCTCCTCCTTTCCTCTCCCCTTCCCACTCCCTTCCTCCTCTTTTCCTCCCCCTTCCCATTCCCTTCTCCTCCTCTCCTCTTCCCTCTCACCACCTTCCCCCTCCTTATCTCCTCCTTCTCAATTCCTTCTCCTCCTTTCCTCCCACCTTCCCACTCCCTTCCTCTCCTTTCCTCCAGCCTCTCCCTCCCTTTCCGTTACTTTTCAATCCCTTCCTCCAACTTTCCTACCCCCTTCTCACTCCCTTCCCCCTCCTTTCTTCTCATATTTTCATTCCTCTCCCCTCATTTCTCCATCCTCTTCACTCCCTTTCTCCTCCTTTTAACCACACTTCTCATTCCCTTCCCCCTTCTTTCTTCCCTCCTTCTAAATCCTTTGCCCCCTTTCCTCCACCCTTGTCACTCACATCCGCCTCCTTTTGTCCCCCTTCTCACTTCCTTCCCCTCTTTTCCTCCCTATTTCTCACTCCCTTCCCCCTCCTTTCCTACTTCCTTCTCAATCCTTTCCCCCCTTTCCTCCACCCTTGTCACTCACATCTGCCTCCTTTTGTCCCCTTTCTCACTTCCTTCCCCTCTTTTCCTCCCTATTTCTCGCTCCCTTCCCCCTGCTTTCGTACTTCCTTCTCAATTCCCCCCCCCCCTTTCCTCCACCCTTGTCACTCACATCCGCCTCCTTTTGTCCCCCTTCTCACTTCCTTCCCCTCTTTTCCTCCCTATTTCTCGCTCCCTTCCCCCTGCTTTCGTACTTCCTTCTCAATTCCCCCCCCCCTTTCCTCCACGCGTGTCATTCACATCCGCCTCCTTTTGTCCCCCTTCTCACTTCCTTCCCCTCTTTTCCTCCCTATTTCTCAATCCCTTCCCCCTGCTTATGTACTTCCTTCTCAATTTCCCCCCCCCCCCCCTTTTCCTCCACCCTTGTCACTCACATCCGCCTCCTTTTGTCCCCCATCTCACTTCCTTCCCCTCTTTTCCTCCCTATTTCTCACTCCCTTCCCCCTGCTTTCGTACTTCCTTCTCAATTCCCCACCCCCCTTTCCTCCACGCGTGTCACTCACATCCGCCTCCTTTTGTCCCCCTTCTCACTTCCTTCCCCTCTTTTCCTCCCTATTTCTCGCTCCCTTCCCCCTGCTTTCGTACTTCCTTCTCAATTCCCCCCCCCCTTTCCTCCACGCGTGTCACTCACATCCGCCTCCTTTTGTCCCCCTTCTCACTTCCTTCCCCTCTTTTCCTCCCTATTTCTCACTCCCTTCCTCCTGCTTTCGTACTTCCTTCTCAATTCCCCCCCCCCCTTTCCTCCACGCGTGTCACTCACATCTGCCTCCTTTTGTCCCCCTTCTCACTTCCTTCCCCTCTTTTCCTCCCTATTTCTCACTCCCTTCCTCCTGCTTTCGTACTTCCTTCTCAATTCCCCCCCCCCTTTCCTCCACGCGTGTCACTCACATCTGCCTCCTTTTGTCCCCCTTCTCACTTCCTTCCCCTCTTTTCCTCCCTATTTCTCACTCCCTTCCCCCTGCTTTCGTACTTCCTTCTCAATTCCCCCCCCCCTTTCCTCCACGCGTGTCACTCACATCCGCCTCCTTTTTTCCCCCTTCTTACTTCCTTCCCCTCTTTTCCTCCCTAGTTCTCGCTCCCTTCCCCCCTGCTTTCATACTTCCTTCTCAATTCCCCCCCCCTTTCCTCCACGCGTGTCACTCACATCCACCTCCTTTTGTCCCCCTTCTCACTTCCTTCCCCTCTTTTCCTCCCTATTTCTCACTCCCTTCCTCCTGCTTTCGTACTTCCTTCTCAATTCCCCCCCCCCCCTTTCCTCCACGCGTGTCACTCACATCTGCCTCCTTTTGTCCCCCATCTCACTTCCTTCCCCTCTTTTCCTCCCTATTTCTCACTCCCTTCCCCCTGCTTTCGTACTTCCTTCTCAATTCCCCCCCCCCTTTCCTCCACGCGTGTCACTCACATCCGCCTCCTTTTTTCCCCCTTCTTACTTCCTTCCCCTCTTTTCCTCCCTATTTCTCGCTCCCTTCCCCCTGCTTTCATACTTCCTTCTCAATTCCCCCCCCCCTTTCCTCCACGCGTGTCACTCACATCCGCCTCCTTTTGTCCCCCTTCTCACTTCCTTCCCCTCTTTTCCTCCCTATTTCTCACTCCCTTCCCCCTGCTTTCGTACTTCCTTCTCAATTCCCCCCACCCCTTTCCTCCACGCGTGTCACTCACATCCACCTCCTTTTGTCCCCCTTCTCACTTCCTTCCCCTCTTTTCCTCCCTATTTCTCACTCCCTTCCCCCCGCTTTCGTACTTCCTTCTCAATTCCCCCCCCCTTTCCTCCACGCGTGTCACTCACATCCGCCTCCTTTTTTCCCCCTTCTTACTTCCTTCCCCTCTTTTCCTCCCTATTTCTCGCTCCCTTCCCCCTGCTTTCATACTTCCTTCTCAATTCCCCTCCCCTTTCCTCCACGCGTGTCACTCACATCCGCCTCCTTTTGTCCCCCTTCTCACTTCCTTCCCCTCTTTTCCTCCCTATTTCTCACTCCCTTCCCCCTGCTTTCGTACTTCCTTCTCAATTCCCCCCACCCCTTTCCTCCACGCGTGTCACTCACATCCACCTCCTTTTGTCCCCCTTCTCACTTCCTTCCCCTCTTTTCCTCCCTATTTCTCACTCCCTTCCTCCTGCTTTCGTACTTCCTTCTCAATTCCCCCCACCCTTTTCCTCCACGCGTGTCACTCACATCCGCCTCCTTTTGTCCCCCTTCTCACTTCCTTCCCCTCTTTTCCTCCCTATTTCTCACTCCCTTCCTCCTGCTTTCGTACTTCCTTCTCAATTCCCCCCACCCCTTTCCTCCACGCGTGTCACTCACATCCGCCTCCTTTTGTCCCCCTTCTCACTTCCTTCCCCTCTTTTCCTCCCTATTTCTCACTCCCTTCCTCCTGCTTTCGTACTTCCTTCTCAATTCCCCCCCCCCCTTTCCTCCACGCGTGTCACTCACATCTGCCTCCTTTTGTCCCCCATCTCACTTCCTTCCCCTCTTTTCCTCCCTATTTCTCACTCCCTTCCTCCTGCTTTCGTACTTCCTTCTCAATCCCCCCCCCCCTTTCCTCCACGCGTGTCACTCACATCTGCCTCCTTTTGTCCCCCATCTCACTTCCTTCCCCTCTTTTCCTCCCTATTTCTCACTCCCTTCCTCCTGCTTTCGTACTTCCTTCTCAATTCCCCCCCCCCCTTTCCTCCACGCGTGTCACTCACATCTGCCTCCTTTTGTCCCCCTTCTCACTTCCTTCCCCTCTTTTCCTCCCTATTTCTCACTCCCTTCCTCCTGCTTTCGTACTTCCTTCTCAATTCCCCCCCCCCCCCCTTTCCTCCACGCGTGTCACTCACATCTGCCTCCTTTTGTCCCCCATCTCACTTCCTTCCCCTCTTTTCCTCCCTATTTCTCACTCCCTTCCCCCTGCTTTCGTACTTCCTTCTCAATTCCCCCCCCCCTTTCCTCCACGCGTGTCACTCACATCCACCTCCTTTTGTCCCCCTTCTCACTTCCTTCCCCTCTTTTCCTCCCTATTTCTCACTCCCTTCCTCCTGCTTTCGTACTTCCTTCTCAATTCCCCCCCCCCTTTCCTCCACGCGTGTCACTCACATCTGCCTCCTTTTGTCCCCCATCTCACTTCCTTCCCCTCTTTTCCTCCCTATTTCTCACTCCCTTCCTCCTGCTTTCGTACTTCCTTCTCAATTCCCCCCCCCTTTCCTCCACGCGTGTCACTCACATCTGCCTCCTTTTGTCCCCCTTCTCACTTCCTTCCCCTCTTTTCCTCCCTATTTCTCACTCCCTTCCTCCTGCTTTCGTACTTCCTTCTCAATTCCCCCCCACCCCTTTCCTCCACGCGTGTCACTCACATCCACCTCCTTTTGTCCCCCTTCTCACTTCCTTCCCCTCTTTTCCTCCCTATTTCTCACTCCCTTCCTCCTGCTTTCGTACTTCCTTCTCAATTCCCCCCCCCCCCTTTCCTCCACGCGTGTCACTCACATCTGCCTCCTTTTGTCCCCCATCTCACTTCCTTCCCCTCTTTTCCTCCCTATTTCTCACTCCCTTCCTCCTGCTTTCGTACTTCCTTCTCAATTCCCCCCCCCCTTTCCTCCACGTGTGTCACTCACATCTGCCTCCTTTTGTCCCCCATCTCACTTCCTTCCCCTCTTTTCCTCCCTATTTCTCACTCCCTTCCTCCTGCTTTCGTACTTCCTTCTCAATTCCCCCCCCCCCTTTCCTCCACGCGTGTCACTCACATCTGCCTCCTTTTGTCCCCCATCTCACTTCCTTCCCCTCTTTTCCTCCCTATTTCTCACTCCCTTCCCCCTGCTTTCGTACTTCCTTCTCAATTCCCCCCCCCCCCTTTCCTCCACGCGTGTCACTCACATCCACCTCCTTTTTTCCCCCTTCTTACTTCCTTCCCCTCTTTTCCTCCCTATTTCTCGCTCCCTTCCCCCTGCTTTCATACTTCCTTCTCAATTCCCCCCCCCTTTCCTCCACGCGTGTCACTCACATCCGCCTCCTTTTGTCCCCCTTCTCACTTCCTTCCCCTCTTTTCCTCCCTATTTCTCACTCCCTTCCCCCTGCTTTCGTACTTCCTTCTCAATTCCCCCCACCCCTTTCCTCCACGCGTGTCACTCACATCCACCTCCTTTTGTCCCCCTTCTCACTTCCTTCCCCTCTTTTCCTCCCTATTCCTCACTCCCTTCCCCCTGCTTTCGTACTTCCTTCTCAATTCCCCCCACCCCTTTCCTCCACGCGTGTCACTCACATCCACCTCCTTTTGTCCCCCTTCTCACTTCTTTCCCCTCTTTTCCTCAGTACTTCTGGCTCCCTTCCCCCTTCTTTCCTCCACCCTTGTCACTCCCTTTCCCCTCCTTTCCTCCCTCCTTTTCCATAATTTATATGGTTTATAATTCCTTATCATCATCATCATCATCCATGATTAGTCGAAGGAGAAAAAAGGCCTTAGATATGTTTGTCCACTCCCATCTGTTTATAGCCTTTCTATGCCAGTTTATATATGCAAATTTTTATTTATTGTTTATCATTCGTTATCATCATCTTCATCATCATCCATAATTAGAAGAATGCAGGACAAAGGCCTCACACATGGTTGTTCACTTCTGTCTGTTTATGCTATTTCTATGCCAGTTTATATTTGTAAATTTTTATTCATGGCTTAGAAAGACTATAAACTATTTAACAAACATGTGATGATGATAACAAATGATAAACCATGTAAAGTAGGGAGAAGGAGGGAGGAAAGGAGGGTATAGGAGTGATAAGGGTGGGGGAAAGGAGAGGGGAAAGGGAGTGAAAAGGAGGGAGGAAAAGAGGGGAAAAGGAGAGAGA
>NC_090763.1:24716356-24728856 GCF_036898095.1 Palaemon carinicauda | reverse complement strand
GATATAAACTGGCATAGAGAAATCATAAACAGACTGGAGTGGACCAACTTATCTGAGGCCTTTGTCCTGCATTTGACTAATTAAGGATGATGAGTGTAACGAATCATAAACCATGAATAATAAATTTGCAGATATAATTCGGTATAGAAAGACCATAAACAGATTGAAGTGGACGAATATGTATGAGGCCTTTGTCCTGCATTCGACTAATCTTGTATGATGGTGATGATAATGAAGGATAAACCATGAATAAAAAAATATGCAAATATAATATGGCATAGAAAGACTATAAACAGACTGGAGTGGACAAATATGTCTGAGGCCTTTGTCCTGCATTCAACCAGTCTTGGGTGATAATGATGATAACGCATGATAAACCATGAATAAAAATTTGCAGATATAATTTGGCATAGAAAGATCATGAACAGAGGGGAGTGGATAAACATGTCTGAGTCCTTTGTCCTGCATTCGAATACTCATGGATGATGATTATGATAACAAATAATAAACCATAAATAAAAATTTGCTGATATAAATAGGCATAGAAAGACCATAAACAGAAAGGAGTTGAAGAACATATCTGAGGCCTTTGTCTGCATTCGACTAATCATGGGTGATGATGAAGAAAACTAATGATAAACATTCATTACAAATTTGCAGATATAAACTGACATAGAAAGACCACAAGGAGACAGGAGTGGACAAACATGTCTAAGGCCTTTGTCCTGCATTCACCTAATCATGGGGGATGGTAATGATAACGAATGATAAACCATGAATAAAAATATGCAGATAAAATCTGGCATAGAATGACCATAAACAGACGGAAGTTGACGAACATGTCTGGGGCCTTTGTCCTGCATTCGACTAATTATTGGAGATGATGATGATAACGAATGGTAAACCATAAATAAAAAACTATCAGATATAAACTGGCAAAAAATACCATAAACTGAAAAGATATGACAAACATGTCTGAGGTGTTTGTCCTGCATTCGACTATTCATGGATAATGATTACGATAGACCAAAAATAAAAATTTGAGGGGAATGGAACGAGAAGGGTGGAGGAAAGGTGGGGAAGGGTGTAAGTAGGAAGGAGGAAAGGAGGGGGAAGGGAGTGAGAATTGGGAGGAAAGGAGGGAGAAGGAAGTGACAAGGATGGAGGAGAGGAGGGAGAAGGGAGTGACAAGGTTGGAGTAAAGGAGGTTGGAGGGAATGGGAAGAATGGAGAAAAGGAGGTGAAGGGAGTGAGAAGGAGGGAGGAAAGGAAGGTGAGGGGAGTGAGAAGGGGGAAGAAAGGAGGGGGAAGGGAGTGGGAAGATGGTGAGGAAATGGGGGGAAGGGAGTGAGAAGGGGGGAGGAAAGAAGGGGGAATGGGGTGAGAAGGAGGAAGGAAACAAGGGGGGAGGGAATGCAAAGGGCGGAGGAAAGGAGGGTAAAGTGAGGGAGAAGGGTGGACGTAAGGAGGGGATGGGAGTGAGATTGACAGAGAAAAGAAAGGGGAATTGGGTTTAAAGTAGGGAGGAAAAGAGTAGGGAGGGAGTGAAAAGGAGGAAGGAAAGGAGGGGAAGGGGATTGTGAAGGGGGAAGAAAATAGGGGGAAGGGAACTAGAAGGATGGGAGGAAAGGAGGAGGAAGGCATTGAGAAGGATGGAGACAAAGAGGTGGACGGGAGTGGGAAGGGTGAGGAAAGGAGGGGAAGGGTGTGAAAAGGGTGAATGAAGTAGGGGATAGGGAGTGAGAAGGGGGAGAACAGAGGGGGAAGGATTGCAAGGAGGGAGGGAAATTGGGGGAAAGGAGTGAGAAGGGGAGAGGAAAGAAGGGGAAGAGAGTGAGAAGGCAGAGGAAATGAGGGAGAAGGGACTGAGCAGGGGAAGAAATGGGGGAAGGGAGTGAGAAGGGGGGAGGAAATGAGGAGGAAGGGAGTGAGAAGGAGGGAGGAAAGGAGAGGGGTAGGAGTGAGAAGAGAGGAGGGAAGGAGTGGGAGTGGAGTGAGAAAGAGGGAAGAAAAGAGGGCGAAGGGAGCTAAGAGGTAAGAGGAAAGGAGGGGGAAGGGAGTGAGAAGGAGGGAGAAAAGGAGAGCGAGTGAAAAAAGGGAAGGAAAGGAGGGGGAACGGATTGAGATGGAAGGAGGAAAGGATGGGAAGGGAGAGAAAATGGGTAGGGAAGGAGGGGGAAGGGAGTGAAAAAAGTGGGGGACATAAGGTGAAGGGATTGAGAAGGAGGGAGGAAAGGAGAGAAAGGAAGTGAGGAGGGGGAGGAAAGGAGAGAAAGGAAGTGAGGAGGGGGAGGAGAGGGGGAAGGGAGTGAAAAGGAGGAAGGAAAGGAGGGGGAAGGGAGTGAGAAAGAAGGCGGAAAAGAGAAGGAAGGGAGTGAGAAGGAGGAAGGAAAGGGGGAAGGGAGTGAAAAGGAGGAAAGAAAGGAGGGGGAAGGGAGTGAGAAAGAGGGTGGAAAGGAGGAGGAGGGGAGGGAGAAGGAGGAAGGAGATGTGGAAGGAGAGAGTAAGAAAGAGGGAGGAAAAGAGTGAGAATGGAGTTAAACGGGTGGTGGAAAAGAGGGGGAAGGTAGTGAGAGGGGAGAAAGAAAAGGGGAAGGCAGTGATAAAGAGGGAGAAAAGGAGCGGGAAGTGAGTGAGAAGGATGGAGGAAAGGAGGATGAAGGGACTGAAAAAGGGTGAGGAAAGGAGGGGAAGGCAGTGAGTAGTGTGGAGGAAAGGAGGGGTAAGGGAGTGAGAAGTGTAGAGGAAAGTAGGGTGGAAGGGAGTGAGAAGGGTGGAGGTAAGGAGGGGAAGGGAGAGAGAAGGGGTAGGAATGGAGGGGAAGGGGTTGAGGACGGAAGAGGAGAGGAGGGGGAAGGGATTGGGGAGGAGGGAGGAGAGGAGGGGGAAGGGTGTGACAAGAGAGAGGAAAGGAGGGGGAAGGGAATGGGAAGGGGGGGGGGAAGGAGGAGGAAGGGAGGGAGAAGAAGGGAGGAAAGGAGGGGAAAGGAGTGAGAAGGGGAGTAAAAGTGTCGGAAGGGAGAGGGAAGGAGAGAGGATAGGATGGGGATGGGAACGTGAAGGGGGGAGGAAACGAGGAGGAAGGGAGTGAGAAGGGGGAGTAGAGGAGGGGAAGGGAGTGGGATCGCGGGAGGAAAGGAGGAGGAAGGGAATGGGAAGGGGGAGGAAATGAAGAGGAAGGGATTGAGAGGGAGGAGGAAAGGAGAGGGGAAGGGAGTGAGAAGGAGAGAAGATGGGAGGGGAATGGGAGTGTTAAGGGGGTTAGGAATAGAGGGGAAGGGTACCTCTGGGTGGTTTCAGAGGATACCCATGATTCCTCCGGAATCGCCGGAGGTGCTTCCATCATTCATCTGATTTAGCATTGTCATAGAAAAATACAAATGTTGCTTTTCCTACCATCTGCAGTCCCTTGAAGTCTCCGGAGACTTTTGGTTGTTTGTACATCACAATCTGTCTCCAGGAAACGATGGAAGGGATGATAGAAGCAGGTGGCTTTATGCCAGTACAATACCAGATACTGCCAACAGAGTCAATTTTGACATTTTAGTAAAAAAAAAAAAAAATTATTCTTTGATGATATGAATCCACAAAGTTTACTTGCCCTAATATGGAAAATGTTGCATTTCCATAATAATGAGTTGTCAGCTTCAGCTTATATCGATATCTATCGTACATTAACATGAATCATTTAACATCGAATAAGCCTTCAGACATTAATAAATCCATAAAGCGGCAGCGAAGACTCCTTCAATCCTGATGAAGTAAATCTCCGAATCCAACTTGTTTTTTTCCTGATCCTTAGATCGTAAAAATTTGAGCGATCTTGAAGACGTGTATTTCTTTTGAAGACTTTGGAGACAGTGTGTGACTTTGTAGAGAACTAAAAGTCTCCAGAGCCTCTATGGAAATTTCATGTGATCTTAATGTCTTCATGGGATTGTGGAAGGCAAGAAAAGGGTCATCTGTCTTTTTTTAAATATAAAGCTGAATCAAAATGAATAATGAAATCACCTCCGGCGATTCTAGAAAAATCAAGGGTTCTCGGTTCTTCCAAGAAGAACTCTTTTGGTGCCTCCCGGAAGAGCCGAAAGACCCATTTTCCACCAAGAAGGGCTATCGGTGGGGTTCACTCTGGAGGATAAGAAGCTGGATTATCGAAGTTTTTTTTTTTTTTTTTTTTTTTTTTTTTTTTTTTTTTTTTTTTTTTGTGGGAGAATCTATCAAAAAACATTTAGCCGATCTGCTGATAAACGCTAACACATATTTCTGACGTCTAAATGATATTAAGAATAATTCATTATTATCGAATATGTTTTACTTCATAATGATCTACTTCTGCAGTATTCTCACACACGCACACAGATTCTCTCTCTCTCTCTCTCTCTCTCTCTCTCTCTCTCTCTCTCTCTCTCTCTCTCTCTCTCTCTCTCTCTCTCTCTCTCATGATTTCATTTAATAAGGGGGTGTTTCACTTCAGGTATATAAAAGACATTTTGTTTACAAATTTAATAGATACTTAATGAATTAACTAGGGATTATATGAAATGACGAAAACTAATCATTTAAACTATACCTTCTTTTTTATGAAATTTTTGCCCATAATAGGAAGTAAAATTTATATCGTTTATTGCTGCTAGGACGACATTCGTAACCTTTTGAACTGCTCAAGGTCCACTTTTGGAAGTAGGGACACATTTTCTTTTGGTAATTTTATATGCAGTGGCTTCTAATGAAACCTTGTCCATGCCCAAGTGATTGTCGTGTGGCCACACTTCGCAGAGGAAATTATGATTGCGCATAGAACTGTTTTAGAACACCGTTCCGGTTCCCAATTTTTAATTTTTTTTTTCCTTTTTTTTTTTTTTTTTTCTAAAACCCAAGCCTCAGTTTTGGTTCTGTCTGCATCTGACACCTGGATGCAGACAGGCTTTCCAACAGTAGGATCAGGAAAGTTAGTATCAGACTGTTCTTCATGTTTTATTGTTGTTCTTTCAAGGGCAAACGACGGATTTTGCTCTGGCTCTTTTGGTTAAGGACAGTTTTTTACAAATATCACACTCAAGATTTCCGGTTGAACCTCATTATGTTGAACTGTATCTCAATTTCAGATTTAGCCCATTTATAAAAAATGTTTAATTTAGACATTTCATGACCGACTCCGTATACTTTACTTTGTTTCATTGTATTCTCTAAATCTTCTTCAGTAGTCAACGAGCTTAATAGAATTTTCTGTAACCCACAATTCATAATTCTAACTCCCCCCCCCCCACATAGCTACCTAAGGAATTCTCTTGATTTCATCAGGAAAGACACTATCTCTCATGAACTGAATGAAACGCCGACTTTCTCTCCATTGGCACTTTTATTGTCCCTCATCCAAGGGAATAGCCTTTTTTAACAACGTCTTGGTTAGTTTCTGTACGCCTCCTTGGCTTTGACTGTCGGGATTTACTGTGAACAATATGCCATTCAGGCCAAACCAGTTTCAAGCTTTTAATAACAAAATTTCCAAACTGGGGCCCTTTATCAAACTGAAACACACATATTGCACTAAAGTAGTAAAATCATCAATTAAATTATAAATAACTTCCTCAGCTCAATTAGATGTTAAAGGGCGTAAGGCAATGAACTTTATTAAATGGTCTTTCTAGACAAAAATAAATTTGCATTTGCTGACAGGTTGGGACTGTAGGTCGATCAGGTCTAAATGGTTTGACAACACTGTGAAAACTAATAAATAAGTTGTTATGATACACTTTTGTGAAGTTTCTTTATATCATGTAACACACTATCACGGCCTTTATGTCTAGAACTACAATGCTTGCTGAATAGAATATCACATAATTCATCCTCAGTCGCATAATATCTAATATCATGCACATTGCTGCAAGTAGGAAAAATTGACATGTCAATTCCCTGTACTTTAAGCACATCGTAGGGGTTTGAGAACCAAAAATCAGAGGAAACCTTTTTCCCCAAAGATTTTACACTTTTTACTTAACTATCAAGAGCATCATATATATTTTAAGATATTAAAGCACTGTTGACAGCACCCGGTAACTACTGCAGTTTCATTTTTAAAATGGACATAAATTGAAAAAAAAGTAAAACCAGAATAAAAACTGCACTGAATACCTGTAGCAGAGAAGATGAACAGCAGGATTGAAACTGACTAAGATTTCTGGATAACAGAAAGGCTGGACTCGATAGAGTTTTGACCTCCGCTGGTTGCCAGAGGTCGGGGATATAAGAATATTATTATTAGTAAACAATTTATATACTCTCCCAGATCAATGTCTGGGATTTCATGAAATGACTAGTTATACAATTAAAATGGCCAGTTTCGATAAATCGGGCATTATCTGATTTTATATATATATATATATATATATATATATATATATATATATATATATATATATATATATATATATATATATATATATATATATATATATATATATATATATATATATATATATACAGTATGTGTGTGTGTGTGTGTAATTTTTCTTATGTATTTACGCGAATAGTTAACTCCTATTAACATAAAGAAATGATATCAATAGGCATAAATATTTCCCTGTAATCTGAAAAGACCCTTCCAGACACGGGGCTTACAAGGGTTGGACTCCTCCCACAATCACCTGAAAATATATGGCAGGTAATTTGTTTTGCGAGTGTAGTTTTGTTCAGTGGATATCTGTATATATGTTCGTAAGCTTACTTCACCTTATAAATTGTAAAGACACCTTTTTCAATAAATCGGTCTTCTGAAGTATCACGAAACTAATTTTCCCTGTGGTCATTATATATATGTATATATATTTATATATATATATATATATATATATATATATATATACACACACACACACACATATATATATATATATATATATATATATATATATATATATAAACATATATATAATCATATATATATATATATATATATATATATATATATATATACATATATATATATATATATATATATATATATATATATATATATATATATATATATATATATATATGACTGCCTAATATTTAGGTATGAAAACTGTCAGGGGTACATACAATATTTTTAAAAGGATATAATGATACAAAATATTTATTCCCAGTGTGAGCAGCGATGGGAGACAAGATTCGACTGTGGTCCTGTTTGGGCAATCCTGTCATCTCTTTGCTTTCATCAGCATTTTTGAAGTGAACCAAGCCTCGCCGAGAGCGCCTGTCGTGATAAGGGAACTGTCCTGCTTTGACCAAGATGTCATCGTCTCAATTAGTGGAGTCAGCATATTTTGAAAAACCGAGCTTGAGGGAAATCTTTGTTTAGGATATATGTTGTCATGGAAGGAAACGTGCTGCCCTTTTTGTTACGACTTAACATGTGGTCCCGATTGCATCAGAAATTTCTTCTAGACGCTTCCATGGCGATATCGAAGTGGGCGTTTTTAAGGAAGCTAATGGAGATGCAGAATTGTTAAAAAGAACTCCTTCTATGGAGATGACCACTGCCCACTGTAATTAACTCCGCCCATACATGGGTATATAAACTCCAAGAAGAGATTGTCCAAGAGAGATAGGACAGGATATAAGACAAGAGAGGAAATATGTCCGAAGGAGATGAGAATTAGGTCCTAACGAGATAAGAAGTAGAGTAGACCAGAAGTCAGATAGAGCCAGAATCTAACCTTTCCTTTCAAACAACAAAAGCCTATCTCCAAAAGGTCTTGGTATGGCCGAGAAGAAGAGACAAATTAAAGCAGCCAGCCCTACCTGCTTGTGACAAGAAGTATCCAACACTGCCTGGAGCCTGCCTTCGTTCAACAGTATCATCGAATTCTTGGAAGAAGAACTCTGATGTCCCATCTTGATGCCACCCTTTTGTGACGTCTTCGAATCCAGCCATCGTGCTAGTTTCATCTGAACTTCAGCCGCCCTTTGCAACGTTCTCAAGCCTGAAGTCTCCGTACCAGTATCGTCTCAGCAGCAGCAGAAAACTATTCCTAAGTATTTCTACCTTATTGACTGTTTCCCCTTTCTGTTGGTGTTTTGGTTGATTTGGTTTGTCAGTTAAAGTAACCGAAGAAGTAACATTAGTTTTCTTTATAAGTTTGGGAATAAACGTGTTGTGTTTTTACGTGTGTTTCTTTTTATATTCATTTCCAATATTTCAATCGGTGTTGTTGGGAACATTTGTTTTGCTTATTGAAAGAACCTATAACGATTTTAAGATAATAACAAACACACACTTACACCTGAGTCTCAACAGAGTATGACTAGTCCTTCTTCCACCTACCAGAGGGATAGGGAGAGCTAACCGTGACTAGAAAGGAACGTAATTGTACACTATATATATATATATATATATATATATATATATATATATATATATATATATATATATATATATATATGTATGTATATATATAATTATGTATGTATATATATATATATATATATATATATATATATATATATATATATATATATATATATATATATATATATATATATATATATATATATACTATATAATTATGTATGCATCCAAACGCTTTCTATTATATAGAGATGATATTTTTTTAAATCCTTCGTCCGAAGAACCAAAAGATAACTTTCATCATCAACTTGGCTTTACTTTGCAATGTTTGCCCTTTAAGTTTTCAACGGAATATATGTTTGTGTGTGTATGTGTGTGTATTATTATTGAAAATATTAAAAATTTGAATATTAGAGAACGTCTAGTATCTCTCACCGGCAATTAGTTGTCACCTCAGTAGAGGTTGGAGATAGCAGTAAGCATAGCTGAAATTATGTGTGAACATAATCAAGCTGACAGACTGAATTGGTACTTATATCCAACAACACAACACAATTAGGCGTAGGATAGATAAGGTGTCAAATGATATCGAAAAGATCAATTAATTTCAGCTAAAACACAGTGGTATCTTTGCCATTCAACGGGATGAAACAACTGATGTTGCTAGTGTGCACAATTAATGGTTTACATCAGGTACAAAGGAGAAAGGGAAATTGAAGAGGATCTACTCATGTGTAGTCCACTTGAAACGACTAAAAAGGGTTTGAATGTATTAAGAAAAGTTGGTGTTTTTTTAATGAACCAGATGTGCAACGAGATCGGAAAAACTGGATTGGAATCACAACAGATGGGTGCCATCTATGCTAGGTGTTAACTCAGGATTTTTGGAGCATGGGGAAAAGGAAAATCCTTCAGTTCTTGCAACACTATATTATCCATTGTCAAGCACTGGCAGTAAAGTTTTTGTAACGTGATTCGGGATAGGTAACGTGTGACGTCATGAAAATAGTTAATTACATTAAATCAAGTACTTTAAACTTGAGACTGTCTAGTTATTCGTGCAGGGACATTGAGTCCGCTGTATTATGACCTAACCAGATGGCTATATAGAAGAAATGTTCTCGAACGAGTATTTCAGCTCAAAACTGAGATTGAAATTTGTTTTGACGATAAGGGGCACAATTTAGCACGGAAGATGAGAGACCCAAAACGAATTTTCATTCTGTGTTATTTAGTGGACATATTTTCGCAAATAAATACCCTGACCACATCACTGCAGGGACAAGAAGAATATGTTATCACATTGATTTAAAAGAAAATACAAGCATTCTGTAGCAACCTGGTGTTTTGGGACTCAAAACTGAAAGAATAGCTACATTTCCTAAGTTAGGAGACTTTTTGGAAGATACAGATTCTGTACACATGAGTGATATGTGGAGTATAATGAATTTCAATTTAAATAGCCTGCGTCTGAGGAGGGAAGAATATTTCCATGAAGTTAACCCACTCAGCTATGCTTCTATTCAGAATCCATTCACATGTAACACTGAACATTGGCCAAATGAACCAAATCGATTCGGAGAAGAATTACTTGAAATAAAAGTAAGCAACCTCATACAAATGGAATTTAACTCCTTGAAATTATCTACATTTTGGATTAGCCGTAACAAAGAGTTCCCTCTGGCACGTTTAGAAGCAGAAAAAAGGCTTTCAACATTGGGTTCAACTTACATTAGTCAGGCTGGGTTTGTAGCCCTTTTGGCCATCCGGAGTAAGGAGAGAAATAGATTGAGCGCCGAGAATGACATCAAATGTGCCCTTACGAAACTATCTCCTCGCATTACTGGGATGATCTCAAACCTAAGTCATATTTTTTCACACTTCTGAAGGTTTTTTAGACATACACACATTATTTATATATATATATATATATATATATATATATATATATATATATATATAATGTATATATATATATATATATATATATATATATATATATATATATAAATATATATATATATATATATATATATATATATATATATATATACATATATATATACATATATATATATATATATATATATATATATATATATATATATATATATATATATATTCCTACTTATTTTCAACTTGACCTCGGCGTCAATGACATTCGATGTCAGGATGCCAAAGAACTTCAAATCAATCAAAATCAATCAATCAACTTGAGTGATTATTTACATGAAATTATTTTTCTTTATTTCCAGCAGGAGTATTTATTTATTTATGTGTCATTTTTCACCCCCATGAACATTATTCCAATTATATACTCTCTCCATTTATTTTTAACGTTATTATGTGTGTGCATTTTTTTAAATCTTTATTTTCAACAAAAGTAATAGTACTTCTTGATATATCTATTTCAATAACAGTTGAATAAAGGAAGGTTCAACCAACTAAAAGTTTGTTTTACATTGATCAAGTTCAAAATAATAAATATGGTGGGGGGAGGGGGGGGGGAGTGAACTTGCTACTAGCCAGGATTTCGGAAAAAGTGGGGTAACGAACAAAAGTAATTAGGAACCGCTGTGTTAATCGATATCGATAACTGACTGGTCATTTCCAATACATCATCATCATCTCTTCCTACGCCTATTGACGCAAAGGGCTTCTGTTAGATTTCGCCAGTAGTCTCTATTTTGAGCTTTTAAATTACCGCTTCATTCATCGTCTACTTCACTCTTCATAGTAATCAGCCATATGGTCTTGGGTCTTCCAACTCTTTTAGCGCCTTGCGAAGTCCAGATAAGTTTGGTGAAATAATCTCTCTTTGGGAGGTCGAAGAGCATGTTCATACTATCTCCATCTACCCCTCACCATTCACCATAATCTCATCCACATATGGCACTCGGATAATCTATTAAAGTCGCATTTATAATCCTGTTGTGCCATTTAACTCCAAATATTCTTCTGAGAGCTTTGTTCTCAAATCTACAAAATATATTGGATATTGTTTTATTGCCACACCATGACCCATGCCCCTACAGTAACACTGATCCCACTAAACTAATGTATAGCCTGATTTGTATATGGAATTTCAGGCGATTTGATTTCCAAATATTACTCAACCTATCTATTGTCTGATTTCTTATTTCGATCTGTCATTCAACTCCAATTCCAAAGACCCTTATTAGATATCATAGTTCCTGAATATTAAAAGGATTCATTGATCATTTCTCCTTCCAATAACATTTCACCTTCCAGTGCATATTCGTTTCTTATTATCTCTGCCTTTCTTTTATTTATCTTGAGCCAAACCTCCTTAGATATTCTATGCATTCTGGTGAGCAAGCATTGCAAATCTTGTGGTTTTCTGCTAATTAAGACGGCGTCTTCAGCACACTCTAGTGTAGGTACGTTAATTTTCTATTACCAATGCAGTCCAATCCTTCTTCACCATCCCCAACTGTTCTATGAATTACAAAATTTATGAGGATAAAAAAACATAGGTGATAACACATTCCCTTGGAGTACTCAACTGTTCATTAGAAATTCATTTGCTATGGCTCCACTAACATTAACTTTACACTTGCTATACTTATGAACGTACTTCATAAAATTTACATATCTAAGAAGAGCTCCATAATGATGCAGGACTCTACAGAAAATTGGACGATGCACATTATCAAAGGCTTTAAAAAGGCATTAAAAAAGGATTCTTACACATTAGTCTAAACATTGCTGCACATGTCTCTAAATGAAAACTTGATCATTACCACTTCTACATTTTTAAAATCTCACCTTTTCATCTCATAACTTTTCATCAATCTTTTTTTCTAGTCTCTTTAGAATAAGCATAACATACTGTATATTTTTATGTAACTGACGTAAGTGTGATGCCTCTGCAATTATTGCAATTAGTTAGGTTTCCCCTTTTTATACATTTCCACCAACACTCCTAGCTTCCATTCTCTCTCTCTCTCTCTCTCTCTCTCTCTCTCTCTCTCTCTCTCTCTCTCTCTCTCTCTCTCTCTCTCTCTCTCTCTCTCTCTATCCATATTCTTCACTATTCTTTATCTGATTTTATTTGCTTTATAGTTTTTTGGTCATATAGATGGATTTTTGGGATGTTATTCCATCGTATCAAGGGGATTCCCATCTCCTGAGTTTGTTTAATGAA
>NC_090763.1:24701199-24710856 GCF_036898095.1 Palaemon carinicauda | reverse complement strand
GTGGAGGTAAGGAGGGGAAGGGAGAGAGAAGGGGGAGGAATGGAGGGGAAGGGGTTGAGGACGGAAGAGGAGAGGAGGGGGAAGGGATTGGGGAGGAGGGAGGAGAGGAGGGGGAAGGGTGTGACAAGAGAGAGGAAAGGAGGGGGAATGGAATGGGAAGGGGGGGAAAGGAGGAGGAAGGGAGGAAGAAGAAGGGAGGAAAGGAGGGGAAAGGAGTGAGAAGGGGAGTAAAAGTGTCGGAAGGGAGAGGGAAGGAGAGAGGATAGGATGGGGATGGGAACGTGAAGGGGGGAGGAAACGAGGAGGAAGGTAGTGAGAAGGGGGAGTAGAGGAGGGGAAGGGAGTGGGATCGCGGGAGGAAAGGAGGAGGAAGGGAATGGGAAGGGGGGAGGAAATGAAGAGGAAGGGATTGAGAGGGAGGAGGAAAGGAGAGGGGAAGGGAGTGAGAAGGAGAGAAGATGGAAGGGGAATGGGAGTGTTAAGGGGGTTAGGAATAGAGGGGAAGGGTCCCTCTGGGTGGTTTCAGAGGATACCCATGATTTCTCCGGAATCGCCGGAGGTGCTTCCATCAATCATCTGATTTAGCCTTGTCATAGAAAAATACAGATGTTGCTTCTCCTACCATCTGCAATCCCTTGAAGATAATGCGAACCTTTGAATCCGACATCTGAGTCTCCGGAGACTTTTGGTTGTTTGTATATCACAATCTGTCTCCAGGAAACGATGGAAGGGGTGATAAAAGCAGGTGGCTTTATGCCAGTACAATACCAGATATTGCCGACAGAGTCAATTTTGACATTTTGGTAAAAAAAAAAAAAAAAAAAAAAAAAAAAAAAAAAAAAAAAAAAAAACATTATTCTTTAATGATATGAATCCACAAAGTTTACTTGCCCTAAAATGGAAAATGTTGAATTTCCATAATCATGAGCTGTCAGCTTCAGCTTATATCGATATCTATCGTACATTAACATGAATCATTTAACATCGAATAAGCCTTCAGACATTAATAAATCCATAGAGCGGCAGCGAAGACTCCTTCAATCCTGATGAAGTAAATCTCCGAATCCAACTTGTTTTTTTCCTGATCCTTAGATCGTAAAAATTTGAGCGATCTTGAAGACGTGTAATTCTTTTGAAGACTTTGGAGACAGCGTGTGACTTTGTAGAGAACTAAAAGTCTCCAGAGCCTCTATGGAAATTTCATGTGATCTTAATGTCTTCAAGGGATTGTGGAAGGCAAGAGAAGGGTCATTTGTCTTTTTTTTAATATAAAGCTGAATCAAAATGAATAATGAAATCACGGGCGATTCTGGAGGAATCAAGGGTTCTCGGTTCTTTTGGTGCCTCCCGGAAGAGCCGAAAGACCCATTTTCCACCAAGAAGGGCTATCGGTAGGGTTCACTCTGGAGGATAAAAAGCTGGATTATCGAAGTTTTTTTTTTTTTTTTTTTTTTTTTTTGTGGGAGAATCTATCAAAAAACATTTAGCCGATCTGCTAATAAACGCTAACACATATTTCTGACGTCTAAATGATATTAAGAATAATTCATTATTATCGAATATGTTTTACTTCATAATGATCTACTTCTGCAGTATTCTCACACACGCACACAGATCTCTCTCTCTCTCTCTCTCTCTCTCTCTCTCTCTCTCTCTCTCTCTCTCTCTCTCTCTCTCTCACACACACACACACACACACACACATATATATATATATATATATATATATATATATATATATATATATATATATATATATATATATGTGTGTGTGTGTGTGTGTGCGTGTGTGTGTGTATGTGTACGTATGTGTATGTCTATAATCAGCTAATGTATGAAGTAATTATGATTTCATTCAATAAGAGGGTGTTTTACTCCAGGTATATAAAAGACATTTTGTTTACAAATTTAATAGATACTTAATGAATTAACTAGGGATTATATGAAATGACGAATACTAATCACTTAAACTATACCTTCTTTTTTATGAAATTTTTGCTCATAATAGGAAGTAAAATTTATATCGTTTATTGCTGCTAGGACGATATTCGTAACATTTTGAACTGCTCAAGGTCCACTTTTGGAAGTAGGGACACATTTTCTTTTGGTACTTTTATATGCAGTGGCTTCCAATGAAACCTTGCCCATGCCCAAGTGATTGTTGTGTGGTCACACTTCTCAGAGGAAATTATGATTGCGCATAGAACTGTTTTAGGACACCGATCCGGTTCCCAATTTTTACATTTTTTTTTTTTTTTTTTTTTTTTTTTTTTTCTAAAACCCAAGCCTCAGTTTTGGTTCTGTCTGCATCTGACACCTGGATGCAGACAGGCTTTCCAACAGTAGGATCAGGAAAGTTAGTATCGGACTGTTCTTCATATTTTATTCTTGTTCTTTCAAGGCAAACGACGGATTTTTCTCTGGCTCTTTTGGTTAAGGACAGTTTTTTTTTTACAAATATCACACTCAAGATTTCCGGTTGAACCTCATTATGTTGAACTGTATCTCAATTTCAGATTTAGCACATTTATAAAAATTATTTAATTTAGACATTTCATGGCCGGCTACGTATACTTTACTTTGTTTCATTGTATTCCCTAAATCTTCTTCAGTAGTCAACGAGCTTAATAGACTTTTCTGTAACACACAATTGATGATTCTAACTTTTGCCCCCCCCCCCCCCCCCCCCTACATAGCTACCTAAGGAATTCTCTTAATTTCATCAGGAAAGACACTATCTCTCATGAACTGAATGAAACGCCGACTTTCTCTCCATTGGCACTTTTACTGTCACTCATCCAAGAGAATAGCCTTTTTTTCAACGTCTTGGTTAGTTGCTGTACGCCTCCTTGGCTTTGACTGTCGGGATTTACTGTGAACAATATGCCATTCAGGCCAAACCAGTTTCAAGCTTTTAATAACAAAATTTCCAAACTGGGGCCCTTTATCAAACTGAAACACACATATTGCACTAAAGTAGTAAAATCATCAATTAAATTATAAATAACTTCCTCAGCTCAATTAGATGTTAAAGGGCGTAAGGCAATGAACTTTATTAAATGGTTCTTCTAGACAAAAATAAATTTGCATTTGCTGACAGGTTGGGACTGTAGGTCGATCAGGTCTAAATGGTTTGACAACACTGTGAAAACTAATAAATAAGTTGTTATGTTACACTTTTGTGAAGTTTCTTTATATCATGAAAGACACTATCACGGCCTTCATGTCTAGAACTACAATGCTTGCTGAATAGAATATCACATAATTCATCCTCAGTCGCATAATATCTAATATCCTGCTCATTGCTGCAAGTAGGAAAAATTGACATTTCAATTCCCTGTACTTTAAGCACATCGTAGGGGTTTGAGAACCAAAAATCAGAGGAAGCCTTTTTTTCCCAGAGATTTTACTCTTTTTACTTAACTATCAAGAGCATCATATGTATTTTAAGATATTAAAGCACTGTTGACAGCACCCGTTCAACAGTATCATCTAATTCTTGGAAGAAGAACTCTGATGTCCCATTCTTGATGCCACCCTTTTGTGACGTCTTCGAATCCAGCCATCGTGCTAGTTTCATTTGAAATTCAGCCGCCCTTTTGCAACGTTCTCAAGCCTGAAGTCTCCGTACCAGTATCGTCTCAGCAGCTGCAGAAAATTATTCCTAAGTATTTCTACCTTATTGACTGTTTCCCCTTTCTGTTGGTGTTTTGGTTGATTTGGTTTGTCAGTTAAAGTAACTGAAGAAGTAACATTAGTTTTCTTTATAAGTTTCCGAATAAACGTGTTGTGTTTTTACGTGTTTCTTTTTATATTCATTTCCAATATTTCATTCGGTGTTGTTGGGAACATTTGTTTTGCTTATTGAAAGAACCTATAACGATTTTAAGATAGTAACAAACACACACTTACACCCAAGTCTCAACAGAGTATGACTAGTCCTTCTTCCACCTACCAGAGGGATAGGGAGAGCTAACCGTGACTAGAAAGGAACGTATTTGTACACTATATATATATATATATATATATATATATATATATATATATATATATATGTATATATATATATATATATATATATATATATATATATATATATATATATATATATATATATATATATATATATATATATATATATATATATATATATATATATATATATATATATATATATATATATATATATATATATATATATATATATATATATATATATATATATATATATATATATATATATATATATGTGTATGTATGTATCCAAACACTTTCTATTATATAGAGATGATATTTTTTTAAATCCTTCGTCCGAAAATCAAAAGATAACTTTCATCATCAACTTGGCTTTACTTTGCAATGTTTGCCCTTTAAGTTTTCAACGGAATATCTTAAAGCGCTTTAATACCAAAGTTATTTGAGATTTCCAAGAGATTAGTTTATTTTGCTTTTGTATTTTCATTTCGTTAATTAAAGCTAAGGCTAAATATTTGCTGATCATCGTTAAAAGTTCCTTTTCTTATTCAATAGAGTCTCTCATTTGGTCAACCGGATATTGCGTACTTCCACAAGTTAAATAACGGGAAACAATAAATAATGTAATAGGTAATAAGCTGGCCTGGGCACCAGCCACCGGTTGAGATTCTACCGCTAGAAAGCTATTGCGTCATTTGACTTGCCAGTCAGTACTACAGTATATCCCTCTTTCTGGTTACGGCACATTTTTCCTTTGCTTACACATAAACAGAATAGTCTGGCCTATTTCTTCGACATTCTTCTATGTCCTCATACACCTGACAACAATGAGTTTGGCAAACAATTCTCTTTCGCTCAAGGGGTTAACTACTGCAATAGAATTATTCAGTGGCTAATTTCCTGTTCGTGAAGGTGAAGAGACTCGTTAGCTATGGTAAGCAGCTCTTCTAGGAGAAGAATATTACAAAATCAAACCATTGTTCTCTAGTCTTGGGTATTGCCATAGCCTCTGTACTATGGTCTTCCACTGTCTTGGGTTAGAGCTCTCTTGCTTGAGTGTACGGACGAGCTCACTATTCTATCTTATTTCTCGTCATCTTATATTTTGAAGTTTTTATAGTCCCCATATGAAAAGTTTTTTCTAATATTGTTACTGATCTTGAAATATTTTATTTCAATTGTTCATTACTGTTCTTATTTTATTTATTTATTTATTTATTTATTTATTTTCTTATTTCCTTTCCTCACTAGGCTATTTTACCCTATGGGAGCCCTGAGCTTATAGCATCCTGCTTTTCTGACTAGAGTTGTAGCCTAACAAGTAATAACAACAATAATAATAATAATAATAATAATAATAATAATAATAATAATAATAATAATAATAATAATAATAATAATAATAATAATAATAATAATAATAATAATAATAAAATGGGTTTCTGTTTACATGTTAATCCAGCGGTTCCCAAATAGGGGTAAATCACCCCACTGGGGGTAATTTCGCTTTTGTTGGGGGTAATGGTAGTGTTTATTTTAACAGGTGCTGTAATATGAATATATATATATATATATATATATATATATATATATATATATATATATATATATATATATATATATATATATATATATATATATATATATATATATATATATATATATATATATATATATATATATATATATATATATATACATGTTTGTGTGTGTATGTGTGTGTATTATTATTGAAAATATTAAAAATTTAAATATTAGAGAACGTCTAGTATCTCTCGCCGGTAATTAGTTGTCACCTCAGTAGAGGTTGGAGATAGCAGTAAGCATGGCTGAAATTATGTGTGAACATAACTAAGCTGACAGACTGAATTGGTACTTATATCCAACAACACAACACAATTAGGCGTAGGATAGATAAGGTGTCAAATGATATCGAAAAGATCAATTAATTTCAGCTAAAACACAGTGGTATCTTTGCCATTCAACTGGATGAAACAACTGATGTTGCTAGTGTGCACAATTAATGTTATACATCCGGTACAAAGGAGAAAGGGAAATTGAAGAGTATCTACTCATGTGTAGTCCACTTAAAACGACTAAAAAGGGTTTGAATATATTAAGAAAAGTTGATGTTTTTTTAATGAACCAGATGTGCAACGAGATTGGAAAAACTGGATTGGAATCACAACAGATGGGTGCCATCTATGCTAGGTGTTAACTCAAGATTTTTGGAGCATGGGGAAAAGGAAAATCCTTCAGTTCTTGCAACACTATATTATCCATTGTCAAGCACTGGCAGTAAAGTTTTTGTAACGTGATTCGGGATAGGTAACGTGTGACGTCATGAAAATAGTTAATTACATTAAATCAAATACTTTAAACTCGAGACTGTCTAGTTATTCGTGCAGGGACATTGAGTCTGGTGTATTATGACCTAACCAGATGGCTATATAGGAGAAATGTTCTCGAACGAGTATTTCAGCTCAAAACTGAGATTGAAATTTGTTTTGACGATAAGGGGCACAATTTAGCACGGAAGATGAGAGACCCAAAACGAATTTTCATTCTGTGTTATTTAGTGGACATATTTTCGCAAATAAATGCCCTGACCACATCACTGCAGGGACAAGAAGAATATGTTATGACATTGATTTAAAAGAAAATACAAGCATTCCGTAGCAACCTGGAGTTTTGGGACTCAAAACTGAAAGAACAGCTACATTTCCTAAGTTAGGAGACTTTTTGGAAGATACAGATTCTGTACACATGAGTGATATGTGGAGTATAATGAATTTCAATTTAAATAGCCTGCGTCTGAGGAGGGAAGAATATTTCCATGAAGTTAACCCACTCAGCTATGCTTCTATTCAGAATCCATTCACATGTAACACTGAACATTTGCCAAATGAACCAAATCGATTCGGAGAAGAATTACTTGAAATAAAAGTAAGCAACCTCATACAAATGGAATTTAACTCCTTGAAATTATCTACATTTTGGATTAGCCGTAACAAAGAGTTCCCTCTGGCACGTTTAGAAGCAGAAAAAAGGCTTTCAACATTGGGTTCAACTTACATTAATCAGGCTGGGTTTGTAGCCCTTTTGACCATCCGGAGTAAGGAGAGAAATAGATTGAACGCCGAGAATGACATCAAATGTGCCCTTACGAAACTATCTCCTCGCATTACTGGGATGATCTCAAACCTAAGTCATATTTTTTCACACTTCTGAAGGTTTTTTAGACATACACACATATATATATATATATATATATATATATATATATATATATATATATATATATATATATATATATATATATATATATATATATATATTCCCACTTATTTTCAACTTGACCTCGGCGTCAATGACATTCCATGTCAGGATGCCAAAGAACTTCAAATCAATCAAAATCAATCAATCAACTTGACTGATTATTTACATGAAATTATTTTTCTTTATTTCCAGCAGGAGTATCTATTTATTTATGTGTCATTTTTCACCCTCATGAACATTATTCCAATTATATACTCTCTCCATTTATTTTTAACGTTATTATGTGTGTGCATTTTTTTAAATCTTTATTTTCAACAAAAGTAATAGTACTTCTTGATATATCTATTTCAATAACAGTTGAATAAAGGAAGGTTCAACCAACTAAAAGTTTGTTTTACATTGATCAAGTTCAAAATAATAAATATGGTGGGGGGGGGGGGGGGGGAGTGAACTTGCTACTAGCCAGGATTTCAGAAAAAGTGGGGTAACGAACAAAAGTAATTAGGAACCGCTGTGTTAATCGATATCGATAACTGACTGGTCATTTCCAATACATCATCATCATCTCTTCCTACGCCTATTGACGCAAAGGGCTTCTGTTAGATTTCGCCAGTAGTCTCTATTTTGAGCTTTTAAATTACCGCTTCATTCATCGTCTACTTCACTCTTCATAGTAATCAGCCATATGGTCTTGGGTCTTCCAACTCTTTTAGCGCCTTGCGAAGTCCAGATAAGTTTGGTGAAATAATCTCTCTTTGGGAGTGCGAAGAGCATGTTCATACTATCTCCATCTACCCCTCACCATTCACCATAATCTCATCCACATATGGCACTCGGATAATCTATTAAAGTCGCATTTATAATCCTGTTGTGCCATTTAACTCCAAATATTCTTCTGAGAGCTTTGTTCTCAAATCTACAAAATATATTGGATATTGTTTTATTGCCACACCATGACCCATGCCCCTACAGTAACACTGATCCCACTAAACTAATGTATAGCCTGATTTTTATATGGAATTTCAGGCGATTTGATTTCCAAATATTACTCAACCTAGCTATTGTCTGATTTCTTATTTCGATCTGTCATTCAACTCCAATTCCAAAGACCCTTATTAGAGATCATAGTTCCTGAATATTAAAAGGATTCATTGATCATTTCTCCTTCCAATAACATTTCACCTTCCAGTGCATATTCGTTTCTTATTATCTCTGCCTTTCTTTTATTTATCTTCAGCCAAACCTCCTTAGATATTCTATGCATTCTGGTGAGCAAGCATTGCAAATCTTGTGGTTTTCTGCTAATTAAGACAGCGTCTTCAGCACACTCTAGTGTAGGTACGTTAATTTTCTATTACCAATGCAGTCCAATCCTTCTTCACCATCCCCAACTGTTCTATGAATTACAAAATTTATGAGGATAAAAAAACATAGGTGATAACACATTCCCTTGGAGTACTCAACTGTTCATTAGAAATTCATTTGCTATGGCTCCACTAACATTAACTTTACAATTGCTATACTTATGAACGTACTTCATAAAATTTACATATCTAAGAAGAACTCCATAATGATGCAGGACTCTACAGAAAATTGGACGATGCACATTATCAAAGGCTTTAAAAAGGCATTAAAAAGGGATTCTTACACATTAGTCTACACATTGCTGCACAACATGTCTCTAAATGAAAACTTGATCATTACCACTTCTACATTTTTAAAATCTCACTTTTTCATCTCATAACTTTTCATCAATCTTTTTTTCTAGTCTCTTTAGAATAAGCATAATATACTGTATATTTTTATGTAACTGACGTAAGTGTGATGCCTCTGCAATTATTGCAATTAGTTAGGTTTCCCCTTTTTATATATTTCCACCAACACTCCTAGCTTCCATCTCTCTCTCTCTCTCTCTCTCTCTCTCTCTCTCTCTCTCTCTCTCTCTCTCTCTCTCTCTCTCTCTCTCTCTCTCTCTCGATATCCATATTCTTCACTATTCTTTATCTGATTTTATTTGCTTTATAGTTTTTTGGTCATATAGATGGATTTTTGGGATGTTATTCCATCGTATCAAGGGGATTCCCATCTCCTGAGTTTGTTTAATGAAAGCTTCGACTTCCAATACACTGAATTCATTCTTGGCCACTTTGGCGATTAACTGAACGTATTCTGAATAGGAAGGTTAAGTGTTCTATTTCCCTCTGGCAATATCAACCACATCAGTAGATATCGTTTTGCTCAAAAATAGAATTAAAACAATATAGAAACATTGCTTTAGAACATTTGAATATCATTATGAAGAGAACTAAAATCGCATAGTTTGGCGTTATTACAATGATTGTTATTAGCAGAGACCAAAGACATAGAGGAAAGATGTCGGTCGTATTTACTAGCGGAAAAAAA
>NC_090763.1:24691199-24696199 GCF_036898095.1 Palaemon carinicauda | reverse complement strand
TAGCGTAGAGTAAATTAAAGGTTCCTTCATTATAAGGTAACTCCTTTTCCAATTCCTGTGACAATATCAACTTTAAAACGTTATGTTGAATACAATTGCAGCTTATTTAAATTTACAACAGGATGAAGATTGTTTAAAGGTTTTTGGCTTGAGTCATAATGAAAATACTTTTTTCCTTCCATAAAATTCTTCCTTTTTATTTTGCTCACCATGATCCACATGAATATACAAAGTTGGCTCAGCAAAATGAACTACACAAGAGCTATTAGGAGCACAATTATGCAAGAGTGTTGATCAGTGTTGTTTATTCAAAGTGAATTGAAGTTGATTAAAATATCAAGAGCTCTGAATTCCAATTCTCAGTGTTAGTTCGCCAAGTGCTTCCGACGATCACTGACTGTTGGAGTTTTTTTTTATGATGATAGTCTTCTCATTATTCTGAGACTTAGCATTAAGTACTAAAGCGCATTTAATTCAGGTTATGTATCAGCAATTTATTAAGTTTATTGCTGTTGACTTAATCTCTTTATGAAACAGGACAATAAGAGCAGAGTCTAATTATTTTATTTCAAACTCCTGTTAGACAATGAATGAATTAAGAACTTTGGGGTAAATTGCATTTGATCGGCAGTATAGTAACTTTCTCTGCACAAATCAGCATTTTAGACAGTGATAAAATGAAGCACTGAATAAATTGTTTATGGGATTTCTAGTTCAGAAAAGTGAAAAGTACAATTTCTCTAAAGGATTTTTATACATGTTGAATAGGTTAAGTGATAAGTGGTTTAGTACGAAGTAATGAGTGTATCGCTAGAACAAGAATATGCTTCAACAACACATAAATATCTTCTTTCATGAAGAAAAATATACCTTTAAACACAGAAAGCTCTTGATTATACTTGACAAACAAAAACCTTTAATAAATAAAGTTTCTAACCAAAGTATATGAATGAATCATTATGTTATCATACTAATAATGGGTAGTGAAGATCAGAAGAGGGTTATACATTGATTGCATTTAAACACTGTTTTACTTATGGTACAAGAGATCAAAACAACATAATATTTGTAAATAACAAAAGGAAGATTAATGCAGTAGATATGGAGAATGGTCTAAAGATATATGAGTGAAAACATAGTCATCTATTTATTCCCGAGAACATCCACAGACATCATTGCATCTTTTGGTGATAGCCTATAGGCCATGTCTTTCCCTGGAAAATCTCTATGGCTGAGGTTCGAGACCCGCTCAAGCTCGATAATTTCTAGTTGTCATGCCCTTCCTCCTCCTTTCATCCCCCCTTCCCACTCCCTTCCTCCTCCTTTCCTCCCCCCTTCCCACTCCCTTCCTATCTTTCCTCCTCCCTCTCTCTCCCTTTCCCCTCCTTTCCTCCCTCCTTCTCACTCCCTTCCTCAAACTTAACTACCCCCTACCCACTCCCTTCCCCTCCTTTCCTCACCCCTTCCCTCTCATTTCCTCCTCCTTCTCAATCCCTTCCTCCTCCTTTCCTCTCCCCTTCCCACTCCCTTCCCCTCCTTTCCTCACCCCTTCCCTTTCATTTCCTCCTCCTTCTCAATCCCTTCCTCCTCCTTTCCTCCCCCCTTCCCATTCCCTTTCTCCTCCTTTCCTCCCCCCTTCCCACTCCCTTTCTATCTTTTCCTCCTCTCTCTCTCTCCCTTTTCCCTCCTTTCTTCCCTCCTTCTCACTCCCTTCCTCCAACTTAACTACCCCCTACCCACTCCCTTCCCCTCCTTTCCTCACCCCTTCCCTTTCATTTCCTCCTCCTTCTCAATCCCTTCCTCCTCCTTTCCTCCCCCCTTCCCATTCCCTTTCTCCTCCTTTCCTCCCCCCTTCCCACTCCCTTTCTATCTTTTCCTCCTCTCTCTCTCTCCCTTTTCCCTCCTTTCTTCCCTCCTTCTCACTCCCTTCCTCCAACTTAACTACCCCCTACCCACTCCCTTCCCCTCCTTTCCTCACCCCTTCCCTTTCATTTCCTCCTCCTTCTCAATCCCTTCCTCCTCCTTTCCTCCCCCCTTCCCATTCCCTTTCTCCTCCTTTCCTCCCCCCTTCCCACTCCCTTTCTATCTTTTCCTCCTCCCTCTCTCTCCCTTTTCCCTCCTTTCTTCCCTCCTTCTCACTCCCTTCCTCCAACTTAACTACCCCCTACCCACTCCCTTCCCCTCCTTTCCTCACCCCTTCCCTTTCATTTCCTCCTCCTTCTCAATCCCTTCCTCCTCTTTTCCTCCCCCCTTCCCATTCCCTTTCTCCTCCTTTCCTCCCCCCTTCCCACTCCCTTTCTATCTTTCCCTCCTCCCTCTCTCTCCCTTTTCCTCCTTTCTTCCCTCCTTCTCACTCCCTTCCTCCATCTTAACTACCCCCTACCCACTCCCTTCCCCTCCTTTCCTCACCCCTTCCCTCTCATTTCCTCCTCCTTCTCAATCCCTTCCTCCTCTTTTCCTCCCCCCTTCCCATTCCCTTCTCCTCCTCTCCTCTTCCCTCTCACCCCCTTCCCCCTCCTTATCTCCTCCTTCTCAATTCCTTTTCCTCCTTTCCTCCCACCTTCCCACTCCCTTCCCCTCCTTTCCTCCTCCCTCTCCCTCCCTTTCCGTTACTTTAATCCCTCCTTTTCAATCCCTTCCTCCAACTTTCCTACCTCCTTCCTACTCCCTTCCCCCTTCTCACTCCCTTCCCCCTCCTTTCTTCTCATATTTTCATTCCTTTCCCCTCATTTCTCCATCCTCTTTACTCCCTTTCTCCTCCTTTTAACCACACTTCTCATTCCCTTCCTCCTTCTTTCTTCCCTCCTTCTCAATCCTTTCCCCCCTTTCCTCCACCCTTGTCACTCAAATCTTTTGTCCCCCTTCTCACCTCCTTCCCCTCTTTTCCTCCCTATTTCTCACTCCCTTCCCCCTCCTTTCCTACTTCATTCTCAATCCTTCCCCCCCTCTCCTCTACCCTTGTCACTCACATCCACCTCCTTTTGTCCCCCTTCTCACTTCCTTCCCCTCTTTTCCTCCCTATTTCTCACTCCCTTCCCCCTCCTTTCCTACTTCCTTCTCAATAGTTCCCACCCTTTCCCTCCACCCTTGTCACTAACATCCACCTCCTTTTGTCCCCCTTCTCACTTCCTTCCCCTCTTTTCCTCCCTACTTTTCCCTCCCTTTCCCCCCCTTTCCTCCACCCTTGTCACTCCCTTCCCCTCCTTTCCTCCCTCCTTTTCCATAATTTATATGGTTTATCATTCCTTATCATCATCATCATCATCCATGATTAGTCGAAGGCAGAAAAAAGGCCTCAGATATGTTTGTCCACTCCCGTCTGTTTATAGCGTTTCTATGCTAGTTTATATATGCAAATTTTTATTCATGGTTTATCATTGGTTATCATCATCATCACCCATGATTAGTCAAATACAGGATAAAGGCCTCAGATATATTTGTTCAATCCCATCTGATTATGGAATTTCTATGCCAGTTTATATCTGCGAATTTTTATTCATTGTTTATCATTCGTTATCATCATCTTCATCATCATCCATGATTAGAAGAATGCAGGACAAAGGCCTCACACATGTTAGTTCACTTCTGTCTGTTTATGCTATTTTTATGCCAGTTTATATTTGTAAATTTTTATTCATGGCTTAGAAAGACTATAAACTATTGAACAAACATGTGATGATGATAACGAATGATAAACCATGTAAAGTAGGGAGAAGGAGGGAGGAAGGAGGGTATGGGAGTGACAAGGATGGAGGAAAGGAGGGGGAAAGGGAGTGACAAGGGTGGAGGAAAAGAGGGGAAGGAAGTGAGAAGGGGGACAAAAAGGGGCAGAAGTTAGTCACAAGGGTTGGGGAAAGGATTGATAAGGAGGGAAGAAAGGAGGGGGAAGGGAATGAGAAGGGTGCAGAAAAGGAGGGGAAAGGGAGTGAAAAAGAGGGAGAAATGAGGGGGGAAAGGAATGAAAATATGAGAAAAAAGAAGGGGGAAGGGAGTGAGAAGGGGGGAAGTAAAGGAGTGGGAAGGGAGTGAGAAGGAAGGACGAAAAGAGGGGGAATGAAAAGTGAAGGGGAAGGAAATGAGGGGGAAGGTAGTAGGAAGGAGGGGGGAAAGGAGGAGGAAAGGTGTGAGAAGTGGGAGGGAAAGGAAGTTGAAGGGATTGGAGGAAATGAGAGGATAGGGAGTGGAGGAAAGGAGGGAAGGTAGTGAAAATATGGAGGAAAGGAGGGGGATAGTGTGGGAAGGGGGAGGAAAGGAGGAGGAAGGGAGTAAGAGGGAAGAGGAAAGCAGGGGAAAGGAGTGGGAAGGTAGGCGGAAAGGAGGAGGAAGGGAGTGGGAAGGGGGGAGGAAAGGAGGAGGAAGGGAATGAGAAGGAGGAGTAAAGGAGGAGAAGGCATTGGGAAAGGGGAGGAAGGAAGGGGGAAGGGAGGGAGAGGGAAGAGGAAAGCAAGCGAAGAGAGTGGGAAGGTAGGTGGAAAGGAGGAGGAAGGGAGTGGGAAGGGGGGAGGAAAGGAGGAGGAAGGGAATGAGAAGGGGGAGTAAAGGAGGGGAAGGGAGTGGATAGGGGGATGAAAGGAGGAGGAAGGGAGTGAGAGAGAAGAGGAAAGCAAGGGAAGGGAGTGAGAAGGTAGGCGGAAAGGAGGAGGAAGGGAGTGGGAAGTTGGGAGGATAGGAGGAGGAAGGGATTGAATAGGAGGAGGAGAGGAGGGGGATGGGAGTGAGAAGGAGGGAGGAAAGGAGAGGGATGGGAGTGGGAAGGGGGGAAGAAAGGAGGAGGAAGGGAGTGAGAAGGTGGGAGGAAAGGAGGAGGAAGGGAGGGAGAAGTGGGCGTAAAGGAGGGGAAGGGAGTGGGAAGGGGGATGATGAAAGGAGGAGGAAGGGAGTGAGAGGGAAGAGGAGAGGAAGGGAAAGGAGGAGGATGGGATTGAATAGGAGGAGGAAGGGACGGGGAAGGTAGTGAGAAGGAGGGAGGAAAGGAGAGGGATGGGAGTGTGAAGGGGGGA
>NC_090763.1:24663699-24683699 GCF_036898095.1 Palaemon carinicauda | reverse complement strand
ATCATGGTATAGATTACGGGATTATTTTGTTGGAATTAAATGCCGATCCGGGTGTTTGGAGGATTTGTTTCCTTAAGGATCCGTATACCAACATTTGTCTGACTTATAGTTAGATCATTATATTTTGTAGTCCTCCATATACCATAAGTTCTCTGTAGAAAGATTTTCCCGTTTGTTTTAAAATCAGAAAAGATATTTTCGTTAACTGCAATAGTAATAAAGGAATGAGACATATATTGCATAAAATATCTGACACCACTTATTCATGGAAGCACGCTTCACAATGCAAGGTTTTTGGTTTGATGTAGATTGTAAAATCAAAGATTAATGGAAATTAAATACAATGCTCCAAATGCCTTATTTATGAATTCAGCTAATGACTATCTTGTGTTGGCCGCACACAAATATCAAATAGTTCCAGGTTGGAATGGTCAAGTGAAGGTGTTCCATGCTGCCGCTTGGGAAGAACTGATATTGACGGTCTAAGAAAAGCACCGGAGGGGAAGGCCATTCATTTTAAAAATAAGAATGTTTGATAAATATATGATTAAAGAATGAAAGAAAGGGACACAAATGTTAAAGAAGGAAATAGAGGAACACAAATGTTAAAGAATAAATGCCTTAAGAATGAAAGAAAGGAGCAGAAATATTAACGCATAAAGACCTTAAACTTGTCAAGGGATAGAGGAAGAAGCTCATAAAATGAAATCTAAATAGTGAAAAATAATATTTAGAAATCCAAGGTTATCGCTCTTCAGATGTGTGATTTAGTGATTAAAAGAACAATCAAACATTTATTTTCGAGATATTTTGGTATTTGGTTTTTCCCTTTCCCTCCTACTGCATCAGCTGTAGAAATTATGGTTTAACTACGACCTTGAACTAGAGCTTCATGGATAGTAATGTACTTTTCGCTCGTTAAGCGCCCATTTGCCTGGAGTAATTCACCCTGTCCAAAGGCCCAAATACAACACAACATAGCTGTGGTAATTAGGGTACTTGATCACTTTAAATAGGGACGTTATCGCATCACTGCAGAAAGTGATATCCACCATGATGTAACACCGGCAGTTTTGGTTATCCGATTGGATTTTTGCCAGAACTTTAAATGTCGTAAAGTACTGTTTCTGAACCTGATCTTCAGCGCACGTGCATGCATAGCAATGAGACAGAAGGAACTTTTAATTTCTCCAAATAATTTGAACGGAATTTAATTTCCCTTTTGACAATCGAAATACCAATTGCTTGAATTTTGTGCAACAAACATATTTTAACGGGGATTTTTGTTCTAATTTCCGTAATCTACCTCAACGTAATTTATTTAGCTTTAAGAGAAGATGGTTGAAATGGCTTCAGTTTTCTTTGCCTCCGCCAACGAAGTTGGAAGGAGGTTATATTTTCGCCCCTGTTTTTTTTTCTATTTGTCTGTTTGTTTGTGAACATCTTCCCGGCCACAATTTTACTCATAGACTAGTGAAACTTTCAGGGATTAATTCTTATTGAGACGTGAAAGTGATCCAATTTTGAAAGTCTTAGGTCAATCTAAATTGGCTTCCATGGTGAAGGCCTCCACTCTCAGATTGCTTTTCTAGTTTTTCATGTTACATTTTCCATGCAAACTACAACCACTCGGGTTCCATAAGTAGTAGAATAGGTATGGCATGATAGGAAAAATTGTCGAACAAAATATAAAAAATCTTAATGTTATGAAACTTGAATATATTATCCATGCAGTTATTTTTATTAACAAAATATCAAGCCTTCAATAAAAATATGATTCCAGAGCCAAAAATACTCTATAGCTATTTCGATATTCTTACAGTTAAGATGGTGCTGAGAAATAAGATTTTCAAATAGGTAGTCTTTATGTCCTGTGTTTGTCAAGAACATATAAATTATAGTGAAAAGTCTCTAAATATCTGAGAAAAGCTTTTATAAAAGATGTTCTGTTATCACATTATTGTTATTGATATTATTATTAATAATATTATATTGGCATAAAGTTTAAAAAAGCACCATAATTCTGCCGGTTGCTTTGATAAAATCATCATTCAGAAGTAGGACGTCTTACATATATACTTATGCAGTCCAAATTCCGTAAATCTGAAAAAAAGGATAATGTAAAGAGGAAAACACACTCCTGTCTTAATAAACAGGGTCCACTCGGAAACAAGATCTTGGAAACAGACCCTAAGAACAAGAAGGATGAATAAAAAAATCCTTAATCAAAGATAGTCGATCGAATTTTATTTTAAGAATACAGTAAGATGAAGCTTTAAAGAATGATAAGAAAAGCTGAAGGACTTGAGTGGGGTGGAATTACGATACTGAACGATTCTTGCTTCTGTTAAATAGTTCGCCTTTAAAAACTGGATGATAATTTGGCCTTTGCTGTTCAAAAGAGCTGTTTTATACGAATTCTAAATGGAAGTAATATCCATAAGGTTTTGAAAGCAGCACTTGTGGATATTGTAAGTCAGTTTCAGTTCTCTGCACCGGAAGTCATTCATAACCACATAATGTTGTTGCCGTAAAAGCGTTTGGGAATCTGTATGGATATGACTTTTTGTAAACCGAGCAAATCAAGGATATGTAAGAGCAAAGGATTGCATTAACTAAACGAATTAATTTCCTACAATGGAAACGAACATTTAAAGAATCAGCAAAGCAACTTGAAAATACACACATTTTATATATTACTATATATATATATATATATATATATATATATATATATATATATATATATATATATATATATATCACTCTTATGTTTGACCTGTGTATGCAGGTACAGTAATTAACATAGATGTCAAAATATATCTATGAATCAAGTTATTAACGTGGATTACTTGTGTCGGCCTTTGTCCACATGATATGATGGCCGGGGCGAAGCCAGTTAACCATTTTGAAAGTGGATTCTTGGTTATTGGTTTTACAGACATTTCTTTAGATATTTGGTCGCCAAAATAAATTGCGTCATGAATATGGAATATTATACATTTCCATTATTTGGATGGTCCAATTAAATTTAAACAGTATCCTTATATTTAGTTTATTTTTCTTTTGTTTTTTACAAAATTGGGAATAGATATAAAGATCAATCATTTTAATTGTTTTACGCATATCTGAAAACTTAAAACTTTTCCAGAATGTTTGTGACGAAGAATTCTTACTTTTTTTTCTTCCACAGATTAGTAGATTGATTGAACGATTGACATTTTCACTTATCAATCAGATGAATGTCTGTTTATAAGATTTTTTTCTAAGTGAATGAGATGTTTGGTTAATCAGTTCTGTGAAATGATTCTCCAATAAAGCTAATCAATCAGCTGATTGTGGTATCTGTTATCAGACTGATTGATTATTTTATTTCTTCATCGGTTATTACAAATATTCTATTCTTTGGTTAATTTCCATATTGAATAATTCCTTAATTGATTCCGATTGTGTTCATACGTTAACCTCACAATTTTAAGGCATATCACGGAAAGATTCTTTTCTCGCCATTTTTCATTTCCTCTTTCCTGAAATCATACCAAAGCCACGTTACCTTTTCCTTGAAAAGGGATATCGAGGTGTGAAATTGAAAATGATATCCCGTTGTAAGTCTTAGAATTGCATGAGACCATAAGTAATCTTGGGTAATTTCCTTCCTCAGATTCAACTTGTTTTATGTGCTCATATATTACCCTCATTCAAGAAAAAATAGTTCCCTGTTTTTAAATGATCTTAAATGCATTTTGTTTCCGGTATATATTATAGTAATTTTGTAAACATCACAGCTTGGCTCTTTAACTCATAGAACGCTGCCTTTATCACTAAAGACTAATTATATATAAATTTCCAAATAGGTTTTTCCTTTCTTGCCTCTTGGCAGCCTCAGGCATCACACTTTCATCAATATTTTTAATTAGGTTGGTGCATCAGGAGAGTATATCTTCGGTTTTGGATTATCTTAATTCGTATTTAGAGGGTTATTTTTTATTTTAATGATACTAAGGACAGTCATTATATATATATATATATATATATATATATATATATATATATATATATATATATATATATAACACACACACACACACACATATATATATATATATATATATATATATATATATATATATAAATAAATAATATTTCTCAAGAAATTGACAGAAAGTTTTATTTTGTTTATTAGTATCACATTTTTGTGAATATAGCCTGTGATAGAATCATGAATTATGTGGAAGAAACTTCTAATTTTTATTGTCTGTTCCATATATCTAAGTCTGTCCTAAGGGTTAGGAAATCATTTGTTATGGATATCTCATTCTCTTCAAAACGGTTTCACTTTGTTAGATTCTGCATTAATCCCTTCTCCTACACTCTGCCTCCTTCGGTCGTTTGTGTTGCTCTACCTTGCGTTCAGGTTATTTCTCCTCAGCCTTTAGAATTGTATTTTTTTTTTCTTTTTTATCGCCATCTAGACACCTTATTTATTAATCCGAGGTGGCGAAGAAGAACGTTGACCTTGAAGCTATGCCAGAGGGAAAAATCCCGAGGAAAGAGAGATCGTGGGCTCTCTTAAAAAGTCTTTTCTAATTTGATGCTCCTTTAGATAAGGAAGAAATAAGTCAGAAGGCTTTCATTTCTGATCAATTCACTTCATCTCTGGGATTGTTTTTATCTAAGAATTTTCATTATTTAAGTAACTTTCCTTTATTTTTTCAAATTTATTCGGTATAGTGGATAGCCATAACGAGAAAGGAAAACTAGAACGAAATTTGACTGTATTTAAAACTTTATTGTCGATTGTTTCAATTAAGAAAGATTACTTATATAATTTTTTTTTCTATAGTAAGTCATCAGCACCTACATCATAGGGCCAAGATTTTGTGTTATTGGGTCTTTTTACTAAGTACATTATAGACTTGCAGTAAAAAACGTTCTGTAATTAGGCAGACAATTACAGTTTTACATATATTGTTAGTTATTCTAATAAACCTATAAGTATTCACAGAGAGAGAGAGAGAGAGAGAGAGAGAGAGAGAGAGAGAGAGAGAGAGAGAGAGAGAGAGAGAGAGAGAGCGTAGTATTGGTAACACTAAATATGATCAATCCCGAAACCTGTTATCTACATTAATGAAAAAGGAGGACAAGGGACTGACTCATAATGGTGGATAATCGATTGAAAAAAAAAAAAATTATCTCTGGAAAGAAATGCCTTTTGTATGTCTTTTACTTTGCATTCTGGTTAAACCTGATGAAAAAGCTTTGAAAATTAATATTGAGGCATAACACCCCAACAGTTTAATCTCTGACTTTTTCATATATGTTACTAGGTTGTGACCCCTTTCCAGTCTGGTAGTTCTCGTGAATATTACAAAAACGTCGCATACTAAACTTGATATTTTTGGCTTCTTTCTTCCTTTCACAACTTTTCATGAAGTTACTTAGATGGTATTCTGATAATTCTTTTAAACTATTAAGTTAATAATGAACTATTGTATATATGGAAATGGAAATTACCTCTTCCATGATAGTAATCAATTCTATCGTGAGGTTAAGTGTTCAACTTTTTTTCATTTATATATATATATATATATATATATATATATATATATATATATATATATACACTGTATATATATATATATATATATATATATATATATATATATATATATATATATGAGAGAGGGGGGGGGGTAAAGTATGTATTGTTGTAATATTGATCCTTTTCCCTGCCAAGGGGTGGCTCCTGAGAAAATAGACATTCTTCATTTAGGTGCTCATATCATCATCATCATCTACGCCTAATGACGCCAGTCGTTTACTTCTTGAGCTTTTAAATCAATACTTCGTAATTTATCATCTCCGATTTCACGCTTCATAGTCCTCAGCCATATAGGCCTGGTCTTCCAACTCTTCTAGTGCCTTGTGAAGCCCAGTTGAAAGTTTGGTGAACTAATCTCTCTTGGGGAGTGCGAAGAGCATGCCCAAACCATCGATACCTACCCTTCACCATGATCTCATCCACATATGGCACTCGAGCAATTTTTCTTATTGTTTCATTTCCAATCCTGTCCTGCCATTTTACTCCTAATATTCTTCTAACGGCTTTGTTCTCAAATCTACAAAATCTGTTGGATATTGGTTCATTGTTATACCATGACTCATGTCCATACAGTAACACCGATCTCACTAAACTGATATATAGTCTTATTTTTTATATGTAATTTCAGGTGATTTGATTTCCAAATTTTACTTAATCTAGCCATTGTCTGATTTTTTTCAATCTACTATTAAACACAAGTTCTAAAGATACTGTAATAGAAATCATAGTTCCTGAATATTTAGATATTTCTACTTCATTAATTCTCTCCCCATCCAATGATATTTTATCTTCCATTGAATATTCCGTTCTCGTCATTTGTCTTCATTCTATTTATCTTGAGCCCAACAACATATAATATTTCATGCAGTCTTGTAGGCAAGCTTTGCCAAGCCTGTGATGTTCTCCCAATAATGACAGGGTCATCAGCATACTTTAGGTCAGCTAATTCAATGTTAACAATCCAGTGCAATCCTTCTCCACCATTCCCAACTATCCTATGCATTACAAAATCCATGACGAGGATAAAAAACATATGTGAAAACACATTCCCTTGGAGTAATCCGCTGTTCACTGGAAATTCATTTGATAGGACTCCACTAACATTAAATTTGCACTTGCTATACTATACCTAGTTAATATTTAGGTAACCTCGCTTTAACTCATTTTTGGAGGTTGAATCCTAACATGGAAATTACGGTTTCTTCTTTTATTTCTACTCTAGATTTCAAGGTTTAGTAGTAACAAGCCTATAAATATAGAAGAAAATCGAGAAAGAAGGGGGTCATATAATAACAAGTGGCTAAAGATAAACAGCAAATTATATGCACGTTGCATAAGTTATTTTATACCTCTGACCATCCACTTTTTTGTATTCAGGTCTTCACATCATGAGGGTGAATACTACATAATATTTTTGGATTTTTTTCCCGCTATGACTGAATTATGAAATGACCTTCCTAATCAGGCAGTTGAAGAAGTGGAACTGCAAAAGTTCAATCTTGCAGCGAATGTTTTTTTGTTGAACAGGCTGACATAAGTCTCTCTTTATAGATTATATATGAAAGATCTCTTTTAATGTTGTTTTTGTTCTCAAAATATATTATATTCACTATTCATTACTTCTCATATTTCCTTACATCCTTTCCTCACTGGGCTATTATTCATTATTGTAACTCTTGTGCTTAAAGCATCCTGCTTTATCCAACTAGAGCTGAAGCTTGGGTAGTAATGATGATAGTAATATATGTACGTATGTATATATATATATATATATATATATATATATATATATATATATAGATAGATAGATAGATAGATAGATAGATAGATAGATATATATATATAGATATATATATATATATATATATATATATGTGTGTGTAGATGTATGTGTGTATATATATATATATATATATATATATATATATATATATATATATATATATATACATATATATATATATATATATATATATATATATATATTTATATTTATATAAATGCATATATATATAAATTATATATGTATATGTATGTATATATATATATATATATATATATATATATGAATTTTATATATATATATATATATGTATATACATATATATATATATATATATATATATATATATATATATGTATATAAATACATATATATATATATATATATATATATATATATATATATATATAGCAAATCAGCAAATGCAGCCGTTTATAGACGACTGTAAAACAAAGTCCTCATACGTGTCCTTTATTCATGTTTGAGTATGGGTGGCCCTTATTAGTAAAGCTTTGCTGATCATTGCAATACACAAACCCCTTTCACCACGTAAGATATCCCCACTCAGAAGAAAGAGGTCGGTATAGATATATATATATATATATATATATATATATATATATATATATATATATATATATATATATCTATATATATATATATATATATATATGTATGTATATATATATGTATATATATATATATATATATATATATATATATATATATATATATATATATATATATATACATATATATATATATATATATGTGTGTGTGTGTGTTAGAAGACTTTGTGGGCATTGTTTTGACTTAGAGGTATAGGATATTAAATGCCATTGTCGTTGATATGTATACACACACATACACACACACACACACACACATATATATATATATATATATATATATATATATATATATATATATATATATATGTGTGTGTGTGTGTGTGTGTGTGTGTGTGTTTTGGTGTCATTTGAGAAGGCCAGTTCACTTATGTTCATTTCCTGTCAGTTATGTATTCAATTACCAATCTTGTTTTTAGGGGTAATGACATGAGAAGTAAATTATAGGTGCACTTCATGCTTTATTTTGGCCATATTGATGATAAATTATAGTTGATTCCTTGACCAAGTGAGGAAGGGAGTTGATATTTTATATTTGAATTTCGAAATATATACAAAAGAATACAAGAAATGGGAGTTAGGCTGGCTGAGCTACTCTTTATGCATTTTTCAATAACTGTATTTTTTTGTGAGGGAAGTTTTTTTTTAAAATCTGAAATGACCGAGAGGCTTTTTCTATATTTTGAAACTTAGTGTCGTCTTATTACACGCACATAAAGCATAACGTTCTTGTCTGGATCCTGGCAGCGACAAACAAATCTGCTGACTGTTGATGCTAAATAGTAACTTTAATGCTCAGTGGACTCTCCAAGAAAAGGCGCAAGTCATTTTTCTTCCTTGGATTTAGGAATGTGGTGCTGAGATTAAATGATACATTTGTTTTCTGTATTTTTTTACGTGCTGTCAGCTAACCGATTTTATTCGAAATTATTGATTTACAGTTTTTCTTCAACATTTCAAAGATTAATGAAATGCCAATGGTTGCATTTTTTTATATCCCCGTAATTTTGTAGAGGATATTGACTATGTGCATTTTCCTCTGAAAGCGTTTCCGTGTATCGCTTCTCCCCACAACATCGGTTGTGCTGACCTGCATTTCAAAACTGCAAGTCCATTGAGGAAACGTAACTCCACGATGTGCGTACATAAAAACGAGAGCAGGGAAGAGTGGGTGGAGAAAGCCATGTTTTAAAGGCCGCTCATGAATTGCAGAGGCCAGGTACCAGCAAGCAGGACAATGCTCTACAGCAGTGATTCCAACCTTCTTCCAGTGGTGACCCCATTTCAGCTTGACCATATTTTTTACGACCCCACTCAATTATCAAGGCTGCCTGTATATTCTTTTTTTTTTTTTTTTTTTTTTTTAGATAAAAGAATATAATTGATTAAAGTACACTGTTTATCATTGAATAGCAAAAACCCAAAAATGCACTTATATTATAATATATCATTTCTTTATATAAGTCACACTGCATTATAGAATGTTATTGATACGAGTAACACAAGCATTATCTTGATAATACACAATGAGGTTCAGGTGATTCATGTGATGGTTAGAAATGCTTTTCCATCACCAATATCTCAATGCGCAATGATGTTTTCGATAAAGTACAACGTAGTTCATCTTCAGCATGGAGATTAGTTCTCAGCCTCGACTTTATTAACATTACAAATGAAAAGTTCACTTCATACATATGTCGAAGAAGAGGGCATAACATTCTAAGCATACCTTCAGTCAAATTTGGATATCGACGTAACTGCTTTATCCAAAACTGAATCTCTGTTAGGGAATCAAAGTCAGCTTTGGCACTGTCAGATCTAATAAGATCAGTAAATTCCTATGGATATCTTTCAGGAACAATTTCAAAGGGTTTATTTGAAATAGCGTGTGGGATTACTGAGGCTTTTCTGGAAAAGGCTAAATTCCTCTTTTAAGGTCTCGAAGAAGAATGAGTGAACTTTGAAAACTCTTTGAATGGTATATCAGTGTCATTTTATTCAACAGATGCATTGAATGTGGGAAACATTCACAAATTTCTCTTTCTTCATTTACTCCAAAAGATCCAGCTTCATTTGGAAGGCCTTTAGTTTTTCTTTCTGAAGTGGAAAATTAAGGGAATTCAAAATTGTGAAAAATCTATTTAGTATGCAGTTTTTGCCCACTTACTCATATCACCTAAAAAAAACTAGAAAGTTCTGTTCTTCATTGCCGAGATAAGACTACTCTCACCTCAGTATTCAACTAAAAGGGGATTACCTTTTGGTAGCTACCTTACTCCAGTTTGTAACATAACTTCATACTTAGAAACCATTTTTTATGACACACTTTAGCAAACAAGCGGTTGTTCAATGCATTTGACTTTATAAAGTTAACTGCTTTAACAACTGATTGCACATCTTTTCAAATCTTTGGCAATGTTTCTGCAGAAAATACTTAACGATGTATCATGCAATGAATTCCAACAACTTCTGGAGAAATATTCTTTACCTTCTGTTGAAACCCTGATCTACGACCTAGCATAGAAGGTGCACCATCAGTATACATGCCTCTGACATTCTCCCATATCAATCCTCTTTTTTTAAGAAATTATCATTTTTTTTTTTCTTTTTAAATAAACCAAAGCTTTAGTTGTTTCTAATGGTCTTCAAGAAAGAAATTCATCCTTAAAATCGCCATAAACTAATAACCAAGGAAGATTACCTATATATGTTGATTCATCAACTTTTAATGTGATGAGATCAAGTGGAGATGTACAGTATGATTAGAAAGCGTTATTATTTCCGAGGATTTAACTCCCTTATCTTCAATTATGTCATGAACGATGTCTTTTGCAAACGGTGAAATGAATTTCTCACCAATAACATGCGGTTGTTGTTTTTTCTTTTTCTCTTATTTTTTTTTTTCTTTTTTAAATTTCTATCTGTCAAGAAGAGTATTTTTTAGATCCACAAGCTTATTCTTGAAAAAAAAATTGGGTTTTTTTTTTTTTTTACTGAACTTTGCATTTTTCGACTCAAAATGATGTCTTAACTTATCTTGAGCCATTGATTCTTCTGAGAGCACTTCACTGCACATCAAAAATTTTGTTTTTTTGTTTCCTGCTGAGATAAAGCAAGTATAACAGATGTTAGTGTAGTCCATATATTTCTGCTTTCCTTTGCTGTTTGTCATTACCATAATTGCAACAACTTATTGTAAAATCAAATGAGAGAGAGAGAGAGAGAGAGAGAGAGAGAGAGAGAGAGAGAGAGAGAGAGAGAGAGAGAGAGAGAGATATTAAAATCAGTTAATTAAAACTTGATAATGATAACTATGATGATAGCAAAGAAAATGCTATGAAAACCTATGATTATAAACACAAATGTGTCTGCATTTCTGTCTATATATATATATATATATATATATATATATATATATATATATATATATATATATATATATATGTATGTATGTATGTATGTATATAGTGCACACATACATGCATATACACAGATACATACACATACACACTTCTCTCGTTCTCTCTTTTATTTACATTCTTTTTAAAGAATATTAGACTATACTACGTATCTGCATTTTAAGTAATCACCAACAACTCAATTGTCATTTCTGTCTCACATACGCATGTTTTACTGCAGTATGTATACTAAATACAGGATGGGACCAGATATAAAATACAGATTTGTTAAATATATGGATAAACCCTATAAGTGCTCTCCACAGAGATAATCGTTCTTATTAAACCTTCTCTGTACAAAATGATCTGAGAAAGGTCAATAGACAGCAATGTAATGTATGTACATGTGAACGATCGGCCCAGTTGATCGTCAGATAAAGGTATATGCAAAAAAGGGAAATAACTCAGTATGAGTATGGTCATTCTATCCTTCCTTTTAAAGATTTATACATACCACCTTAGGTAGGAATGGGGAACATTTTTGGTAAAGCCTACTGAATCCTCTTAATCCAATGATATCAGCCAACACCCTTTAGATTATTATCATGCCTTCACGACCCCAAGAAAATTGCTTGCCGACCCCAGGGTTGGGAACCACTGCTCTAGAGACTCACCATATAAATATATGATCAGCGCTCAACCCAAGCTAGGACCAGGGAGGGCTAGGCAATGGCTGCTCCTCCAAACCCCCATCTTAGCTCATAAGAATGGTGAGTTTCCAGAAGATAATGTAACTGATAAGTTTGAGCGGGACTCTAACTCCAGTTTGGCAATCACCAGTCAGGAACGTTTCCAATAGGCCACCACAATCCTCAAATGTCATGTTAGATAGTTTTTCTTCATTAATAAGTTCACTTTCATATTGCCGTTTTTTTCAGCTCCATAAAATTGTATCCATGTTAAATTCTGCCACGTACTCCCAAATATGTGCCATTTGGGGCTGGGTCCATCATTGCACATCACGAGGTGGTGCACTAATTGCATTATATGTATGTGTGTGTGTATATAATGTATGTACTGCATTGCATATTTGTTTGCTAATACGTGCGTTTACACATTTCCAAATCAATTAAGCCTTTCAGGTATACAAATAATATAAGTGAAAACAAAGTCCTTAAATTATAAAGGGCTTAAGCAAGCGAAAATAAATAATCAGGTATCACCTGTGTTTGGTGAAATGTCATGGTTTATTAAATCATTAGTTTTCACTTATTAAAGTCATTAGATCTATTAGCTTTTGGGTTAATTTGACTGCAAATAACAATCCCCAGTCGGTTTTATTTGATTTTATTTAACAACCGAACATGTGATTTTTATTTCCATAATTATAGTAATCTTATTTTCAAAAGGGGTACTAATGTATATCCTCCAATATGTCAATTGATGGACGTGTCATGAATTTCAGAGAAAGAGGAAAAGGAAATGGATAATCTAATATCTAGGATTTTCGTAAACCAGAATCTTTTTTGAAAGTTTATGGTTAATTTAACTGTCGGTTCTCTGCGAAAGGTCAAATAAGTCATACGAATGAGTTTCCTGTACTTATCGAAAACGAATAATAGTTAACCGTTACCGTTGGTGACGATGTTGATGACAGTAATGATGCAACTCGTTTGTCGATATTAATGTAACAGTATACAAAAGTACCCGACTTGCATTGTAATTTCCCTGGTGGAATGGTTTTTGTAACTCATTTATGCAAATATTTTGTTAATATTAACTATGGGTAAATATATTCAGCGCATATGCAGATAATTATGGAAATATTCTGTGCGAGATAATGCTACTAAATTATGGGAATAATTTCATTACTTAAGTTAAAAGTTCTTTTAAGGGTTATCTTTGATTCTGTGGACAGATATTGTATTGGAACATCCACAATTAGAATCAGCATTTCTTTCTTTTCCTCTAATGATGAAATAAATTTTATTAATTATTTCTTCTTACTGAAATCCTAATGTCACGACAAGGATGAAAATGAGAAATATTTTTTTTTTTTTTTTCAAATGAAGGAAAAATTCCTATCAGTATTGAAGAATAGTCTTATTGTATGTAGGGGACTGGAAGAATATATATACAGGTATCTGTTTCAGAGGTGACGGAATAGTAAATCTTGATATTTTGAGTTTCTATGATAATTAATAATGTTTTTTATTTATTTCTTAATAAAAATTATGAATCCATTCACTGTAAAAATATTTTTTTTCCTGAAAAATGCATGAAAATGTCAGTATATACAATATCTCATAGAAAGCATGCATATATATATATATATATATATATATATATATATATATATATATATATATATATATATATATATATATGTATATATATATATATATATATATATATATATATATATATATATATATATATATATATATATATATATATATATATATATATATATATATAAAATGTGTGTGTGTGTAAAACTCACCGGAGCGTGTAATGTCCATAGTAGAAAAAACACCAGGAGAAATTAAAATATGTCTTGAAAATAGACGAAATCACATACATTGCGTGCAAAATATTCCCAGTGTTTTTCACATTTGTATATTTGTGTGTGACTATTTCAGATCTATTAAGGGGAAGTAAGCAAAGATGAATAAATTGTGTACATCACGTAAACTAAAGGATACGAAATAACGTACAAAGGAATAGGTATTTCGAATAACTATCTATTTTATTTTTTACAAGAAATCAACTAAAGATAAATAAAACCTGTGCACATATTTGTTTCGTTTGCCAGTTTCCGTGATGAATCATGTTGATTATTTGTTTGTTTGCTTTTATCTTTCAAGTCATGTTTTATATTTTTTTTATGAAAGACAAAGTATCAAGTACAATTTATGCGGTAATAAACAGTCATCATTCATAATAAAAAAAAGGATTGGGGACATTATTATTGAATTTTAAATGCAAAATGCAGGAATTTTTAGTTTTTAAGTTTAATTGAAAACTTCTTGTTTATAATATGAAATTTAACGGAATCATTCATGTCCGAAATGTTTTGATATCTGATGGGGACTAAAAGGGACCTATATGCTTACACAACCTCCATTCTCTCTCTCTCTCTCTCTCTCTCTCTCTCTCTCTCTCTCTCTCTCTCTCTCTCTCTCTCTCTCTCTCTTCATTAATAACAATAGATTTTGAAATTTTTTGGTCCGTCTGATAATCAGGTACTAATTTGTAAATTTCCTGCTATTAAATCCCACACGTTCTTAGACGGCGAAATTCGCAACGGAGATTGATTCATTCCTCGCTAGGTGTAGAGATAAAACCAGAAATTATTCAACTGCTTTTCATTATTCCCTGGAAGAGAATATCCCTTGCAAATTGTCTCATTACTTAGACGGGATTTTCAATCATATATATCCACTGGGAAAGAGAACATTGTCACTAAAAGTGAAAGGGGTTTCATGTGAACTTTTGGACGGATATTTTTTGTTTCAGGTACTAACTTGTATCATTTGTTTTACTGGGTTCACTAATTGGATTGCCATCGATAGTAAATGTTTTTATCATTGTAATTTTGGAACCGGTATAGACAAGAACATCTGTTCCATTTTATTTTGACCTCACTGCATGTCGGCTTCGCCAGGGGATATAATTTCAAATTGTGAAGTCCCCATATCTCATATTTAAAAACCTGTGAACACGGTTAAATTCTTAATTAAGCTTTGCAAGCCCTTTGGAGTTTTGCGTTATCAGCATACTCTAGATCCTCTAATTTCCTGTTACCAATTAAGTCCAATCCTTCCCCGCCATCCCCAACTTTCCCGTGCATTACAAAATCCATGGGGAGAATAAACAACATAGATGACAACACATTTCCCTGGAGGCCTCCATTTTTCACTGGAAATTCATTTCATGGTATATATATATATATATATATATATATATATATATATATATATATATATATATATATATATATATATATATATGTTTATATATTTGTATATATATTATATATGGTTATTTATTTTATATGATTTACCCGTTTTATAGTGTACATGCAAAGTATATAAGGAAATGTGGTACTGGATCTGGAAACCAAATTATTCAATTAATTTTTTTCAAATATCTAGTTCTGTCCCGTTATATCAAATTTTATTGAAGGAAAATTGAATCCGCTATTGGAATTTGAAGTAAGTACGCTGTTTTTTAATTGAAATTAGATAGGGTAATAGTATTCGGTGTATAGAGTGGATCATTTTTCTTCACTTTAAACTTAAGAAGAATGCCACTGAATCTAATGATATGAACTTATTTAGATTTTATTTCTTAACTGATGTTTTTTGCCGAATATTGCACCTTGATGCTGTTAATAATCTTGATTAAGTTTGGAAAAGTTGGGTCATCGTCTTATCTTTTTTAGAGCGAAGTTTATCTTCCCTAAAGAAATCCTTTAAAAGATTGTTATAATCTCTCTCCTATCTCGGTGTGAGAAGAACAGGAAGGACTGTCGTTTCATAACAAACTGGCAAGAATTCGAGGGTGTTGCCTTGTTTATCTTTAGTAGTATAGAAGAAACAATAGCTATTCAAACATTTATAAGCAAATGGTTCAAATATAGCATAACGTAAAGAGGTTCGTTTCTATCTTACACGTTATCTATGTGATGATAATATCAGGTCTGAAAGTTAGTTATCAGACAGCATACATATAGTATATTGAGTGTCATTACGAACTCATCATGTAATTCATTTGCAGAGGGAAAACACTTCCAGGCCCAGTTTAAAAAAAAAAAAAAAAAAAAAAAAAAAAACATTTATGATTAAGGACTATTCTCCGACCTCGCAAGTTGCAAATCAGACATTAGAAAAAGGTTAATCAAGTTTTCGATTCTTGTAAACAATTAATCTATGAATGAATACAAGGCTGAGAGAGAGAGAGAGAGAGAGAGAGAGAGAGAGAGAGAGAGAGAGAGAGAGAGAGAGAGAGAGAGAGAGAGACCCAAGAACTCTAGAGTTTACGCAAGCAAACTGTTACCGTTTAATCTCAACAAGGAAATTAACTTTTTTTTTTTTTTTATTGGAGACTGCCGAAAAGAATGCTTTTGCAATGTTCTCGTCTGGAAAGCTATTCAGCTTGGTGCAATAACAATAATAATTGATAAGGTTGATGCTGTCTTTGATTTTATTGTAAACGGATATTTAATTAATATTATTTAAACGAGAAAAGGGAAGATGAATGTGATTATGGAAACCCGATAACAGGAGCTATGTATGCGTATAAGAACCTCAATAGCGATAATGATTTTAATGGGAATTCTAGTAGCAGTTATTCCCCGGTACCTCAAGTACTCAAAAGAACAGAGTACCCAAGAGGCTCTAACCAGGACTCCCTTTAAAGATAATGAAAGCTGCTGTGTTCCACGAAAAGAGAGAGAAAAAAAAGAGTGACAATGAGAAGAGAGGATGTTTCCCCTCGAAGGGAAATTTAATAATGCATGGAAGCAAAGATCAGTTTAAAGGGAGTGTCTGAGTGTAAGTAATGACTCTTTTCTCCCCATTAGTTACTGAAAATGTTAAAAGGTTTATGAAAATGCATATAGGAGAGATAGAGAGAGGATTCTTAACCCTGAATTCTTCCCAATCAGCTTTCAAATGTATGAAGAAGCAGATAAACAAAATAGTTGAAATAATGATATGTCCCTAATATATAGGAATATATTGATATCCTCTCCAAAGCTTTTCAATAATTATTTTCCATAAAAAAAATAGGCGAAATAAATTGCAATTAATGAATTCTTGACCTAATTATTACCAACTTACACAAATAACATTCAAACTGGTGTGGTGTGTTTTGTACACAAGAGGTACAGTACTGGTTTAGATGATCCCTATCCTTTCCTCACAACTTTACCGTCATGAGAGGCATCATATAAGGATCTTGCAGAGTTATTTTGGTCCCAATCAGCACCCATTTTTAGTCGTCTACTTTACCTCCATTCCCTCTTCCGTCTTGCTGTTCAGCCTCTTTTAACTTTTACTTAATAGTACAACTCCGGGATTTTCTTAGGTACACCTCGGTCCTGAATGGTCTCCTCGGCCTCAGAGCAGTGTCGTGATGTCTAAATTCCAGAAATAAAGCTAAAACTCCCAGAGAATTATGATAAGTACACTGATTGTGTTTATGCATGTCCGTGAACAATATACTGAAATTGTAGCTCGCAGTTCATCTAAGTTTGAGTGCGACGCTTCATACATGGACACATGATTATACCAATTCCGAAAGCTTCAGTGTTTTAAAGGACTTACTTATGACAGTTACGACGGTTTCATTAACATGGTATCAAAATGAGCGGCATAACAGAATAGAAAAAAAAAATCTTATATCGCATAATCGTAGTTCTTTTGTCGTGGCATTAGTAATTTCCGTAGATGTGTTATTTGTTATGCCTCTGCATTCTTTCATTATTCCGCGCAACAGATTATACTTCAACTAGAACTGAAATCGGTCACATTCTGTCGATCTAGTTTATATGGATCCTCCTTGGAAGTAGTACGGGGCAAGAATTATGGCAGACCTTTAATTAATCAGCCAGTAATCATGAAGTCATTTGACTGACAAGGATTGAAGACTCAGACCATGTCAATTAACATTCGTATTTCAGATCCAACTAAAACGATCGAATGCTGTAACAGATACATGTATACAGTTGTACCAAACTGTTTCTTGTTTAGTCACACTTCATTGGCTGTAAAATACTTTTAAAGACTTGTGTAAAGTATTACCTGTTGCCATTTGCACATTTTATACGAGAAATGCACAAGGCTATAATGGTTCAGCTGGTAGTTCATACTGGCTTCCGTATGTAGCAGTTTGTTAATTTTCGCACCCATTATTTTAGCTCTTCGCCGTAAGTCCTCTGTTTGTGAAAAGTTAGATTCTTAGATAAACATTCCAACTCCGAAGTTCACTGGTATAGAGATTTTGAGGTAGTCAAAAGTGAACAATAAAAATTCATGCGCTCGTTGTGAAAATTTTTTAATGATGCTGGTCATAGAAAGTTCCGTACAAATATTTTCTCCAGTCATTCCTGGCTTTTCTTTCGACCCTACTTATCAATACTGGAATACTTGGCATGCCCTATCTTGTAATTTTCATTACTTCTTTGGGAACTTTCAACAATCGTTTTCTGTGTTTGCCTCCTTTTTGTAGTACCCCATGTATCATTTGATATCCATGCTTTTCTTCTTGTGACTGCATGATGTATGTTCTTAATTTCACAACATTCTTCATAAATCGTCTGCTCTTTGTCTCTCAAAGTATCCAAGACTGCAAATCGATTCCTACATTCAATTGCAAATGTTTCTCTGTGCTCAATCTTCTAGAAGCTTTGTTGTATCAAACCTAGGTATTCTATCTATATTTCTGTTGCGTGATTTCAATTTTAATTTCAGCGGGGCAATGGGGAGCTGATGATTACTATCAGTATCTGCACCTCTGTAGCTTTTTAGATTTTTCAGAGTCCTCCCTCTTTCTTTGTTAATAGCTTTGTGATCTATTTAATTTTCGTAATTGCCACATTGTGAAGTCCATGTATATATGTGGATGTTCTTGTGCTGGAAAAGAGTACCTTCAATAACAAGATTGTTTGTTGAACAAAAACTTAAAAAATGTCCATTTACATTTGGAACTTCACCAAGACCCTCAACACCCATCACATTCTCTGTACCTTGATTATTCCTTCCAACATTAGTATTGAAGTCACCTATCACAATTTTCATATCTCTCTCTGGGATCTCATCCATTACACTCTGCAGTTCTTGATAGTATTCATATTGGTTCATAACAAACTATAATTCTCACATTGCAGTGCTTTGATTTAAACTTTGCAAGTAACAATCTACAATTTACATCTCCATTCCGTTAATGCCTTTTCTGCTTTTGGTGTCGTTATCATACCTATCGCTTCTCTTCCAACGCTATCTGTTCCTCCTGAGTAGATTCATATATTCCCTTGATGTAAGATTTCTTCACCAGTCCCCTTACAACGTGTTTCACTTAGGGCCAAGATATCCAAACTATATTTGATAAATTGATTCTCCACTTGTAGCTTCTTAATCTGATTCATGTTTCTAACATTCCAGTTACCAATTTTCCATTTTTGTTACTATTTATAAACTGGGAGATTCTTAACACCCCGCTACGCCCGGGACTGGGGCCATTCTGTTCTTTTCTCTTTCCATAGACTGACTAAATCCATGGAGGATTCATTGGCTAAATTCATCAAAGGATAGCCAGTTCCTTGTGATGTGCAGTGCCTGTCTAACTAAGGTAAGTGATCCCTGCCGGTTCATACTAATTCCAGCAAGATCATCCGACAGGCATCGAGAAGCTGAAGACATCTTGTTTATCGCCTTAAACCCAATCCGTCACCCTGCTGCCAGTGACTTCACCGAGATTTAGGGGGGCATTTCCTTAACACCCAAAGTTCTCGTTATTCCATCCGGTTGCTCATCCGCTTTAGGATTTTCGGTGATCAATCTATTCTGAAGTGTTCTAATTCC
>NC_090763.1:24638699-24658699 GCF_036898095.1 Palaemon carinicauda | reverse complement strand
GGTGTGATTCTCAACAACAAATTTACTTTTGAGAAACACATTAGGTCTGTGTCTTCTTCAACTGCACAAAAATTGGCGTATTGAGAATTCTTTACTTTCAAAATTAATTCTTACCTTCTGCCTTGTTTCATGTATTGTTACTCTGTCTGGTCCAGCTGCTGATTCACATCTTAATTTGTTGAACAGGAACTTACGGTCTATTAAATTTCTTATTCCTGATCTAGATATTAATCTGGCACCATCGTTCAATTAGTTCGCTATGCATGTTGCATAAGATTTTTCATAATTCTGACCATCCTTTACATTCAGATCTTACCGGACAATAACATCCTGTTCGTAATACTAGGATTGCAGTTAATTCTAATAGTCAGGCGTTCTCTATCATGAGTCTCAATACTACTCCGTATTCTAGAAGTTTTATACCAGCTGAGACCAAGTTGTAGAATGATCTTCCTAATCGGGGAGTTGAATCGGTAGAACGTCAAAAGTTCAAACTAGCACCAAATGTTTTTATGTTGAACAGGCTGACATATGTCTTTTTATAGTTTATGCATGAAATATCTGTTTTAATGTTGTTAATATTCTTAAAATATTTATTTTAAATGTTCATTACTTTTCATATAGTTAATTATTTCCTTTCCCTTCTGGGCTATATTTCCCTGTTGGAGCGGAGCCCTTGTGGTTATACCAAAATGCTTTTCTAACTAAGGTTGTAGCTTACCTAAATAATAATAATAATAATAATAATAATAATAATAATAATAATAATAATAATAATAATAATAATAATAATAATAATAATAATAATAATAATAATAATAATACTTAGATTTAGGAACATTCGTATTTAAGTGAAAGTTCCCTCTTATATCCTGTTTTATGTTAGTAACATAAAATGATAGAAATAGCTTCAAGATGCATGTTAAATCAAAGGTTGACATCATTCCTAATAATTGTTTGTTCTCCAGTCTTTCCCAAGGCATCATCCTTTCGAAAACGACAGCCATTTCTTCTCTCTTTTCGTGTTAGCTTTAAAGAAAGTCATAAAGAAGTAAATGTTAATAGGACTGTAACGTCACAAGGAATTTGGTTTCATACACTTTGCCATCTTTTTTTATTGTCTTTAATAACTACAAAGGAAGACTTTTCCAATGATTGTTATTGCATTTTAACTGAAAACTCTTTAGTAAATTATCAGTATTTTTCATAAACTTGATATTGCTCATTGGAAGGAGTGTTTTCTGGTATTGCTCCGTTTCTTAAGAATTATGATTAGTGTTAATAGAATTGTGACATTATACTTTTGTTTTTCAATCAAAATGGTGAGTTGTCAGTCATTTTTATATTTTAGTTGTTATGAGATCAAGCAAGTATCTTTTCTTCTTTTGCATATCAAAAAAAAATATTTTTCTGTGGAAAATGCGCATAGTGAAATTAAAGAAAATTGACATAGTGTATTAAACTCAAGATTAAAATCTGTTAAACGTATTCCAAATGTTAGTTATTATCTTTACTATTATTCAACTTGCTATAATGTTTTGATGCAATTTTACGAGCATTTTGTATACTCGTTTTAACAATGTCAGCTTATAAATATTGAAAAAGAAACATGCAACAGTAATTTCATCTCTTCATAGAAGGCAATCTTATATTAGCTATGAAAAGTTTGATAAATTGATGAAGCTTTTACCCGAACTAATGTTTGCGCAAATTAAATGACACAATGATGTATTATCCGTTTGTAAAATATGCTTCAGAATGTAAGACTATGAACTTTTGCCTACATTTGGATTCTGTTTGCCCATTATACACATTTTGATCTTGTTCCGATTCATTACTCTTGTATTGAAGTAGCAGGTTGAAGTAGTGTATTCTAAATGCGATGTACTGATATTGATTTTATACGACTAATTCTCTTGTTTGTAACCCTATTGGAGAAAATTACTCCAATAACTTAAAATAAAATACTCTATCCAATAATTACTAACATGCATTAGGAAAATACCTATCAAAATTCATGAGCAACTCAAACTCCTATAATTTAATTTGTTACTTTTGGAGGTAATCGACAATCCACCGATCAAGGGTTATTACCGGACTATTATTATTTTTTCTTTTTACTCAAGTGGCTTCATTTATTCAATCTTGTATATTTACTGTTAGGAATCCATGAATTATAACTGCTGGAATAAAAGATATTTAGTCAATGAATCGTTATATCTTCTCAAATAACATTTAGTAAACCACGTTCTCCTAATACTATTTTCATATGAATTCCATTTACTATTGCGTCTTTATTTGTTTTGTTAAATCCAAATAGATGAACATGGAAAGAAGCATAGCTCAATTAATATTAAGATAAATTACGCTCTGTAATTCTTGGAGACTACGTCAGAGGTGATATTAGACTGGGAAGATAGTTTGGAGATTAAACATGGAATTTTGGATTAGAAGACGTTACATAGGAGAATGAATTATTATCATTATTATTATTATTATTATTATTATTATTATTATTATTATTATTATTATTATTATTATTATTATTATTATTATTACAGGGAAAATAGGCCAGTGAGGAAAGGAAACAAACATAAATAAAATATTTAAAGAACAGTAACATGAAAATAAATATCTCCTTTATAAACTAAAGTTTTTTAACAAAACAAGAGGAAGAGAAATAATATAGAATAGTGTACCCGAGTGTACCCTCAAGCTAGAGAACTCTAACCGAAGACACTGGAAGACTATGGTACAGAGGCTATGGCACTATCCAAGACTAGAGAACAATGGTTTGATTTTGGAGTGTGCTCCTCCTAGAAGAACTGCTTACCATAGCTGAAGAGTCCCTTCTACCCTTACCAAGAGGAAAGTGGCAGTAACCCCTTGGGTGAAGATTTGTTTGGTTACCTCAGTGTTGTCAGGTGTATGAAGAGAGGGGAGAATCTATAAAGAATAGGCCAGACTATTTGGTGTATGTGTGTAGGCAAATGGGAAATGAACCGTAACCAGAGAAAAAGGTCCAATGAAGTACTGTCTGGCCAGTCAAGGGACTCCATAAATCTCTAGCGGTAGTATCTCAACAGGTGGCTGGTGCCCTGGCCAACCTACTACCTCTTAAGCAGTATATCTTAGGAAAAGACGACTGTGAGACCTAAGGAGGCTACATTATGATATGAACACAAAATTAAGAGAGGTGTGAATAGTAAGAGAAAACATCACCATGATAAAATCCCCCGGAAATAAAAAGTTCTTAAGTGCTCTTGAGTTCTCGTCTTTAAATTCCTGCAAAGTATGTAATATTGAGGTAATTTCAAACACTTTCGTCGTATTTTATTCATCTCTCTATTCTCCTTTTCATTTTCTGTTCTTATTTGTTTCTTTCTTTAACAATTAATTCCCTCCTCTTGAGTGGTTTCTTGATGAAGCAAAATTCCATTCATCAGCTTCAAGCTTAAAAACTTTATTTTCAAGAAGTTAGACTGAAAGAGAATTAGAGAAGCAGTCATTTGAAATATATTAGGTTTCCTAAGAGAAAATATATATATTTTTTTTCCAGTTTGTCTATTTTATTCTTATCGGCAATTTTAATTATGATTAAATTTTGAGGATCGTCTATGAGAGGAAGGGTAAGTATCATAATTTTTGGAGTATTAAGGATATTTGCCTTTATAAGTTTGGATAATTTTTAAGTATAAGAAGAAAAGCCCTTCATTCATCTTCACCCTTTTATGCTTTCTTCCTTCATCAGTTTTGAATGACATATATCACCAAAGTTCTCTAAATGTATTTGAAAGAACTTTATAGACTACAGAATCTTAGGTTTACTTATGTACTTTTGAGAAAACGTTTGATTCAAAATTTAAAAATACCATTTTTAAAGCATAAGAGAGTCTTCAGTCCCATTCCAGGGATTCACTGGGCAAACTTACTGAGAGAGAGAGAGAGAGAGAGAGAGAGAGAGAGAGAGAGAGCATATATATGGTTAGTGCTAACAGTGCACCTCTCGCTATACTCTATAGAACTTGCTAAAGAGGCTACAAATTGGTCATTGCAGCGTCACTTCAGTCCTAGCTCCGCCCACTTGTGTTTCTTCCACGCTACCACCTTTTTTTCTAACTTTCCTCCATTTTGCTGTCCAACCACTCTTGATTTTTACTTCATACAGCAATTAAGGGGGTATTTCCCCCTGTTGTACCTAAGTACTGAATGGCTACCCCGATCGCATCACCAGGCTATATGGTCCAAATTCCATATACAAATAAAATGAGAGAGAGAGAGAGAGAGAGAGAGAGAGAGAGAGAGAGAGAGAGAGAGAGAGAGAGAGAGAGAGAGAGAGAGAGAGAGAGAGAAATTCCCATATGCCAGGAATAAATAAGAAAATTAGAAGGGACTAGAAAACCTGACAACGCGTGTACAATAACTTCGATTACTTGGTCTTTTGGAACAGAAAACTGTGATCATATTTTGAACATACAGTACAGGTGCACACGTAAAAAAGATTATAATTCTATTATGAATTATATTTGCACCTTCACTCCGGGTGGGGGTTTAACTTCAATAAACAGTACTTCAACCTTGCAATAATGTGTTTGTAGTCTTTGGTGATGCCTTTTTCTAATAAGGTTACGTGAATGAAGTTCAAGCTAGACTCGGCCCTCGTTTCTTAGATCAGGTAGTCCAACGTGTATTGACTCTGAGTTGGTCAAGGAATGAGTTTGAACGACAGAGTTTCCATTTGAGGTTCAATATTGACCGCTCGTTCAAAAATTCTGATTGTACAGAGCATGAACAAAAATTTGGAATAGATTTAAAAATGCCAAAATAGATACGTCAAAATTGTCGTTCTAATGAAATCTTATTTTCCTGAAAATTCTATAGGAAATGATAAAAAAACATTGAACTGCCTTTGCAAGGTTTTTTCACAGAATGACTAAAGAAATGGCAATTAAGGAAAAGCAATAAAACTAGTGATGATATGATAAATGATAGGCTGCCTTGTTTTGCTTAAGTAAAGGATGAATTTTCACATGTTTTCGGAGTTTGTTCTTGCGGTTTTTCATCCTTATTAACTAGATGGAGAAGTAAGGATTTTTCACGCTTAGTGAAGATCATGCCTTAGGAGTCTAGGTATAAGATTTGGAGGATATTGCAGAAAATTTGTGATGACAAAGGAAAGAACACCAAAGCAAAGTGCAATTTATACGCGCAATTTTTTTTTTTTTTTTTTTTTGCAATTAGTTTATAAAAAATAGACCAAACCTTTTATTTTTCCTTTCCTTGTGGTATTTTGGCATTTGAACATCGTATTACTGTGATCTCTAAGGAAATTTTGTCAGTCTCCTTGGCTTTTGAGAAATACCTGGTTCAGTTTACTACAGAAATTAATGTAGCTTATTTATTGGGAACAAAATTATATGACGATATTTTGCAATACTATTTTGGCTTCGGTATTTCGTTTTATCCGGAGATATTCTCACGGTAATGTAAGAGCCGTGTTAATCATAGCAAAGGCTGTGTTTTATTTTTTCTATTTATTATGGAAACTATTCGAGCAGAAATGGGAGCTGCAAACGCACGCTGAAAATAGTTTTATGTTTCATGTGTCATTTTAGATACGAGTAATAGTGCACATGTATAAATGTATTTGTCATCAATTACTACCGATAGTTAATTTTGTTAGCACAACTTTATGCATCTTTCCCATTTCCTTTTATTTTGTCAGGCAATTTATTTGTTTTCTTATAAATTACCACTCAATAGACACCAGTGTCGCAGGTGACCTACAGGAAAGATAAAAATATCAGTTTCACTTTTATTCTCAGACAGAAAATGGAATGCTGAATTATCTGTGATATTTCTTATTTCACAGTCGAGAAAATTTTGGCAATACGAGGGAACTTCCAATGTATTGAGGAATAACAGTAATTAAATGCAATGCTTCGAATTTACATTTTAATCTCATTGTATTTTCATGGTCTTGTCTTATTTATAGCCAGTAAACGTTATAAATTTATAGAGGAAGGCACACCATTGGTATCGGTTCATGTAAATACAATTTTGTTATTCAAAACACGACCATGTAGTGTTTCCATAACCCACAATGAGACGGAATACGCATGAAATTTACCTCACTCTTAAATGAATTTATTTTGTGTATACATTCTCTACATATCAAAACTACATCATCAGTAGACATTTTACTATTCAAGGCAAACAAAGCATTTTGACTTTCAACAAAACCATAAACACTTTTTTCCTTGTTCATATTCAAATCAAACACAAATATCATAAAATACTGCCGTCATACATGAGCTCCTATCAGCAATCCTTTTAGATAAAGTTTCCTCAACGCTTATGTCATATTTGATAAATTCTTTTGTAACTACATCACAACCTACTCTGTTTCCATTGACAGATCCATCACTGTAAAAGTGTATAACTTTTCCATTTAAATATCTCGATATCTTTTCAATAAATAACTTGTAATTATTTGGGATGACAATCATTTTTCCTAATATCTAATACATTTATTTGTACGGGACTCTTTTCTTAAGCCATGGCTCCATATCAATATTTCGGGTACAGGTACACACGCATATCTTGCATTGTACTCAAACAACATTTGACAAAGTCTTTTGGTATAAGTATTCATCCTAAAGTTTCTAGCAAAGCCAGATCTGTATTGATCTACAGCAGACTTCACCCTATCGTCACCACTTCTAATGAGTCTCAAGGCTGAGTTCCTTTCTCATGATTTCTATTCTTGCTGTCCTCGCACAACCAAATAGAATCCTCATTCCTTCATTTTGCACAACCTCTGATGACCTAATATCCTTATTTGAATAAGACGTCAATAATGGGGCTGAATAATCAATAAAATTCATAACATTACTTAGATATACTAATCTCAGAACAGGTACACCAACACCATTTCATGTAGAGGTTTTAACTTAGATACACATATATTCCTGACACTAGCATTTTGATACATAACATCACTGAAACCGGTATAGTGGGATACCTTTTCCAACCTCCTTCCATTCAACGACAATTCTTGTCCATCTGCAGTTCTTGATTGGAATTTGGTTTTATTTTCATTAATAATTTCAACCCTAAACGAACACATAAACACTTGAGTTCGTCAATAATCTTAGTGAAACTTCTTTCCTCTATTCATTGAATTAGGATATGGTCAGCATAGACGAGAATCTGAGTATTCCCCAAAAAGTTGAAAGAAGTTACATTGCCCAAAAGAATATTGAATAACATGGGGCTCAATACTCCACCTTGCGGCGTACCAAGTTCAAACTCTTTCTCTTCAGATTCCTCTCCCTGAAACCAAACACTTTCCATACAGAAGGAGGTCCAGGTTACCCAACATGAACGGTACCTAATTTACGCTATCATAAAAGAATACAATGGTAGTTATTAGCTTACGTGAAAACACAAAAACTCCTTCGACTAAGATATATTAATATGATCTTACAAGATATCATATTCTCTCACATATTTGCTTGAGTTCCTCTTTTAGGGCATTGGAAGTAGCAGCCCTTGTAACAGGTCTCCTATGATTGTAAACATTATGGTTGTTTTGAATATGATACTGACATATTCTTTAGCTGCCTAAGTAAGAAATGTTTTAACCTGTAATCATTTGATAGTTTAATTTAGGTCCAATGTTGTGTCAGAAATAGGGGAATGACAGATGTTTTACCCTTCAGTCCTTTTATAATTGACTAAATAGTGATATTTAAACATTATAAAAACGTTGCATTACTCTTTGAATTACTACAGGATGAGATGGAGATCATTAAATATATTATAACATTCAATTCATTATTTTATCCCGCTAAAAACAACCCGAAAATTATAAGCTTCCAAAGTTTGAAATCATTATTACAGAACTAATAATGATAGTAATAATAATAATAATAATAATAATAATAATAATAATAATAATAATAATTAGATATTAGTAATTAAATGATAATAATAATAATAATAATAATAATAATAATAATAATAATTAGATATTAGTAATTAAATGATAATAATAATAATAATAATTATTATTATTATCATTATTAAATGCTAAGCTGCAACCCTAGTTGGAAAAGCAGGATGCTATAAACCCAGGGGCCCCAACAGGGAAAAAAGCCCAGTGAGGAAAGGAAACAAGGAAAAATGAAATATTTCAAAGAATAGTAACATTAAAATAAATATTTCCTATATAAACTATAAAAACTTTAACAAAACAAGATGAAGAGAAATAAGATAGAATAGTGTGGCCGAGTGTACCCTCAAGCAAGAGAACTCTAACCCAAGACAGTGGAAGACCATGGTGCAGAGGCTATGGCACTACCCAAGACTAGAGAACAGTGGTTTGATTTCGGAGTATCCTTCTCCTAGAAGATAATTGATTAATAATGATAATTAATAATAATAATTAGTAATGATAATAAATAATAATAATGAAATTAATAATAATATCATTATCAATAATGTTAATAATAATTGATAAGAATCATAATTATTAATAATAATGATTAATAATGATAATAATAATAATTAAATATTAGCAATTTAATGATAATAATAATTAAACAATAATAATAATTAATTAATAATAATAATAACAATAATAATAATAATAATCATAATGAATAATAATAATAATTAATAATAATCATTGATAATAATAGTAAATAATAATAATATTATTTATAATCAATAGTAATTATAATTGATAATAATCATTATTGATAATAATAATTAAAGATAATGATAATGATACGGATAATGATAATAAAGAATAATTGTGATCATAATAAATATGACAACATAACTGGAGAAACAACTAAGCTTGCTCTAATGCGAAGAAAATCATTGTATCGGTAGAACAAACAGTATTTGTCCGCTTCCGATAGTGGCCACTGAAATCTCCAACAAGCACCCTTCCTCTTTACCCAACTGTATCTTACCCCGACTGGTAAGAAAAACAACAGAATATAGAACAAACATAAAAGATGTTTTGCCTGTCACAAACTTCTATGTCCTGAATCTTATGATATTCACAGTCAGCAAGGCTTATGGGAAGTTAGAAAAACAGTCCTAATGTATAACGCCATTTCCCTTACCCTAGTCATGGTATCCTTTTTTCAAAATGAATGGCTTCTTAAAACCTGGTGTAAGCATCTTACACGAGTTGCCTATTTGAGAAACACAAAATTCAGAGAATAATAGAATATCTTTCTTCCTGGAGGCAACTGCAAGGTCTCCAATATTCCCATGTGGTCCAAGAATATTTCAAGACATTGGACGGCGCTGGCAAAGTTTGGGACGTCCTAGTTCCGGATATCAATCTCTTCAGGTTGTCTCGAAAGAAGATACCCCCTAAAACCATTTGTATTTATCTGTAGGAATATACGCCGTACCACCTCCAAAACCAAAATAAATAATCAACACAAGAACAAAAATCGAGAAGAAATAAACATTGATCTCCAGAGTACTCGAAAAACTTGCCAGGTTTTACTCCCCAATCGTTGTTTTTCTTTTCACCTTATGTTCCTCTTCCATTGATAATGCTCCTCCCCTCTTCCAAATGAGAAGAAGTAGTAGATTAAGAGAATAGTCAGGACATCTACAAGTGAAAATCTCTCTTAGTCATGAAATCATTAGGCTACTCTTATAACTACAAGCATGAAGGCAACTGAAAAATATCTAGTGAATTTCATTATTGGACAGTCAAAGACTCAGGACCTTTTGTGGTTACCTTTAGTTTTTGTGGTTACATTTATTAAGAAAAACTCGCAATTATATTTTGCGATGTGCCTAACAAATAGAGTATTCTTACCAATGGTAAAACTCCAAAAATAGATTTATGAAAATTATGGGACAACAATTACCATTCCGATGCCTTTTCAAAACCAAGATGGAAATATGATTTGTGAGAATAAAAATATAACGATTAAAAAGGAAGACTATTCTCCCAAATGAATCATATTTCCCTTATATAATGAAATTAACGAATGATTTAATGTGATAAATATTGTAACGAAAAACAGGAGAATAATTTGCTATGTATTAGTTCATTTTAAGATGACTTCCTTGCACGAGAGAGAGAGAGAGAGAGAGAGAGAGAGAGAGAGAGAGAGAGAGAGAGAGAGAGAGAGAGAAGTTTTTAATCATTACCTGAGTCTACAACATAGAGTAGATGAATAAAGATATTACTTCAGAAGAGACGTAAGATGCATGTAACTGTATGTAACTAGCGACATTATCTTAATATGGATGGTATATTCATATTTTCACACTCATACATATGTACACACACATATGTGTATATATATATATATATATATATATATATATATATATATATATATATATATATATATATATATATATATATGTATATGTATATATATACATATAAATATGCAAGCGAAACAGTACTTTGTTACGCTGGAAACAGGCGAGTGCTTCTCTGCAGGTGACAGGTGTCAAAGAGTCCGGTTCGGTTGACGGGTTGTTCAAACAGTAGGTTAGAGCAGTGAAAGGGAAGGCAGGAGGGAGCGATTCTTCTGGTGGTCACCAATTGTGTGAGAGTGCCGTTAAGTGATAACTGAGAGGCCAAGTGAATGCAAGTAACTTTATTTCAATGGGTCATGGGTTTATACACATGTTGTTTCGAGAACGCCCGTCACAAAAATCAAAATAAAAAAAATTCTTGAACAGGCAAGCATAAACTGGTTGTTATCAGTGGCAGGGGGAATGATATATACAAAATACTTGAATACCATTACAGTATAGGAAAGTGTGTGAAACACATGCGGTATAACGTTGTTGGAATCGGCCTGGCTCACCGAGTATATGAACGCACTGATTCCAGTGAATGAATTCCTTGATCACTTCAGCATCAGCTGTGAATATTCTGTAATTTTTGTGGGTAATGAATCAATAAAGACAGCAATAGCCATTTTTTTAGTTTTATATTTCTGTTCTCCCATCCCTCCACTTCCATTTGTCACAAGCTTTATGGCTTTCCATCAACTTTGAAAATCCATTGTTTTCTTCAATTAATCGTTAATTTCTAATAGAATCATTCCCTCAACTATGCCGTTATAATCTTCAGGCTCTCTTGTTTTATTTGACACCAAACACGGTCACCTCCTGGGAACTTCGACAATAAATTATTTTTTAGTTTATTACTAAAAAAAAAAGAAAGAAGAAAAAAAGACTGGGAACGTCGATGCGATTAACTTTGTAGTAAACCCATACCGAGTTTCAGACAGATCGGCCGAGTGTTGTGAGAGGAGTAAGCTGTTGAAATTAGTGCCTGGAACATTATTTCTTTAAGTTGATAATTATTGGTCCGACACAACTTTCTGTTCAGTGATCAATAACGGTCTCTTTCAGATTCTACATACCAAATTTCACACGATCCGACACTTATTAACAGGTTGAGGAAATTGCATTGTATTTCACTATTTAATTAATTAACAATTAATATCCTAAAAGTTTCCGAGGCACGTTCTGAGAATCGATAGATACTGACCCATTGAAAGTACCTACAAAGGTTCTTAAGGATCGGTTCACGAATGGCGTTGGCAATTTTTTTTTTTTTTTTTTTTTTTTTTTTTTTTTTTTTTTTTTAATATACTCACCAAGAACTACAAGAACAACATGAGTAGTGACTTGAGAGGCCTTCCCATTGTAAAAAGTGATCAGATTTAACGGAACATTAACAAATTCATAAAAAATCAATAATGTGAAATATCACCAAACACTTCGTTTTAAGATAATACTTGTGTACACATTTATCCTTCATCCTCATCTGGCACAACAGTTGAACTCCAATAATAGATCAAAGGATCAAAGGATAAAACATAGCTCATTTATCCAGCTAAAGAATAGGGCAATATTAAATTACAAACATTTCTTACTGTTTAAAAACTACATGTGACCAAGTACAATGGCTGACGGCAGTAACAATCTCTTGTAAGATTATATTAATGTATCTCAGTTGAAAGAGGTTTTGTGTTTGGATGTAGGCTAATATTTACCTACTGTTTGTTTAGGATGACGTCATTCATCTAATGTTTATGTTGGACATCCTGGACCTCTTCGGCATAGACTCCACCTCCATCAGTAACATCAGATCCGAGGTGTAGAATTTCCTTTAAAATAAACCTAAAATTAATTCACGATTTAGCGCAAGTAGCCTGAGTGGGGAATGAAAATCAAATCATAAGGCTGACATATATCTGTTTGAAGATTTTATTTTTGTTTGTGAGGGAATAAAATTCAATAGGCTTTTCATCAACTACCGACACATTTTCATAAATTATTTCACTTACAATTTTTTTTTTATTGTGTAGTTTTCAAGAAGATTACGGTGATTCATTGATCATTAGATTTTCATTATTTTTCAAAAAAATGAGACGTCAGTCTCATCATATTATCAAATTTGGAATAAAGATTTTACGTTCAAAACATCAGTTGCTTACGCACTAAGATGTCCAACCTTCAGAAACCAAAGATATGTTAATTAAAAGCAAGATAAAGCTATAATTATTAGAACAATTATCCTAATTGAGAAATATACTCTAACTAAATTATAATTATACTTTAATCCTAGCGAGAATGATATCAACATCTCGCATAATCAAAGCTATGTTTAGGATGTCTTCGGTCGCTCTTGTTCGTTTCTTCACAAGTTTCATCCTTTAGGACAAAGCATTCCAGACTCACTCACTACACTACCACACCTTATAGAATCGATGTAAATTTAAATAAAGGCAATACAACATCGGTTGTTGATGTGTGTGTGTGTGTCTGTGTGTGTGCGTGTATGTGTGAGCGTGTTTGCGTACTGCAGAGAACAATTAGTGTGAAATAAAAAATATTCGATAATAATGAATCATTCTTAATATCAATTAATGTCAGAAGTAGATGTCAACGTTCATTACCAGAACGGATAAATTCTTTCTGATAGCGCCCCCCCCCCACCCCCGGCTAACACCCCCCCCCCCAATCCCCGCCACCCCCCAACCCCCGCCACCCCCCACGCCATCCCCCCCCCCCCCCTTGGTAAAAGAAAAAAAAAAAAAAAAAAAAAAAAGCTTCGACAATACAGCTTCTTACCCTCCAGAGAGAACCCCAGCGATAGGACCTCTTCCTGGAAAATGGGTCTCTGGGTTCCTTCGGGAGACACCAAAGGTGGTCTTCTTGGATAAACCGAAAACCTTTGATTCCTCCGGAATCGCCGGAGGTGATTTCATGGTGCATTTTGATTAAGCTTGATAATAGAAAAAAGACAGATGACCCTTCTCCTGCTTCCCTATGAGGCTCCAGAGACTTTTAATTCTCTCCAAAGTCACACGATGTCTCCAAAGTCTTCAAAAGAATATCACGACTTCAAGATCGCTGAAACCTTTACAATCTAAGGATCAGCTACTTGCTTCTAAAGATCGGAAATAACAGTCCCTCAGAATTATATCATCCCTTCCAACATTCGTGGAGATAAATTGTGATTTACAAAGACCAAAAATCTCCGGAGCTTCAGATGTTGGCTTCAATGGATAACACAGTCTTCAAGGGATTGGAAGAGCAGCATCTGTCTTTTTCTATTACAAGGCTAAATCAAATGAATGAAGGAAGCACCTCCGGCGATTCCGGAGGAATCAAGGGGTCTAGGTTGAGCTGAGAGCCCATCCTCCAATCCTCCTCCTTCTCAATCCTTTCCTCCTCCTTTCCTCCCCCCTTCTCACTCCCTTCCTCCTCCTTTCCTCGCCCCTTCCCACTCCCTTCCCCTCCTTTCCTCAACCATCTCACTCCCTTCCTCCTTCTCTCCTCTCCCCTCTCACTCCCCTCCCCCTCCTATCCTCCCTCCTTCTCACTCCCTTCTCCCCTCTTTCCTCCTTCTCAATCCCTTCCTCCTCCTTTCCTCCCCCTTTCTCACTCCCTTCCTCCTCCTTCCCTCACCCATTCCCACTCCCCTCCTACTCCTCTCCTCTTCTCTCTCACTCCCTTCTTCCTCCTCTCCTCTTCCCTCTCACTCCCTTTCACCTCCTTTCATCCCTCCTTCTCAATCTCTTCCTCCTCGTTTACTACCCCCATCCCACTCCCTTCCTTCATTTACTGCCCCTTCACACTCCCCTCCTTATCCTATCCTCCCTCCTTCTCACTCCCTTCCTTCTCATTTCCTCCCCATTCTCACTCTCTTCCCCTTCTTTCCTTCCCCCTTCCCACACCCCCTTCCTTTCCTCCTCCCTTCTCACTCCCTTCCCTTCCTTTTATCCCTCCTTTTAACCCACATCCTCCTCCTTTCCTCCCTCCTTACCTCTCCCTTCCCCCTCCTTTCCTCACTCCCTTTCTCCTCCTTTCTTCTCTCCTTCACTCTCCCTTCCCTCTCATTTCCTTCCCCCTCTCACTACCTTTCCCCTCCTTTCCTCCATCCTTCCCACTCCCTTCCCCCGCATTTCCTTCCCCCTCTCACTACCTTCACTCCACTCCCTTCCCCTCCTTCCCTCATTTCCTGCACTCCTTATCCCCTCCTTTTCTCCACTCCCTTTCCCCTCATTTCCTGGCCACTTATCACTCCCTTCCCATTCCTTTCCTACCTCCTTCCCACTCCCTTCCCCCTCATTTCCTTCCCTTTCTCACTACCTTCGACCTACTTTCCTCCTTCCTTCACGCTCCCTTCCCCCTCCTATACTCCCCCCATCTCAGTCCATTCCCCCTCCTTTCCTCCCTTCCTCTTACAACCTCCATCCTCCTTTCCTCCTTCCTTCTCACTCCCTTCCTACTCCTTTCCTCCCGACTTCCCACTCCCTTCCCCTCCTTTCCACCCTGCTTCTCACTCCGTTCCTCCTCCTCTCTTCACCCCTTCCCACTCCCTTCCCCTCCTTTCCTCCTTGCTTCTCACTCCGTTCCTCCTCCTTTCCTCACCCCTTCCCACTCCCTTCCCCCTCCTTTCCTCCCCCTTCTCACTCAGTTCCCCCTCCTTTCCTCCTTCCTTCCCACTCCCTTCCCCCTCCAATCCTCCCTCCTACTCAGTCCCTTCCTCCTCCTTTCCTCCACCCTACCCACTACCTTCACCTCCTATCCTCCCCGTCCCAACTCCATTTACCCTCCTTTCGTCCTTCCTTCTACCTCCCTTCCCCCTCCTTCCCTCCTCCTTTCCCCCTCCTTTCTCTATCACTTCCTCATCATTTCGTCTCCCCTTTCACTACCTTCCCCTCCTTTCCTCCCCCTTCCCACTCCATTTCCCCTCATTTCCTCAGCCTTCTCACTCCCTTCCCCCTCCTTTCCTCCCTCCTTCTCACTCCCTTTCCCATCATTTCCTTCCGCCTCTCACTACCTTCCCCCTCCTTCCCTCCTTTCCTCAACTACTTTCCCCTACTTCCCGCATTTCCTCCACTCCCTTCCCCCTCCTATCCTTCTTACTTCTCATTCCCTTAAACCTACCTTTCCTCCCTCCTTCCCACTCCCTTCCCCCTCCTTTCCTCCCTTCTTCTCAATCCCTTCCCCCTCATTTAATGTCACATTTTCACTCCTTTCCCCTTCATTTTCTCCCTCATTTTCACTCCCTTTCCCCTCCTTTTATCCACCCTTCTCACTCCCTTCCCCCTTCTTTCCTCTCTCCTTCTCACTCCCTTCCCCTCTTTCCTCCACCCTTTTTCACTCCTTTTCCCTATTTTACATGGTCTATCATTCGCTATCATCATCATCCATGATTAGTCAAATGCTAGAAAAAGGCCTCAGATATGTTTGTCCACTTCTGTCCGTTTACGGTCTTCTATGCAAGTTTATATCTGCATTTTTTTTTTCATGGTTTATCATTCGTCATCATCAACATCATTCATGGTTAGTCGAATGCAGGACAAAGACCTCAGATATGTTCGTTTACTCCCGTTTGTTTAGGTCTTTCTATGCCAGTTTATATCTGCAAATTTTCATTCATAGGTTATCATTCGTTATCATCATCATCATCCATGATTAGTAGAATGTAGGACAAAGAACTCAGACAGGTTTTTCCACTCCCGTTTGTTTATGGTCTTTCTATGCCAGTTTATATATGCAATTTTTCATTCATGGATTATCAATCGTTATCATCATCATCACCCAGGATTAGTCGAATGCAAGACAAAGGGCTCAGCCATGTTTAACCACTCCCGTCTGTTTCTGGTGTTTTTGTGACATTTTATATTTTATAACTTCGACAATAAATTATTTTTAGTTAATTACTAAAAATCATGAATAAAAATTTACAGATATAAACTGGCGTAGAAAAACCATAAACAGAAGGGAGTGGACAAACAAGTCTGAGGCCTTTGTCCTGCATTCTACTAATCATGGATGATGATGATGATAACGAATGATAATCCATGAATAAAAATTTCCAGATGTAAACTGGCATAGAAAGACCATAAACAAAGGCGAGTGCGCAAACATGTCAGTGGCCTTTGTCCTTCATTCTACTAATCATGGATGATGATGATGATGATAACGAATGATAAACCAGGAATAAAAAAATTCTGATATAAACTATCATAGAAAGACCACAAACAGACAGGAGTGGACAAACATGCGTGAGGCCTTTGTCCTGCATTCGACTATTCATGGACGATGATGATGATAACGAATGATAAAACATGAATAAAAATTTGCAAATTTAAACTAGCATAAAAAGACCATAAAAAAACGGGAGTGGACAAACATGTCTGAGGCCTTTGTCCTGCATTCGACTAATCATGGATGAAGATGATGATGACAACAAATGATAAACCAGAAAAATAAAATGTTGGTGTAAACTGGCATAGAGAAACCACAAACAGACAGGAGTGGACGCACATATCTGAGGCCTTTGTCCTGCATTCGACTAATCATGGATGATGATGACAACGAATGATAAACCCTAAAAATTATTTGTGATTATAAACTGGCATAGAAAGACGATAAACATTCGGGAATGGAAGAACATGTCTGAGATGGAGGGAAGAAAGGAGCGCTAGTGAAAAGAAGGAAGGAAAGGAGGGGGGGGGGTGGAATGAGAAGGAGGGTGGAGAGGAGGGGAAGGGAGAGGAAATGGGTAGGAAAGGAGGGGGAAGGGAGTGAAAAAAGTGGGGGAAATAAGGTGAAGGGCTTGAGAAGGACGGAGGAAAGGAGGGAAAGGAAGTGAGAAGGGGGAAGAAAGGACGGGTTGGGAGTGAGAAGGAGGGAGGAAAGGAAGGAAAGGAAAGGAGAGGGGAGAGGGAGTGTGAAGGAGGAAGGAAAGGGGGAGAAGGGAGTGAAAAGGAGGAAGGAAAGGGGGAGAAGGGAGTGAAAAGGAGGAAGGAAAGGGGGAGAAGGGAGTGAAAAGGAGGAAGGAAAGGAGGGGGAAGGGAGTGAGAAGGAGGGTGAAAGGGAGGGGGAAGGGAGTGAGAAGGAGTGGGGGAAGGGAGGAGAGGTGGAGGGAGGGAGTGAGAAAGAGGAAGGAAAAGAGTGGGTAGGGAGTTAAAAAGGTGGAGGAAAGCAGGGGGAAGGTAGTGAGAGAGGAGAAGGGAAAGGGGAAGGCAGTGATAAAGAGGGAGAAAAGGAGGGGGGAGGGACTGAGAAAGGGTGAGGAAAGGAGGGGAAGGGTGTGAGTAGTGTGGAGGAAAGGAGGGGTAAGGGAGTGAGAAGTGTAGAGGAAAGGAGGGTGGAAGGGAGTGAGAAGGGTGGAGGTAAGGAGGGGAAGGGAGTGAGAAGGGGGAGGAATGGAGTGGAACGGGGTGAGGAAGGAATAGGAAAGGAGGGGGAAGGGAGTAGGGAGGAGGGAGGAAAGGATGGGGAAGGGTGTGACAAGAGGGAGGAAAGGAGGGGGAAGGGTGTGACAAGAGGGAGGAAAGGAGGGGGAAGGGAATGGGAAGGGGGAGGAAAGGAGGAGGAAGGGAGGGAGGAGGGAGGGAGGAAAGGAGGGGGAAGGGAGTGAGAAGGGGAGTAAAGGTAAGGAAGGGAGAGAGAAGGAGGAAGGAAAGGATGGGGATGGGATCGTGAAGTGGGGAGGAAAGGAGAAGGAAGGGAGTGAGAAGAGTGAGTAAAGGAGGGGAAGGGAGTGGGAAGGCAGGAGGAAAGGAGGAGGAAGGGAATGGGAAAGGGGGAGGAAATGAAGAGGAAGGGATTGAGAGGGAGGAGGAAAGGAGAGGGGAAGGGAGTGAGAAGGAGAGAAGATGGGAGGGGAATGGGAGTGTTAAGGGGTTAGGAATAGAGGGGAAGGGTCCCTCTGGGTGGTTTCAGAGGATACCCATGATTTCTCCGGAATCGCCGGAGGTGCTTCCATCAATCATCTGATTTAGCCTTGTCATAGAAAAATACAGATGTTGCTTCTCCTACCATCTGCAATCCCTTGAAGACAATGTGAACCTTTGAATCCGACATCTGAGTGTCCGGAGACTTTTGGTTGTTTGTAGATCACAATCTGTCTTCAGGAAACGATGGAAGGGATGATAGAATTCTGAGGATATGTTATTTCCGATTTCTAGAAGCAGGTGACTTTATACCAGTACAATACCAGATATTGCCGACAGAGTCAATATTGAGATTTTGGTGGAAAAAACAAAAAAACATTTTTGTTTAATGATATGAATCCACTAAGTCTATTTGCCCTAATATGGAAAATGTTGAATTTCCATAATCATGAGCTGTCAGCTTCAGCTTCTATCGATATCTATCGTACATTAACATTAATCATTTAACATCGAATAAGCCTTCAGACATTGATAAATTCATAAAGCGGCAGCGAAGACTCCTTCAATCCTGATGAAGGAAATCTCCGAATCCAACTTGTTTTTTCCTGCTCCTTAGATCGTAAAGATTTAAGCGATCTTGAAGACGTGTAACTCTTTTGAAGACTTTGGAGACAGCGTGTGACTTTGTAGAGAACTAAAAGTCTCCAGAGCCTTTATGGAAATTTCACGTGATCATAATGTCTTCAAGGTATTGTGGAAGGCAAGAGAAGGGTCATCTGTCTTTTTTTAATATAAAGCTGAATCAAAATTAATAATGAAATCACCTCCGGCGATTCCGGAGGAATCAAGGGTTTCCGGTTCTTCCAAGAAGACCACCTTTGCTGCCTCCCGGAAGAGCTTAAAGACCCATTTTCCACCAAGATGGGCTATCGGTGGGGGTCCCTCTGGAGGATAAGAAGCTGGATTATCGAAGTTTTTTTTTTTTTTTTGTGGTGTGGGAGAATCAATCAAAAAGCATTTGGCCGACCTGCTGATAAACGCTAACACATATATCTGACGTCTAAATGATATTAAGAATAATTCATTATCATCGAATATGTTTTACTTAATAATGATCTACTTCTGCAGTATTCTCACACACGCACACACACATTCTCTCTCTCTCTCTCTCTCTCTCTCTCTCTCTCTCTCTCTCTCTCTCTCTCTCTCTCTCTCTCTCTCTCTCTCCTCTCTCACCCAGATATATATATATATATATATATATATATATATATATACATATATATATATATATATATGTGTGTGTATATATATATATATATATATATATATATATATATATATATATATATATATATATATATATATCACAAGCACAGGTGATTTCAATCAATGTAAATATCACCCACGAATGGCATTTAATACCGAATTCTATCTTGGGAATATATATCCACTTGGAATCCATTTTATAGTAACAGCTTCTGGCCGGGTGAAGATTCGACCCCCCCCCCCCCCCCCCCACCCCCCTGTTCGGCTGGAAACCATGCCTGCAGGGACTCTACTGAATGAGCTATAAAGAGAGATAAAAGTTTATGACAAGTCCCCGTACATATTCCTGTCGAATTCAGGAATCTGTTCATACACTTGAAATAAACCCATCTCCACCATGATAGCTGAATCGTAAGTTTGCAACACGTGGTTATTATAAATGAATATATAGCACAAGCACACGTGATTTCAATCAATGTAAATATCACCCATGAATGGAATTTAATACCGAATTCT
>NC_090763.1:24628699-24633699 GCF_036898095.1 Palaemon carinicauda | reverse complement strand
GGAGTAAAGTACTTTCGGTTTATATATATGTATATATATATATATATATATATATATATATATATATATATATATATATATGTATATATATATATATATATATATATATATATATATATATATATATATATATATATATATATATATATATATATATTGAAATGTCCTTTCTTTTAAGTCCCTTTTTTTCATTTTCTTTCGATTGTATAATCTTTTGTTCTGCATTTTCTATCTTACATTTTATTTCCATCATATTCCACACATTTTTTTCTTTTGCAAGATTTTTCTTCCACTTTCCAATTTTTTTTAAATAAGATCCTTCTGTCTCTTGGTATGCATGTCTTTTGTTTATTGTTTTTTTTTTTTTTTTTTTTTTTTCGGTGCATATTTTTCAACAATTTTCTCCAGTATTTTGTACAGAATGTCCGTATTTACCTGTATATTATCACTTACAAATACATTTTTCCATTCTTTGTTCAGTTTTTCATTTATTTCTAACCATTTTATATTCTTACTATAAAAATTATATTTTCCATATCCTTCCCAACGTTTTGTGCTTTGATTAATTCTGCAATCACTTGCTTTGGAATGGACTATTAATTCTATGACATTGTAGTCTGAAATTCCTGTGTTATAAACTATTATTTCTTTAACACAATTCACCTCATTCACAAATACTAGATCTAGGATATTTTCCTTTCTTGTTGGAATGTGGTTTATTTGTTGCAAATTATTTTTTAATAGCATATCTTGAAGCTTTTCAAATTGCCTCTTATCTTCTGCGCTACTATTACTCTCTTTTTTATATGTATACATACAACTACGTTCTTCTATCCGTTTTTTACAATCCAAGAAAGGAAATTTAAAATCTCCGGATAGGTATATTCCAGTCTTTATGGTATTTAGGGGTCTGTAAACTACAATATTCACTAGTTTTTCAAATTAAATGCTACCGCAATCAATTCACATTATGTATTGCTGTATTTTTCACAGACTTTTCCTTGATTTATGTCTCTTCCATATATTGCGGTTCCCCCTTGATTCCTATTTGTTCTGTCTGATTTATAAGTTTGGAAGCCCTTTATCTGGTCATCACTGCCAGTCTCTTGGGAATACCATGTTTCGCTTATATTTAATATATCTATTTTTTCAATTTGGGTTAGTCTTCTAAGATCTCTATTTTCCTTTTAGAGTTACTCGTGACTAAACCCTGTGCATTCATCACTATTATGGTTTGTGTTTCATCCCCATTATTTAATATTGGTAATAATATGGATTCTCCCATGCTTCCTTCCTGTTCTGATATGATGTTCTTTTCTTCATTTCCAGGAATTCTGCCATTAAAAAATCCAACTTTCCTATTATATTTGCTCTTTCGCCTTCATGTTTATTTGTGTGTGTATACCTGCAATTATCCCCATATCTGCACCAACCCCTGACATTATAGATGCATTCTTTGTAGTTGGGCTCTAAATGTACATATTTTGGTTGAAAGGCATCATATCTTGCGGTCTTTGGTGCAGAGCGTGGTATATACGCGGCCTGCTTTTTTGTTTCTTTATTTGTTTCATTTTTGCTTTCATATTTCTTTTCTGTTTGCTGAGTTTTCTTACTTGCATTCATGGTTGCAGGATGCATATATCGACATTTTTTGTTGAAACCGCATCCTTTTCCTTCTTTTAGGTTTTTGCATATTTTTGGATGGAGATCTCTGCATTCGTCTCCATATCTGTCTAAATACGCACATTTACCATATATTTCATAATTATGGCATATCTTTGAATGTTTGTAGTAGCATCTTTCGCCAAATCTGCAATTCCCTCTTTTCAGCAAATTGCAGACTATATCTTTCTTTACTTTTTTCTTGTTCTTGCTCTTCCCTAAAAGTATGTAAGGTCCGGGTAGAGTCTCTTGGGTCTATCATTTGTTTCCATCTGATAATTTATTTCTTCGTAAGTATGTTGTTGGATGGCATCATAAGTTATATCAATGATTTCCTCTGCATCCTTACACATATCCTGTTAATTTTTTCTTCTTCTTCTTCTTCTTCTTCTTCTTCTTCTTCTTCTTCTTCTTCTTCTTCTTCTTCTTTATCTTCAACTATTTGTAGATTTAGTCTCGACTTTATTATATTTTCTATCCAGACTAAGCATGTTGAACAGAATACCTTTGAGTCTCAATTTTTCATTTTTTGCTGTATTACCAAAAACATGGAACTAATAAAACCCGATACCAATCAGGTATCAGGAACCTTTCCGATCTAAAAGGGCACCCCTGTCAGTTGGTGCAAATATGCATCACATTTTCTAATCAGTTGTTGAGGATTTTTAATGGAATATCATATCTTATATATACTGCACCATTTTGGCATTCTTTTTCCCAATGCATCAATTAGCATATTCACCATATTGGACTTCTTATTGTTCTTTGATGGAATGTGTTGATTGATGTAAACTTTCTTTATAAGTCTCTTTATCACTTGGATTTTCTTTGGAATTTCTTCTATTATTTTGCTGATGTTTCCTGCAGATTTGCTCCAGTTTGTTGGATCATATTGTTTCAATATGTCTGCGAATAGTTTTCCGTCACACTGGTTGGAGTTACTAGGGACCTCTGTTATCAGACGGTCAATTTCTTGTTTCGCCAACTCAAGGAATTTACTTTTGCTGACTGCAGCAATGTCCCTCCAAGCTTTGCCTGTATTATAGAGCGCCATCTCGATGAGATTTTTAGTAATTCACAAGATAACTATCCTATGCCGATGTTTTATCCCACTTTTATGTCCTCAAAATAATCACCGACTATTCACGAAAACTTGTAGCTATATTGCACTCGATAGCCTTTGGTTATCCGCGTTAAATTAGGGTATTTATAGGGTCGCACAAGTGTATTCACTCACTGGCATACAGAAACACGAGAGAGAGAGAGAGAGAGAGAGAGAGAGAGAGAGAGAGAGAGAGAGAGAGAGAGAGAGAGAGAGAGAGAGAGAAGGAAGATTTGCCCTCTACTTTTATGATATTTTCATGAACATAGAATTTCAAAGCCAATGTAATACATGCCTTGAATGCTGATTCAAGTGAGAGTTTTAATTATATTGCCTTTAATATCAAACTATGGTAAACAAAGCCAATACCTCGATATAAATGATATATTAATTGGTCTTTCCTCTCTCACCAATCTTTGACAAAGACTGGCTATTATGATTTTTAATGACGAATTTATAAAATTTATCAAAAATACATCGACAAAAATAAACCGAAATATGTTGGATATAAATAAAAAAAAAGTGTATATATTAGATGAATATTTATTTCAACTGTTATAATCTTATATCTTTGCTTGTTTTATCAAATGGTCATAAGATGTAAGAGAGTTGTTTTAAAAAATGTCTCTGAATTTCAAGTTTGAAATCCATCATAGTAAAATAGTTTAACATAATCCATATATAATTTCTTAATAAGTAGCCATTAACTGCGTAAGTCAAATGAGTTCTACGGGTCCTAAAGTAAAGCAAAAATTCAAATAATTTAAATTCAGATTACATTCACTAGTTTTTGGTGATGCTTGTTAGCCAAATACATAATTTTCTAACCTCCCGCAAAGCCAGAGGAATGACGAACAAATGATCATGTCTGGCATGGGAGATTCTAGATGTCATCTTTAAAAAGGAACCACGAGTCAGCCCTTTGAAAATTGATATAGCTCACCTGGAGAAAGGTTTCTTGCATTCTAGAAGTGATTTCGCCACTGTAGGGTGTAGTGCTTTGATAACACCTCGAAGATAAAGACCTTTTAATTTCCTCCCCTAATTTGTCAAAACATTTTCAAAAGCGGAAACTGAAATCTGATCTACAATTGAAGAATAAAGAGGGAGATCCTCTATATAATTAATAAAGGGTGGGATTTATCAAAACAAAAACACGGATATATCCACAGTCACACAAACAACACAAGAGAGAGAGAGAGAGAGAGAGAGAGAGAGAGAGAGAGAGAGAGAGAGAGAGAGAGAGAGAGAGAATATAATTTCCTTCTTATATGTTTTTATTAATGTTAAGAATTACCTATGTGATAATAACTATGATTGTCCCTAAAATGACCGGCCAGGCCAAAGAAGATTGGCAGGCAATTTCATTCATGCGTAAAATACCTTGATTTATGGATACACACACTTATAAAAAAGGATGGTTTTAACTCTAAATAGTCAATTGCTTTAGTAAGACGGTAGTTATTTCTTTGCAATAAGTAAGCATAATATACTCTGAACTACAAAAGTACTGGTAGAACATTAGAATTTAAATGGAAAGACATTATTTGTTGTCACTGGATATAGGATTCGAACCAAGGCCTTCTCTGTGAACTCTTGACATTTTCAGCCCTCTCCAAATTTTATCAAAAGATATTTTAGTCTATGTACAACACCTGTCCCTTTTGAGTGAGGATGCCTTAATGTGTGGAAAGGGTTTGTGTATCGCCATGACAAGCAAAGTTGTACTAGTCAGGGCCATCCATACTATAGTCTATTTTTTTCTTAGCGGTGCATTTTGCACCGACTGACAGGGGTGCCCTTTTAGCTCGGAGAGGTTTCTGATACCTGATTGGTATCGGGTTTTATTAATTCCATGTTTTTGGTAAATTCTGGTATTTAAAGAAAGTTTTATAATAACATGTTTAACTTATGCTGAGTGTAATTTATCCCAATTTGTGTCAAAATATGTGAAAAATTACAAAATTACAAAGCGGGCATTCGAAAATAAGCTGCTGTCGTTGACTTCGGCGGACTGTGTGATTACATTTAGATTTACCATGACAATGCTTTATAATATATTTATTCTTTAACATTGTTTATTAACAAAACATATTTTTGATGAAGAAATATAGGTTAGTAAATAAGTTTTGATTCACATTACTTGGTAATTATTTGAGAAGAATGAAGGTGTTCGGACAAAAATACTTCCGACCAATCAGGTATCAGGAACCTTTCCGAGCTAAAAGGGCACCCC
>NC_090763.1:24611170-24625699 GCF_036898095.1 Palaemon carinicauda | reverse complement strand
TTTCTAATCTTTTCTTTTTACAGGATGCAGGAACGGGCGTGCGATTTTTGGTAGACACGGGTGCTTGTCGTTCTCTTTTGCTAAGGAAACTCTTCAAGGCACAACGTAGTCTGTCTACATCTGCCGATGTCCGCTTGGTAGCTGCCAACGGATCTGCGATACCCACCTACGGTTACGAGAACCTCACATTATCGTTCGGAAGCGGTAAATTCAATTGGAAGTTTCTCGTTGCTGACGTCACAATACCAATCCTCGGTGCGGATTTCCTCTCTCATTTCCACCTTCTGGTCGATGTCGCCCACCGACGATTGGTCAACGCAGACTCGTACTTGTCGACACCTCTTCAACCCGCCCCCTCTAACCTCGCTCTCCACATCAGCGCACCCACGGATGCTTACGCCCACCTCCTCACGTCGTACCCGGAAGTTTTCCATCCAGAACTTCGCCAAACGCCCACGGTTCCTGCCAAGCACGGTATTTATCACCATATCAAGACGACGGGACCCCCAGTCTTCGCAAAATTCAGACGTCTGGCACCGGAACGATTGGCAGCCGCCAAACAGACAATCGCCGAAATGGAGAAAATGGGCCTTTGCCAAAAGGCCTCCAGCCCATGGTCGTCACCCTTACACATCGTTCTGAAGAAAGACGGCTCCCTCCGTCCGTGCGGGGATTACAGGCGCCTGAACATGCAAACAGAACCGGATCACTACCCCCTCCCAAACATTGCCGATGTAACCTCCTACCTGCACAAAGCGAAGGTTTTCTCTACGCTTGACCTCCTGAAAGGGTATTATCAGGTGCCTATGAACCCAGAAGACATCCCCAAGACTGCCATCACCACTCCGTTTGGCACATGCACCTTCAATTACTCCTGTTTTGGTCTTCGTAATGCTGGGGCAACGTTTCAACGTCTCATGTATGGCATCTTAGGGGACCTCCCTTTTTGTGTATGTTATGTGGACGACATACTTGTGTTCTCCTCCTCAAAAGAGGAACACCTCCGTCACCTGCGCATCGTGTTCGACCCCCTGCAACAAAACGGCCTTGTAGTCCGGTACGACAAGTGTACCTTTGGCGCCAACGAAGTGTCGTTCTTAGGGCACCGTATCACTCCTGAAGGAGTCCATCCCCTCCCTGAGAAGGTAGCAGCCGTTCAGAATTTCCCCGCGCCCTCGACCGTCAAAGCTCTGCAGGAATTCTTGGGCATGATCAACTATTATCACCGTTTTCTGCCAGCCATTGCCGCCACTCTTGCTCCCCTCTACGCCTCCCTCAAGGGCAAGCCAAAGGACCTGAAGTGGGGTCCCCTTCAAGAAGCAGCCTTCTGCAATGCAAAGAAGCCCCTATCAACTGCTGCGGCTCTCACTTTTCCTATCCTTCTCTCCAACGATGCCAGCGACGTCGCTATTGGTGCAGTACTCGAGCAGGTGGTGAAAGGCTCGCCCCGCCCATTGGCCTTCTTCAGCAGAAAACTGTCCAAGGCAGAATCGGGTTATTCTACCTTCGATCGAGAATTGCTGGCGGTGCACTTGGCTGTCCGTCACTTTCGCCATTTCTTAGAAGGACGCCCTTTGTCATTCGCACAGACCACATGCCTCTGGTGCACGCCTTCACTAGACAGTCTGACGCCTGGTCCCCCAGTCAACGCCGACATCTCTCCGCCGTGGCTGAATACAATTGCACCCTCCAATACGTCCCTGGGAAAATTAATCCCGTTGCCGATGCCCTGTCAAGAAACACGTTGGCTGCCGTTCAACTGGGATTGGATTACAACGCCCTGGCTGAAGCCCAACGACAGGATCCAGAGTATCAAGCTTGTAGGACATCCTGCACGTCCCTCCGTTGGGAAGATTTTCCCCTCGAAGACTCCAACACCACCCTCCTCTGTGACGTCAGTACTGGTAGACCACGACCTTGGATTCCTGCTCCCATGCGCCGACAGGTGTTTGATTTCATCCACGGCCTTTCACATCCCTCGTGCCGTTCTACTGCACAGCTGCTGAAGGCAAAGTTCATTTGGCACGGCATTTCTAAGGATGCTACGGATTGGGTCCGCGCCTGTACTTCTTGCCAAACTTCCAAAGTACATCGACACACGGATTCAGGAGTGGGCACCTTTCCTCAACCTCAGCGTCGTTTCGCACACATTCACGTCGACGTTGTAGGCCCCCTACCCACATCACAAGGACATCGTTACCTGTTTACCGTCATCGACCGCTCCACTCGTTGGCCTGAAGCCATTCCCATGGAAACTGCAACGTCCGCCTCATGTACATCTGCCTTACTCTCTGGATGGATTTCAAGATTCGGTATCCCTGAGCATATTACTTCTGACAGGGGAACCACCTTCACCTCTCAATTGTGGACGTCATTAGCGAAACTCCTGGGCATCACCCTACATCAGACAGCGGCTTACAACCCCGCTGCCAATGGAATGGTTGAACGTTTTCATCTCACCCTCAAAGCAGCTTTGATGTCCCGCTGCAAGGATTGCAACTGGTTTACTCAGCTTCCCTGGGTCCTCCTTGGACTAAGGACCACTCCTAAAGATGCCCTCGACGTCTCGGCAGCTGAAATGGTGTATGGCGATCCGTTGGTCGTCCCTGCCGAATTTTTTCCTTCTACAACCTCCTCCGACGATCTCCAGCGCATACGTCACGTCGTGGGAAAATTTACTCCGTGCCGCCAGACTTACAAGCCCCTGGCGAAGCATCACATACCAACGGACTTGCACTCTGCAACGCACGTCTTCCTGCGCAACGACACCAGCAAGCCACCACTAACGCCCCCTTACACGGGCCCTTTCCTTGTGATCCGACGCAGTCCGAAAGCATTCCTCCTAAACATTCGGGGCAAAGAAGACTGGGTCTCCATTGATCGTCTAAAACCTGCTTATCTTCTGCCAGATGACCCGCCTACAGTTCGCCTCTCTAGAACAGGGCGCCCTATTTAACATGTACAGTATGTCATTTTTAGGGGGGGAGCCATGTACCAACCGTGTTTCACACAATTGTACATAATTCCTTTTGTATATATGATGCTTGTATCTTCGCTCTTCCCTCGCACTAAAACGAACATGAAAATTCATGTCTGGTTTTTCCTCTGTAATATTGTCTGTCTTGTGAACTTGTCATGTCCTGTTGCCTTGAGGTTTTGTATATAAGGAGAATGTTCTACAATAATAGAACTCAGTCGTTTCCAACCTGCATTTAAGTTCACAGCCTTACTCGGCGCCGTCACAGGCATAAGAGATAAAAGCCAAGATCTATAGCACAGTAAACTGTTAATGTATGGATCGGAAGTGTGGGCTCTAAGACAAAAAGAGGAAGCAAAGCTTGAGAGAACAGATGAGATTGCTGAGGTGGATTATGAGAATATAACTGCTTGAAAGATTGGAAAAAGAGGAAATAGGAAGAATGGCAAGTGTAGTAAAGATTACAAAGATGATAGGAGTGTCATGACTGAGATGGTGTGGGCACGTGTTGAGGATGGATGGTAGTCAAGGGAATGAGGAGGCCTTGGGAGGAACCTTCTAGGGATGAGAAGATCGAGAAGGAGGCAGAAAATTAGATGGAGAGATAGGGTGAAGGGTCATATGGAGAGAAGAGGTTTGGTGGAAGACTATGCCTTTGATGGAAGGCATTGGAGAGGGTGTATCAGGCAACCGACCCCTTAATATAGGGATAACAGTGGGAAAGAAAATAGGTCTACAAGCTGTAGTCATCAGCAGCCATTACCTGACTCTCCCTGGTCCTGGCCTGGGTGTAGAGGGTGATATTGAATATGGTTGGTCTCTAGGCCATTGTCTTGTCTCCTGCATCTGCTGCTCATGAGAACTTTTAAATCCTTTAATACTTTTTAAACATTTAAATGATAGAAATAAGAACAAAAGGGAATTATATTTCCGGGAGTATCGCCATTTTTTATCAAATATTGCGTGAACGCTCGCGTGTGTTCACAAGTGTTTGTGTGTAACTTTTTTTTATTTAGGAATACTTTTCATAATTACCAACTTGACCTGATTTTAAAAACAGTCCTATCACAAGACATAACACCAATATAATAATCAACGTTTTCGAACACTAATTATTTTATAAGAATTTCGCTAGTGGAACTCTCTCTCTCTCTCTCTCTCTCTCTCTCTCTCTCTCTCTCTCTCTCTCTCTCTCTCTCTCTCTCTCATTCTTCGATACGTACAATATGATAGTTCATGATGTGGACATCGTAACTATATATATATATATATATATAATATATATATATATATATATATATATATATATATATATATATATATATATATATATTTATATATATATATATATATATATATATATATATATATATATATATGTATATATATATATATATATATATATATATATATATATATATATGTATATATATATATGTATATGTATATATATATATATATATATATATATATATATATATATATATATATATATATACAGTATATATATATACATATATATATATATATATATATGTATATATATAAATACATACTGTATATAAATATATATATATATATATATATATATATATATATATATATTTATATATATATGTATGTATTTACATATATATATAAATATATATATAAATACATATATATATATATATATATATATATATATATATATATATATTCAAATATATATATATATATATATATATATATATATATATATATACAGTATGTATATATAGATATATATATATATATATATATATATATATATATATATATATATATATATATATATATATATATATATATATATATATACATACATATATATATATATATATATATATATATATATATATATACATTTATAATAAATATGTATATGCATACATATATATATATATATATATATATATATATATATATATATATATATATATATATATATTATATGCGTGTGTTTGTATATATTACACTACAATCATAACAATGTATGATTTACTGATTACATTTTACACAAATGTTTTTCTTAATGACAATGTTTGTACATTTCTCACATACAAACTGTTTGCACCTACAGCAGATTTTTGTTGTCTCATTCCCTTCACACTCTCTTATTTAGCACCATTCTCTCTTGTTTGAGGCATTTGAAACATCTCTTTAGAATAAGCATCAGCATCACTTTCACTGTTTCCTTCGGCATGAATGTTCTTGAAGGTTTCTGTATCTCCTAAGTTGACCGAAGAATAAAATCGAGTTGGGAAATTTTTTCACCTGTGAATTCTTTTTAGATAAGCCAGGCATTGATACCAGAAAGATCTAATATATTATAAAATACTCGGGCAAGCCGTCTTTGTGAAAGGGCTTTTGTAGTGTATGATCCTGCCATATGATCCACGACATCAACTCTTAATTTTGAATCATTGTATTAACTAATGGTGTCTGGAGTTCTCTTGGCATCATTCCCAATTTATACCTTCTTATGGACTGTACTGAGTAAGAGAACATTTTATTTGGCTTGGTCTGATACGCTGTCAGTACACTGATTATTTTTTAGTATTTTTTAGCTGCACTGCTTGTCAATGGGTTTTTTTTTATGGAAATTGGGATTTCCCTTTGTATACAGTTCACAGTCCCGACCAAGCTTGTATTTTTAGCAAGCCATTTTTCAGCTTACTTCACAGATGTGAAAACGTTATCAGTGGTCATATTTCTTCCTTTCCCTGTATATGGTTCTTTGAGCTTGAGAACGACGTATTCCGAGAGTGGCTGGTTTGATGGACGACCCTAGTTTTTCCAAGATAAGGGTATCCATTGAAAAGATATTTAGATTTTGCTTCGGCTGCTAACCAAAATTTTATTCCAAACTTGTTAGGCTTACTAGCAATATATTGGGTAAGAGGACACCTGCATTTTGTTGGAAATAACTGCTCATCTACGGTTATATTTTCACTTGGCATATAACAAGAAATGCTCTTTAATATGAATCTGTCCTAAACTTCTGAAATCATAGGAAATTTGTCAGTTTGCATTCGAATGGATCGTGATGATCGAAGGTCAAATCTTAGGAATTTCATAATTTTCTTGAAACGTGCTCTTGACATTGTCCCTCGGAAAAATGGAGGCCCTCCTATTCCTTCGGTCTTTCTGTCTCCATGAGAAGAAGAGACACACTTGACCTATTTTACCTTTGCTTGCTTCACGCTGGTATAGAGGAAATCATTACATTTCACAGAGTCCTAATTTATATTGCTTGGTGTAAAAAAAAAAAAAAAAATAAATAAATAAACAAATTCAGTATCATCGTATAAATTTTTTTGGAAATATATATTCAACATGAATAAAAAAATAAAAATGAATATTAACGTTACGCTACTTATTCAATTTAGCAAAAAAGTAACTTATAATATTACTCCAGCTATTCCATTCTTTAAAAGCAGTAACTACAAATCTAACATTTTCATTCAATTGATTAAAAGAAGTAACTCCTTATCATACCCATTTCATACAATACATTAAGAACAGTAACTCAAAATTCTTAGCCTGAAAATCCTACCTCACCTCATTATATTCTTCTCCAATATCAGCTTCAGTTCTTCCTTCCTTCATTTTCTGATAAGAATTTCACTTCATGGGTCTGACGGACGCTGGCCTAACATGTCAGCTTCTCTTAGGTTCAATAAATAAAGAGGAACTGTATCCCTGTGCATCACTCAGCCAGTCAGTCACTCAGTCAGCCAGTCGGTCAGTCAGTCTTCTGTTCTACCAGTTCATCTGATCTGCAATAGGAAACAGCATCAATATATGAGGCCATTACAAAGTTCAAGCGTTTAACAGTAGTTAAAATCTCTGCAATAAAAGGCTTAGTGTGATAATCCTTTACTTTGATTTTTAATTGCAAAACTAAATTTACTACATATGATAATATGATTCTTTAAAAGCAAAAAAGGTCCATTTTACCATGTACGTCCAAAGAAAAAGTTATACTTTCTGATAAGTTTACTTTAATGTTCAAACTAATCAAATACAGAAAAAGAGATTTCACAAAGAACTAACCTGTCTGAAAAGTTTTAAGATCACTTTTTCTCTTTTCTTTTTTATTGCATGATTTAAGTCCTTTGAAGGACTTAGGTAGGATTGTTGTCTTCATTCACCTCCAGAGAGAGAGAGAGAGAGAGAGAGAGAGAGAGAGAGAGAGAGAGAGAGAGAGAGAGAGAGAGAGACTTCTTTTCTGAAGAGCTGATGCTTTACAGAATTAAACTCATGAGTTTGAACAGATTTGAGGGCAGATTAAGGACATATCAGAAGACATTATCAATGTAGGCTAATATTGAAAAATAAAACGTTAAAGGTGATAAAAACAACATTTGTTTCATTCAGAGATTTATTTCTGATGATTTCCACCTACTTATTACCTCTACTATCATAAGCAAGACTTGATTGTCATGAATAACACATTCAAGTCTTGCAGCATTTTACTAAGAACATGTCATGATATGAGTCATGCACTACTTAGTCACTTCAAAAGAAATAGTTGTATTGAAATGATTAAACAAAAACAATCTTTGTATAGATATACGTGAATAGAACAAACAGGAGAATGAATGTAACAATAAACATAATAATAAAAGTTTCCTAAAAATAGGCTCTTATGAAAAGGTGTTGAACTTTCCCTAACATTTGTTATTGTCAAGTAATTGTCTGAAACATGATTAAACAAATATATCAAACACACACACACACACACACACACACACATGTATATATATATATATATATATATATATATATATATATATATATATATATATATATATATATATATATATATATATTTATATATATAACATTCCCTTACAGAACTGAACTTTATGATCAGAAAGTGAATTTTATTATCTAATCATTATAAACATAACAATAAAAGTTGATAATTAAATACAGTTCCCCAAAACAGAAAGTTTTCATGAAGAAATATTAAACATTCCGTGAAAATTCATATATTTATATATTCATATTTATATTTATACTCATATATATATATATATATATATATATATATATATATATATATGTGTGTGTGTGTGTATATATATATACATACATATTACAATGACCTTTATAATCTGGAAGTGATCTATATATACTAACCACTAAGAAAAGGTAGACAAACTTGAACTAAGGATATAATTTTCCTTTTAATTCCTGAAAAATACTATATAAAATAGTTATGTTATTATGTTATTTTCAAAATACCTGAAAATATATATAAAAAAGGATGCCTATCATGTTGTTATTGTCCAGCTATGATCATAATTATTTCCAAAGGCGTCAACGCGAATTAGATTTCGGAAGTGCTGACTCTTGCTTGAAGAACTTCCTTTTGTTCCATTTCTTCTAATTTTCTTCTTCAGATAAAAGAATATCAGTGGTCCCTGTCGAATAAAGAAATAAACCAATTATCATTATTGTTATTAATAATAATAATAATAACAATAATAATAATAATAATAATAATAATAATAATTATTATTATTATTATTATTATTATTATGAAGCAAGAAGACAACACCAATAAGAAATAGACTTTGGATAAATTCAATGAATAAACCCAAAAGAAAACATAGGCGAAGATTATTATATTCATTATATAAAGGAGTAATAATGATAATAACGGAAAGGCAGCAGATGAATATGATGAGAGTTAAAGGCAATGAGGAGATAATTGAAGGGAACCTGAAATACTGAGATGCAAACACACATGATTGATGATTCTGACCAATTGATAACGAACAAAATAATCAGAGATACTAATGAAACGGAAATTGCTATATATATAAACTCTCTCTCTCTCTCTCTCTCTCTCTCTCTCTCTCTCTCTCTCTCTCTCTCTCTCTCTCTCTCTCTCTCTGTTTATATATATATATATATATATATATATATATATATATATATATATATATATATATATATATATATATATATATATATATATATATATATATATATCTTCTTAAAAATTATAACTAATAATAAAAGGCAAAAGCTAAATCTTAAACAAAAATCAATCTTGAAACTAGGCCTATGGTGAATACAGTATATTTATCCTAGTTCATCACTTGCTGCTGAAAGGTTTAGAACGTTGGTGAGAGAGAGAGAGAGAGAGAGAGAGAGAGAGAGAGAGAGAGAGAGAGAGAGCGAGAGAGAGAGATCGTTCAACACATATGAAGAAGATGAAGAAGTATAAAAAGAAGAAGCAAACTCACCATTTAACATCTTCTATACATCCAGTAGATTCCTTTGCCTTAAGATCCATCTCTGTGCGTAAGGCTTCGTCATCTGGTCGTTCATCTTCTGGGAAATAGATATGGTTTCTCACCCTGACTCCCTTCAGGGAGGCGAGGAGTCTGAGGATGACCTCAGGGCTCCTCGTACTCCCCAGGGGACCCAGAGGAAACGAGATTGACCAGAACGATCTGTTGGAAAGACAAAGGAAAGGAGGAAAGTAGGATGAAATGAAATGAAATGAAAACAATAAGAAAGGAAATTATGTCACCCAGATCTATTCATTATTTTATGCTTTTATTGTTATCTTGTTTTGTTAAGATGGATATGTGCATTCAGACATATACACGCACACGCACAAACACGCACAAACACGCACACACACGCAAGTGGACAAATAAAGCATTGCAATTGTTTATATATACTTATATTTCGTGAACCAAAATATCATGTAAATTGTGATAAACAGTAAATACTTAAATTAATAATACTTTTTATTATATTTCTCATTATTGATGTTAATTTATATATTTTATGACCAGTTTACTTAATGCTCAAAGAAAATAGACCTATGTTCTTTCCAAAAATCGATATGGATATATGTAGGCCTATTGTAACAGTTCAAAAAGTGTAGAAATAAATATTTTTTTATATTTCTCATTATTGAGTTTACTTAATGTTCTAAGAAAATAGATATGGATGTATGTAGGCCTATTGAGAGTAACGTTTTACAAGCAAACACACACATATAGACACATACATACACACACACACACACACACACATATATATATATATATATATATATATATATATATATATATATATATATATATATATATATATATATATATATATATATATATATATATATATATAAATGATAGTACTCTCTCTCTCTCTCTCTCTCTCTCTCTCTCTCTCTCTCTCTCTCTCTCGTAAGGAATTATGTCTCCTCACCTCTTTGCATCTTGTGGTTGCAATGTCCGAAGGATGTCCCCAACCTCCTCGATGACTTCTTCCTCGACATCACTGACAAAGACATTGACATCTGGATCATTCTCCAAGGAAGGGATGGGGCGACTGACAATGCTGACGTCGGTGACACTGATGTTAATACCTAAAAGAGAAAGAAGAAGAAGAACGTTGAGAAACATGATAATCAAAACTGAACATTTTCTATGTGTTTCTTTTTTAAGATTTTAAAGGAAAAGGTCAAATGGGAATAATAATAATAATAACTGCAATAACGAATTTAGAGGCAAAAGAACTAAACACAGTGACAGTAGAGCAATTGTCTGCCAGTGTCTCTTTGAGGCTGCGTTAATGCGTGCACGCGATCATTGTAGGCTCCTCATGAAACCCTCACATTATGCACTGTCTAAATCACCTCAGTCAATAACAACTCAGCTTCATTTCATTGTCACTATATCATTAGGCGAAACCTTTTCCCATGCCTTTTGCTGATTGGTTCTCCCGTTTGGATAACTCCACCCACATCCTTGTAGAGAACCAATCAGCGCAGGAAGGAGGCGGAGTCATTAGGAACCGCGTGATATCAGTTTCCTATTCACTACAATCATGATCACTATGATTCATTTCCATCACTATTAGTGAAATCTACACCATATAAACGAAACATTTCCTTTTAATATATGGAAGGAGAGAAATTAAAACTTAACATCGATATTAACAATGAATGACGGGATGAGGGAAATGAGGCGAGGTATTGTAATGTCAGTCAGAGGAAAGGAACAGAGAAAATCTGTTATTCTTACTTACAGATCATCTCAATTATAATCTCTTTAGTCTTTTCCAAAGATTGACAAAAGGCGTCGAAACTGGGTTGGTCTCGATGCCTCACATTAAGGATCCTAATATTTGGAGGGATTTGGAACGTAGGGTCCCAGATGCCAACGTATTCCTCACAACTGTTACAAAGAGAAGGAAAGAAAAGAAAGAAATAGTTATTGGATTTGATTGGGAATTTTATTATCAAGTTGATGATGATGATGATGTTGATGATGATGATGATGGTGGTGATGATGATGACGAAAACGAAAAGTAAAAAGGAATAATTGAAAATGAGAAATTAAAATCGGGACTTTTTGATGTTTAGCCGACTTATTATGAGACAAATTGTGACAATGATGATGGTTTTACTGACAATATAAAATATATTGTTTACACGACTCAAATTGATTATTATACTAAAAGTTATGAGCTCTCTCTCTCTCTCTCTCTCTCTCTCTCTCTCTCTCTCTCTCTCTCTCTCTCTCTCTCTCTTTATTAGTAGGCCTATATGTGTGTGCATGTGCATATGTTTGTATGAATGATCATGTACCAGTGTATTGTCATAAAGATATTTGAATATTTATGCATCTTGCAATATTAAAAAATAACTGTGAAATAATAATAACTTACTCATTTGTCAGTAGATTCTTGATTAACTCTCTCTCTTCTACGGTCGGCTCTGAATATCCCATGACATGATCATATAGCTGTATTTTTGATGGGTTGATATGATGCCGGCAAAGTTGCCTTTGTAGTTCAACTAACCCATCAGTGTCATAAAGTTCTATTCTGATATCAATTCTCTCTCTATTTGGGAGATAGGGATCTGTGGCTCTAAGGAGGGCAGTGTACGCATCAATTGTATGATCTTCAATTATGGTGTCTTCACCAAACAACTCGAACCTCTGTGCTATCCATCTTGAAGAAGAATGATCACATTTGATATTCTTCATGACTTTTAGCACAGAGTCTTTGTCGTTCACTCCCGACCTTACTAGGAGTTCCAGTGCCTCAATCTTGGCATCTTCTGACACCTTCATCTCGTCCCCATCACCCACATGGAAAAGGCTGATCATCTGGATCATCATATTTTGATATTTGTGAAGGTTTTCAGGGAGACTCCCTCCATGAAGCATTTCAAAGATCTTTGTAGGTGTGGCTGTGTTTACAGATTGGCCCCAGCATTGGTTTGTCAATCTCATAGGGAAAGACAGAGCTGCCATGAATTCCATCATCCCTTTATGAGGGAAACTGTACAGAAAGGACCCTTGGGAAGTGGTCACTTTCTTCAGGAAGGTGCCAGTTAGCTCTTCGGCTGGTAATTTCAAATGAAAACAGAACTTGGACAAATAATCAATGGTGGATTTTGGAATATTGATTTCATCTTTTTGTAATGCTTTAAATGATTCATGACATAGCTTTTCAACAAACTGGTTTGTTTTATGGAGCAATTCACTTGGTAGGAAATGAGCTGTGTTGGGGTTTTTCGCCAAACGCTCCCCTAATTTTGAGAGAGACAAAAGGAAAAATTGCCAGTAGAGCTCAGCTTCAGTGGTGATGTTGCTTATAATATCTGGTTTATTCATCCACAGAATTGTTACAAGAGCGAGATTTAGGGGTAGTCCCCACATCTCCTGCATAATATGCTTTGTTTTCCTCAGATACTGTAACAGTTCATCTAATGATTGCAAAGGAGAATTAGCTGACCCCAATACTGTATAATACTTGCATACAAACTCTTCTCTCTTCTCCTTTGGAATTCCCTCAAGACTAATTGTAGAGACAGTTGTGTAATCAGATTTCACTTGACTGTTGAATCTTTCCTCAAATTCAGGTCTGGTTGTCACAATAACACTGATTTTGCGGGATTTCTTCACTGTTAAAACATCTAGGAATAATTTTGATGATTTATCATTCAACTCGTCATACCCATCTATGATAAGAAGACACTTGTAAGCCAAACACACATCAATAATTTCATTATCTTGGAATTTCTGGTGAACGTCTCCAAAATACGCCACTAACAAGTCTTTAAAAGATTCAATGGAATCCCTGCATTCTACATACAAAAGTATGGCAAAGTCATTAAGGCCTTTGATGTCGTCCTTCTTATTGAGCCAGTCAGAAATGATCTTCTTTACCAGTGTGGTTTTCCCCATACCTGCCATTCCCTTGATCAGTAAGAGTCGACTGGGATCGTCATGAGGTACGTGATTCAGTATCTCCTCTATAGGAACACTAGAGGTGCCACTTTCCCCTTCTAGCTTCATTTCTGTGTGAATCTTGTCTACTGGTATGTCGGGGTTGGAAGAGGTTCCTCTTATCAGGCTGAGAGGATTAATGATTTTAAACTTTTCAAGACTGTTCTTCAAATAAGGGAAGCCTCTTTCTTTCAATAACATCATCTTTTTGGTGAAGACAATTTCTCTTTGATATTCATCAAAGACCTCGGCTCCTATACCCCCCTTTCTTATCTCATCGATCTTCTTTCGGGTATCATCAAAAACTCTGTCCATTTCTCTCTCGATTTCTTCTTTATCCTCACTGTTTAATACATCCCGGAGAACGACAAGTTTTAAGCCCTCTTGAAGTTTTATTGTAAGTTCATATACTGTATCTATCATGTATGAACATCTTGCTTTATTTATCTTCAGAATGTGGGCTGTTTCATTTCTATATTTTATTATTTGTGTTAAAGATAATTCTGGGTCGGAACCATTTTGTTCATGCCACTTTTCGTCATTCTTTCCAGCTAAACATTTAGAAAATGGAAGAAGCACATAAATCAGAGGTATGTCCCATGTGTCGTGGGATGAAGGATTCATGAACTTGTGCCGTTGATTATTATTAAGACACTTCTTGACTTGAATGGTGTTTACCCCTTGGCTTTCGAGGTAGTCCTTGAAGTTACTTGTTGGGTTCCATTCTGGATTAACCCAGCAAAGGATCTTGAAATAAAGAGGCTGAAAGGCTTCCCTGAACATCTTCCATAATCTTACGGTTGACTCGTCAAACTCATCAATTTCGATCGAAGGAAGAACGGCGTCTCTGTACAAAAGAGAAAATGAAATTGTCAACAATAAAAACATTGCCAGGTGATTAAAATAAAAAGAATTGAAAGAAAATATTGATATAGATGTATTTTATATATATATGTATATATATATATATATATATATCAATATATATATATATATATATATACATTTATATATATATATATATATATATAAATGTATATACATATATATATATTTATATATATATGGACTATATATATATATATATATGCACTATATATATATATATATATACATATATATATGTATATATATATATATATATATACATATATATATGTATATATATAAATATATATATATATATATATATACATATATATATATATATATATATGTATATATATATAGATATATATATGTATATATATAATA